>NC_045444.1:87857060-87894787 GCF_002776525.5 Piliocolobus tephrosceles
AAAAAAAGAGTAGACTCAAAATCAGAAATGAAAGAGGAGACATTACAACTGATATCACAGAACCACAAAGGATTATAAGTCTACTGTGAACAATTAGATATCAATAAGTTGGATAACCTAGAAGAAATGGATATATTCCCAGAAACATGCAACCTATCAAAACTGAGTCATGAACTAACAGAAAACCTGAACAGACCAATGATGAGTAAGGATATTGAAACAGTAATAAAACCTCTCCTGTGAAAGAAATGCCAAGACTTGATGGCTTCACTGCTAAATTCTACCAAACATTTCAAGAACTACTTTGAATTCTTCTCAAATGCTTCCAAAAAATTAAAAAGGAGAAAACACCTTCAACCTCAGTTTGCAAGGACAGTGCTACTCTGATACTTAATCCAGACAAGGGCACTGCAAAAAGATAAAGTTAGGTCAACATCCCTGATAATGTAGGTGTAAAAATCCTCAACAAAATATTAGCAAACTGAATTTAACAGCACATTAAAAGGATCATTCACGGTGAATAAGTGGGATTTATCTCTGGGATGCAAGGATGGTTCAACATATGTAAGTCAATAAATGTATACACATTAACAGAATTAAGGACAAAACCATATGGTCATCTCAATAGATGCAGAAAAAGCATTTGACAAAATTCAACACACTTTCATGACAGACTCACAGCTAACATTATACTCAACAGTGAAATTAAAAGCTTTTCCTCTAAGATCAGGCACAAGACAAGGATGTCTACTCTTCCCACTTCTCTCCAATGTACTATACTAGAAGTCCTAGCTAGAGTGATTAGGTAAGGGGAAGATAAACAAATCCAAATTGGAAAGGAATAAGGGGAAGATAAACAAATCCAAATTGGAAAAGAATAAAATAACATACAATTTTTGTATGTTATTTTATTTCTTGCAACTTTACTGAATTTACTTATTAATTATAACAAGTAAATTCAGTAAAGTTGCAAGAAATAAAATAACATACAAAAATTAGTTGCATTCCTATATACTAACAAGGAATTCTCTTAAAAAAAAATGAAGAAAACAATTCCATTTACAATATCTACAAAAACGTTTAGAAATTAATTTAACCAAGAATGTAAAGGATCTGTATGCCAAAAACTATAAAACATTGATGAAAGAAATTGAAGACGACTCAAATGGAAAGATACCTGTGTTCATGAATTCAAAGAACTAATATTGCTTAAATGTACATACTACCCAAAGCAATCTACAGATTCAAGGCATTGCAATCAAAATTCCAATGACATTTTTCACAGAAATAGAAAAAAACACACCTAAAATTCATATGGAAGCATAAGTGACCCCAAATAGCCAAAGCAATCCTGAGCAATAAAAGAAAACTAGAGGCTACCAGATTTCAATATCTACTGCAAAGCCATAGTAATCAAAAGGGCATGGTACTGGCATAACAATAGACACAAAAAACAATGGATACAATAGAGCACCCAGAAGTAAATTCATGCATTTACAGTCAATTGATATTCAACAAAGGTACCAAGAACATACAATGTGGAAAGGGCAGTCCCTTCAATAAATGGTGATGGGAAAACTGGGTATCCACATGTGGAAGAATGAAACTGGACCCTTATCTTACTCCATATACAAAAATTAACTCAAAATGGACTAAAGACTTAAATGTAAGACCAGAAATTCTAAAACTACACTGGTGTGGGCAATAATTTTTTGGACATAACCCCAAAAGTATAGGCAATGAACTAAAATAGACAAATGGGATTACATCAAACTAAAAAGCTTCTGTACAGCAAAAGAAACAATCAACAGAGCAGAGACAATCTACAAAATGGAAAACAAATTATTATTAAATCTTACGTATGATAAAGGTTAGTATCCAAAATATATGAGGAACTCAATAACAAGAAAACAACTCAAGTTTAAAATGGACTTAAAATAGACATTTCTTGGCCGGGCGCAGTGACTCACGCCTGTAATCCCAGTTCTTTGGGAGGCCGAGGCGGGTGGATCACAAGGTCAGGAGTTCAAGACCAACCTGGCCAAGATGGTGAAACCCATCTCTACTAAAACTACAAAAAAAAAAAAAAAAAAGCCTGTGGTGGGTGGTTGCTATCCCAGCTGCTCGGGAGGCTGAGGCAGGAGAATCGCTTGAACCCAGGCAGCAAGTGAGTCAAGATCATGCCACAACATCCCAGTCTGGGTGACAGAACGAGACTTCGTCTCAAAAAAAAAAAAAAAAAAAAAAAAAAAAAATTCTCGAAGAAGACATACAAAAGTCAAATGTCCAACAGGTATATGAAAAGGTGCTCAACCACACTAATCATTAGGGAAATGCAAATTAAAACCATGATGAGATACCACCTCACACCAGTTAGAATGGCTATTATTAAAAAGATTAGATAACAAATGTTGCCAAGGATATAGAGCAAGGAAATCTTGCTACACTATTGGTGGGAATATAAATTAACACAGCCATTATGAAAAAAAGCATAGAGGTTCCTCAAAAAACTAAAAGTAGAGCTACCATATGATCCAACAATCCCACTACTGGGTATATACCACAAGGAAATAAAATGTTGAAGGAATATGCACTCCATGTTTATTTCAGCATTATTCACAATAGCCAAGATATGGAATCAATCTAAGCGTCCATCAATGGGTGAATGAATAAAGAAAATATGGTATATATACCCAATACTATTCAACCTTTATAAAGGAGGAAATTCTGTCATTTGCAACAATATGGATAAATCTGGAGAAAAGTATGTTAAGTGAAATAAGCCAAGAATAGAAAAACAAATATTGCATGATCTCATTTATAAGTGGAAATCTATAAATGGTGAACAGATAGATGCAAAGAGTACAATGTTGGTTGTTACCGGGGCTGGAGGGGAGGGGAATTGGGGAGGTGTTGGTCAAAGTATACAAAATTTCAGAGAGATAGGAAAAATAAGTTTGAGAGATCTACTGTATAACATGGGGATTATAACTAATAGCAATGTATTGTATACTAGAAAATTCCTAAAAGAGTAGAGTTTAAGTTTTCTCACCACAAAAAAAAAATCATATATGAGGTAATAGTGTATGTTACTTAGCTTGATTTAGCCATTCCACACTGTATACTTTTTTTTTTTTTTTTTTTTTTTTTGAGATGGAGTCTCATTCTGTCTCCCAGGCTGGAGTACAATGGCGTGATCTCAGCTCACTGCAACCTCTGCCTCCCAGGTTCAAGTGATTCTCTTGCCTCAGCCTCCTGAGTGGCTGGGACTACAGGTGTGTGTCACCATGCCCAGCTAATTTTTTTTATTTTTAGTAGCGACAGAGTTTCACTGTCTTAGCCAGGATGGTCTCGATCTCCTGACCTCATGATCTGCCTGCCTCAGCCTCCCAAAGTGCTGGGATTACAGGTGTGAGCCATCACACCCAGCTGTATATATATTTCAAAGCATCATGTTGTATACCATAAATGTAGACAATAGTCAAGTTAAAAAAAATTTTTAAAGGAATGAAGTATTTATACCTGCTACAACATGATGAACCTTAAAAACACTATGCTAAGTAAAAGAAGTCAGACACAAAGGTCATACATTGTATAATTTATTTAACACGAAATATTCAGAAAAGGTAAATCCATAGAGACACATGCAAAATGATAATTCCAATGGTTTGGGGGATGAGGGAATGGATAACAACTGTTTAATGGGTAGAGGGTTTTCTTTTGGGGTGATAAAAATATTTTGGAATTAATTAGAAGTGGTATTTGCAAAACACTGTGAATATATTAAATGCCACTAAATTTTACACTTTCATTAGTTAATTTTATGTTATGTGAATTTTACCTCAAAAAGTTGGAGGAAGGGTGGGAGGAAGGGCCAGCAGAGTTTTCATTTCTAGTAACGGAAGAATAGCTTGTATTAGACCCACTCTCTCAAGAACCGCAACTATGCACTCTTGGAAAATATAAAAACAACTGTTTGGCACTTCCAAGCTTATTCTTAAGACACAGAAAGTTGAAAAAAAGCTCCCATCCTAACAATAAAATATTGGGCAATTTACAAAATTGTAACACCTTTGAATGCATCAGAGAGCTGTCTTTACAGCGCAACCAACTAACTTGAAATCTAAGAAAGTACAAGCACTTCCAAGGATAGATGGGATATATGCACTGACTCATCCAACAAGAGTACAGGAAGAAGACAGGCTCACCAAACGTGCAGCTAAGAAGAATTCAAGGCCAGGCGCAGTGGCTCAAACTGTAACTCCAGCACTTTGGGAGGCTGAGGCGGGCAGACTGCCTGAGGTCAGGAGTTTGAGACCAACCTGGCCAATACAGTGAAACCCCGTCTCTACTAAAAATACAAAAATTAGCTGGGCATGGTGGTGGGCTGTAACTCCAGCTACTTATTCGGGAGGCTGAGGCTGGAGAATGGCTTGAACCAGGGAGGCGGAGGTAGCAGTGAGCCGAGATCACACCATTGCACTCCAGCCTGGGTGACAGCCAGACTCAAAGAAAAAAAAAATCAGATAAATTTTGTAAAGAATTGTTAAAGGCTGAGGGTAGGCTAATGTTAGAATATGAAAACTCTTGTAGCCACAAACACAAGAGTATTTTGTGCTGACTCACAGACCTTCTCCACAGCCTTCCACTGGTTGTTACAATAAATATTGGAGACCAGGTAGGATGCCAAGGCTCCGTCAGAGCGTAGACAGAGGAACAGAGCACCTACTTGCCACAGGAAGAATGGGAAACCCCACCCGCATCATTCTCTAGGAAGCTAAAGCTGAAGTTGATAGTGGAAACCCTTTTGTACCCAATGCATACATGAAGACCTACCCCTGGGGAAAAGGCAGGAAACCATTCTGCTTCCAGATCATTACATGTCTCCTATAATAAGAGAGAGACAGAAATATTGCTCATTTCTTAGACACTAAAAGACACATCGGGGCCTATCATGGGAGGGGAGGGAGGAGGGATTGCATTGGGAGTTATACCTGATATAAATGACGAATTGATGGGTGCTGACAAGTTGATGGGTGCAGCACACCAACATGGCACAAGTATACATATGTAACAAAGCTGCACGTTATGCACATGTACCCTAGAACTTAAAGTATAATAATAAAAAAATAAAATAAAATAAAATAAAATTAAAAAGACAGAGCTTACCCAAGTCAGAGGCACAACCAGGACAAAAGAGAACCTGTGCCTCCCAGTACCAGGCTTTAAAACCCAATACTAAGCAATAGCAGTCCTGTAGTGAGGAAGAGATGAGAGTGAAGAAAGAAAAGCTCTCTGAGGTTGAGATGCACAGAGAAAGCCAGAAGCTGGAGGAACAACAGGAACATTTAAAAAATCTCTCCAGCAAATTAGACCCCACTCTAAGCACAAGATAATGCTAGAGGAATATAAAATCAGTGGTGCACTACAGAGAACAATAACAGAGCCCAAACCCAGCTCAACTCCTTACTAAACTGACTTAATTCCCCACATGAGGAAAGAAAAGGCATATCCATTTCCTACTATGAATGCTTTTTACCTTAATCTGTAGTATTCTATATAGGATGTCTGGTTATCAACAAAAAAATTATAAGACGCAAGAAAGCAAGAAAAGGAAATCCACTATTAAGAGATAAAGCATTAAAAAAAAAAAACCAATCTCACATATATGGCAACTGTTGGAATTACCAACAGGCATTTAAAAATAGTTAAGATTAATATATTAAAGGCTTTAATGAAAATGGTGGATGACTAGATGAACAGAAAGTGAATTTTAGAAGAAAATGGAGATATAGAGTGACAAATGAAATAACAGAAATAGACACAGTAACTGACATGAAGAATGTCTTTGATGGGCCAAGAGGCGGACACAGGCAAGGAAATAATCAGTGAACTTGAAGATGTATCAGTAGAAATTACCCAAACTAAAAAACAAAGTGGAAAAAAGTAAAAACAAACAAACAAACAAAAAACCAACAACAACAACAACAACACAGAATAGAGCACCCAATAACTAATAACTGTGGGACAATATCAAATGACTAAGAGGTATATAATTGGAATCCCAGAAGAGAAAGGAGAGAACAAGGCAAAATATATGTTTGATGGAATAATGGCTGAGAGTTTTCTAAGAAAATAATGAAGGACACCAAACCATAGATTCAAGAAGTTCAGAGAACCTTAAGCAGAAAAAATATCCTGCATACACACCCATCAAACACACACACACATGCACACACACCTAGATATATATTATTTAACTTGTGGAAAACCAAACATAAATAGAAAAAAACCTTGAAGACAGCCAGAAACAAAAGACACATTACATATAAAGGAAACAAGAACCGCAGCAGACTTCTTGTTTAAAACTATGCAAGCCAGGCAATATGGCAGTGACATCTTTAAACAAAACAAAAATATCTCAACACAGAATTCTATGTAAGAGAAAATATCCTTTAAAAATGAAGGAGAAATAAAGCGCTTTTCGGACAAACAAAACCTAGGAGACCCACACTACATGAAATGAACCTCTTTTAACCAGAATAAATATCCTGCGTAAAAGAAGTTCTTCAGCCAGAGTAAATGTGATTACAGCCAGAAATTATATATATGAAAAGAACTTGATATCTCCAAAATGATTAATGTGAAGATAAATATAAAGACATTATTGTTATTTTTAGTTACTCTAAAAGGTAACTGAAAGTCTAAAGCAGATAACTTAGTCCCCAAAGGAGACACATATTATAATTTTTAGTATATGTAAAAGCAAATGTTATGACAATAACACAAAAAATTGAGGGAGGAATTGGGAGTATACTGTTATAAGGTTATTATGCTATTGTTAGAAGGTAAAGGGTGATTGATTAAATATGTATATTTGTAAAACCTAGACCAATCTCAGGAACTTCAAGATGGTTGACTAGAGACTTCTAGTACATTCACATCCTTCAAAAAGAGGAAGCAAAACAGTGAGTAGATAATCACGCTTTGACTAGATCATCTAAGACAGAACACTGGAATTCAACAGAGAAGTTACAGGAAACACCTAAAGCAAGGAAGGAGAGGGAAGCAACGCAGCCAGCTCAGCCAGGATTGGCTGGGACCTGCAAAGGTTCCCCAATGTGTGGAAAGGGGAAGTGAGAGATCCCCACTCCCACCATGGAGTCCTGCAATCCTAGTCAAGGAAGAGCCCTTTGACCCTCACAGGCCCTGAGACTAACAGGAGGAGCTGCCTGGAGAATGCACAACGGCATTGCCCCATAGAGGGAGCTCACACTGGGTCCCACACATCCTAAGCTGCTATGGCAAGGTGCTATTTTGAGAGCCCAGCCCCTACCAGACTGCCCTGAGGCCCAACAGCCCATACATCTTCACATCCCTGGAGCCCCATTGACATCTCTCATCCACAGCCAACACTGTGGCTTGCTGCTGCTACTAGGGCCAAAGCATGAGCCACTGGCAGTGATCCCACTGCTCTTAGCAGCAGAGCCACCACACATTTTTACATGCACCAAGAACAGACTCCTGCAGCTTCCATGGCTGCAGGCTGTTGATGCTGACACCGATACACCTGTGGCTGCTGCCACTAAAAGCCACCCCACCCTCCCAAGCAGCAGGATCTAGAAAAGCAAGAACAACCTGAAATTAGTAGAATAAAACAAACAATAAAGATCAGAGAAAAAAATTAATGAAATTGAGACTTTAAAAATACAGAAAGTCTACAAAACAAAAAGTTGGCTTTTTGAAAGGACAAACAAAAGCAACAAACCTTTAGTGAGACTAAGAAAAAGAGAAGACCTAAATAAAACTAGAAATGAAAGCGAAGCCATAACAATTGAGACCTCAGAAATACAAAGAATCATTAGACACTGTTATGAACAACTATACACCAACAAATTGAAAAACCTAGAAGAAATGGATAACTTCTTGGACACATACAATCTACCAAGACTGAAACGTGAAAAAAATGGAAAACCTCAATAAACCAACAGTAAGTAACAAGATTGAAGCTGTAATAAGTCTCCAACAAAGGAAAGTCCAGGAATTGATGGCTTCACTGCTGAATTCCAAACATTTCAAGAAGAACTAGTAATAATTCTACTCAAACTCTTCAAAAATATTGAAGAGCGGAGAATACTTACAAACTCATTCTATGTGACTAGCATTATCCTGATATCAAAATCAGACAATAACACAATGAAAAAAGAAAACTACAGGCCAATATCACTGATGAACATAGGTAAAAAAGTTCTCAACAAAATACTAGCGAACTGAATTCGACAACACTTTAAAAAGATCATTCATCATGATCAAATGGGATTCATCCTAGGGATGCAAGGATGGTTCAACATATACAAATCAATAAATGTGATACATGACATTAACGGAACCAAGAATAAAAATCATATGATTTCAACAGATGCTATAAAAGCATTCAATAAAATCCACCATCCTATTATGATAAAAATCCCTGACAAACTAGATACAGAAAGAACATACCTCAAAATAATAGAGGCATATATGACAAACCCACAGCTAGCATCATTCTGATGGCAGAAAAAATTGAAAGCCTTTCCTTTAAGATCTGAAACAAGACAGGATGCTCGCTTTTATGACTTTTCTTGAACATAATACTGTAAGTCCTGGCCAGAGCAATTAGGTAAGAGAAAGAAATAAAGGGCATTCAAATTGGAAAGGAAGAAGTCAAATTTGCCTTGTTTGCAAACAGGATCTTATATGTAGAAAAGCATAAAAACTCCACCAAAAAACTGTTAGAACTGATAAATTCAGTAAAGTTGCATGATATAAAATCAACATACAAAAATCAGTAGCATTTATTTAAGCCAACAGCAAAAAATCTGAAAAATAAATCAAGGAAGTAATCCCACTTACAATAGCTACAAAGAATATAAAATACCTTCAATTAATCAACGAAGTGAAAGATCTGTACAAGGAAAACTATAAAACATGGATGAAAGAAATTGAAGAGGACACAAAATTGGAAAAATATTCCATGCTCACGGATTGGAAGAATGTTTTTAAAATGACAATTCTACCCAAAGCAACTTATAGATTCAATGCAATTCCTATAAAAATGACATTCTCCACAGAAATAAAAAAAACAAACAACATGTATACGGAACCACAAAAGATCCCAACTAGCCAAAGCAACCCTGAGACAAAAGGACAAAGTGGGAGGCATTATATTACCTGATTTTAAAAATCATACAAAACTATAGTAACCAAATCCACTTGGTGTTGGCATAAAAACAAACAGAACAATGGAACAGAATAGACAACCCAGGTACAAAGTCATGCATTTAGTATGACTTTGGTATGCAAAGTATGCATTTAGACAACCCAGGTACAAAGTCATGCAAACAGAACAATGGAACAGAATAGACAACCCAGGTACACAGTCAACTCATTTCAACAGAGGTATCAAGAACACACAATGGAGAAAGGACATCTTTTTAGTAAATTGTGCTGGAAAAACCGGATTACTATATGCAGAGTAATGAAATTAGGTATTAGTCTCTCACCATATACAAAAATCCAATCAAAATAAAGACTAAAATCCAAGACCTAAAACTATGACACTACTAGAAGAAAACATTAAGGAAACACCCCAAGACATTGTTCTAGGCAAAGATTTTTTGTGCAAGACCTCAAAAGCACAGGCAACTAAAGCATAACTAGACAAATAAAATTCCATAAAGCTAAAAACCTTCTGCACAGCAAAGGAAACAATGAAGTGAAGAGACAGCTCAAGAATAGAGTATCTGCAAACTATTCATTTGACAAAGGATTAATAACCAGAATATATAAGGAGTCCAAACAACTCAATAGCAGATGAACAAATCATCAAATTTAAAAATGGACAAATGACCTGAATAAACAAGCAAAAGAAGAAGACATACAAATGGTCAATCAGTATGTGAAAAAATGCTCAATATCACTAATCAGAGAAATGCAAATCAAAACCACAATGAGACATCATCTCACCTCCGTTAAAATGGCTTTTATAAAAAAGACAGCCAATAGCAGATGCCAGAGAGGATGTGGATAAAGGCCAACCCTCATACACTGTTGGTGGTAATGTAAATTAGTACAGCCACTATGGCAAGCTGCATGGAGGTTTCTCAAAAAACCAAAAACAGAACTACTATATGATCCAGCAACTCTACTACTGGGCATATATCCTGAAGGAATCAATATATCAAAGAGCTATTTGCACTCCCATGTTTATTATAGCACTAATCACAATAGCCAAAATATGGAATCAAGCTAAGTGCCCATTAGTGGATGAATAGATAAAGAAAATATAGTATACATCTGATAAAGATCTAATACCCAGAATCTACAAGAAACTTAAGTTTACAAGAAAAAACACCCCATCAAAAAATGGGCAAAGAATATGAACGAAAGAAGATATTTATGTGGTCAAAAAATATGAAAATAAGTTGAACATCACTGATCATTAGAGAAATGCAAATCAAAACCACAATGAGATAGATACCATCTCATGCCAGTCAGAATGGCGATTATTAAAAAGTCAGGAAACAATAGATGCTAGTGAGGCTGTGAAGAAATAGGAACACTTTTACACTGTTGGTGAGAATGTAAATTAGTTCAACCATTGTGGAACACAGTGCAGCGATTCCTCAAAGATCTAGAACCAGAAACATGATTTGACCTAGCAGTCCCATTACTGGTTATATACCCAAAGGAATATATGTCATTCTACTATAAAGACACATGCACATGTATGTTTACTGCAGCACTATTTACAATAGCAAAGACATGAAACCAACCAAAATGCCCATCAATGATAGACTGGATAAATTAAATGTGGTACATATATACCATAGAATACTATGCAGCCATAAAAAGGAATGCGATCATGTCCTTTGCAGGGACATGGATGAAGCTGGAAGCCATCATCCTCAGCAAACTAACACAAGAAGAGAAAACCAAACACCGCATGTTCTCACTTGTAAGTGGGAGTTGAACAATGAGAACACACGGACACAAAGAGGAGAACAACACACATCAGGGCCTGTTGAGGGGTGGGGGCTGAGGGGAGGGAACATAGATAACAGGTTACTAGGTGAAGCAAATCGCCATGCCACACGTGGATACCTATGTAACAAACCAGCATGTTCTGCACATGTATCCCGGAACTTAAAGTAAAATTTAAAAAAAGAAAATGTGGTATTTATACCCAATGGAATACTTTTCAGTCAAAAGAATGAAATCCTGTAATTTGCAGCAACATGGATGGAACTGGAGGTTATTACATTAAGTGAAATAAGCCAAGCATAGAAAGACAAATATTGCATATTCTCACTTATATGTGGGAACTAAAAAAGTGGATTTCCTGAAGACAGACTAATGGTTACTAGAGATGGAAGAGTGGCAAGGAGGATTAAGAGAGGTTGATTAATGGGTACAAATACAAAGTTTAATAGAAGAAATAAGACATTATTTGATAGATCAGTAGGATGACTATAGTTTACAGTAATTTGTTGTATATTTCAAAATAGCTTGAATCTGTCTCCCAGGTTCAAGTAATTCTTCTTCCTCAACCTCTTGAGTAGCTGGGATTACAGGCATGTGCCACCACTCCCGGCTAATTGTTGTATCTTTTTTAGTAGAGGTGGCGGTTTTGCCATATTGGCCAGGCTTCTCTCGAACTCCCAACCTCAAGCAATCTGCCCACCTCGGCCTCCCCAAGTGCTGGGATTACAGCATGAGCCACCGCGCCTGGCCCACTTTTTCTTCTTTTTTTTTAAATTTTAGTTTTTAAATTGATAACATAATACATATACGTATTTTGGGGGGCAATCATGATAATTAGTACATTCATATAATTATCACGATTCAAGCCTCTCTTGCAGTGAGCCGAGATTGTGCCACTGCACTCCAGCCTGGGTGACAGAGTGAGACTCTGTCTCAAAAAAAAAAAAAAAAAAAAGTGGACTTCAAAAGGTGCTATTAGAGGTAAAAATATATTTTGTTATAATAAAAAGACAGATTAATCACAAGATACAATAACCATCAATGTATATGTGCCTAATAAAACAGCTTCAAAAAATCAAAAGAGAAAAAACAAAACAAAACAAAAGAGCTTCAAAATGTATTAAGTAAAATCTGAGCACTAAAGAGAGAAATAGACAAATCCACAATCATAACTGGAAATTTTAACATCATTCTTTCAGTAATTTATGAAATAACCAGACACAAAAATCAGTAAGACTATAAAAGATCTGAAGGACCCTATCAACTACCTTGATCTAGTACATATTTAGAGAACACTACAAAGACAGCAGAATGCACGTTCTTTCAAGTGCACATGCAACATTCAGCAGGATAGACTGCAAGTAAGTCTCAATAATGGTTTAAAAACTAAAATCTTAAAAAGTATGTTCTTTAACCATAAAGAAATTAAACTAGGTATCAGTAACAGTAAGATATCCAGAAAGTCCCAAATATTTGGAAAGTAAACAATATACTTCAAAATAATCAACTGGTCAAAGAAGAAATTACAAAGTAAGTTAGAAAATATGTCAAAGCTATAATGAAAATACAAGATATAAAAATGTGAGGGATTCATTCAAAGTCATGCTTAGATTAAGGAAATTTATAGCCTTTTTATCTGTCTTATTTAAAAATAATGGTTTAAAATTGATTTTTCAAGCTTAAGAATTTAGAAAAAGAAGAGTAAATTAAATAAAAAGGAGGTAGAAGGAAGAAAATAATAAAAAGTAGAAATCGACACAACAGAAAACAGGAAACAACAGTGAAGATTAACAAAGCCAAATGTTTCACTGAACAGATTAACAAAATGGATATACTCCTAATAAGACCAATCAAGAAAAAAAGAGAAATAACACAAGTTACCAATATTAAAAATAGAAGAGGTTATAACACTACAGATCCTACAAACTTTTAATGATTAATTCAAGCAATAACTCAGCTGAAATTATCCAGCACAAGTTCCTGGAAATAAGCAACTTATCAAAATTGATACAAGAAATAGAAAATCTGAACTGCCCTATATTGATTAAAGACATGGAATTCATAATTTTAAAAATCAATTCATAAAGAAAGCTGCATCAAACATATAAAGCATATAAGAAAAAACCTAACAAAATATGGATAAAACCTATATGGAGAAAATTATAAAAAATGGTTGAACATTAAAGAAGGCCTAAATAAATAAATATACATTATGTCTTAGTAGGTGTATATGTATGATATCTCATCTTTTTTAAAAAAGGTTCTCTAATTTTATTACATTGTAGTTAGAAAATTCTTTAATATTTAACACCTTAAAATATTTATTGAGACTAGTTTTTTGCACTGGCAGGTGGTCCATTTTTGTAATTTGCCATGGGTGCTAACCTATATCCTTTAATTGCACCTTATTTACTGGTTGGAAGCAGTTTTCATTATATATCTGCCATGCCGTTTGTTAATTATGCTAAAATGTTTATGTCTTACTCATTTTTTTTTTGCCTGTTAGCTCTAGTTAACATAAATAGTAATTTGAAAAAGAATCAGATTAAATTATCTCATTTTCATTGTGAACTTGTCAACTTTGTAATGCTGTTAGTTTTAGCTGTATTTTGAAACTGTTAGTATGTTAATAGTTGCTTAATGGTTCATAGCGGTTGTATGTATTTGGTAAATTGTTTTTGTTTTAAATAATTATATAGTAACCTTCTATTCTCCAAATAATTGTTATCATTTTAAAAACAAATATTAATCTTTAATCAATACGGATACACCAGCATTCTTTTGGCTAGTATTTGTCCAGTTCACTTTTTCTTTTCAATTTCATCCTTTCTGTGCCCTCAGGTTTTAGATGTGTCTCTGGTAAACAGCATACAAAATCTGAAAATATTTTAACTAAAATGTTGAGTTCATTTATAGTTTTATTGCGGTAATTCACACATTTGGATTTATGTCTACCATTTTATTTTGTTATTCCCGTTAAAATGCTTTTTCTCTAGGCTCATTCCTGAATTCTATGAGACTGAATGAGTTTTTAAATGGCGTTTTCTCTCTTTCTAATTTTAGAAGACAAATGCCTTTTTTGATTAATGATTTTCCTTAAATTTTAACATGTATTCTTGATATTTTTCCTTATGAATGGTCATTTAGATGAGTGCTAAATTGTAGTTTTTAGTTATTTTCTCTTAACATTTACCATTTCTTTGTCCTCTGTCCTCTGTTGCTGCTTTTCACAGTTTCATTTACTTGGGAGGCAGACCCTGAGATGGAAATGTATGTATAAAACACTTATTAGATAGCACTATGGAGATCAACATCTGTGGAAGAGAGGAGAAAGAAAAGGGTTGGACAGAAGGAGACGTGGAGCTGCAATGTAGACCCAGTGATGGCCTCAGGAGACTCTGCAGGGAGTGCTGAAGCTGAGATGGCTCTTCAGAGTTCTCTCAATTTGAGGCAATGAGATTGAGCTTTTTAGCACTGGATTGCTCAGTCATTGGATGTTGGCTGTTCTGTAAGAAGGCACGACCTTGGGAAAAGCAGTTTTATTCAGCTGAAACAGTTCCTAAACAGGGCCGAAAGGTGAGCGCCTTCTTCCAGCAGCATACCAGCAGCTTGAGAGTAAGTCTTAAAATCCTGAAGAAGGACCTGGATGGCAAATCCTGACATTTACAAAGCCCATCCCTTGTGCTACTGAAATTCACTTCCTTCATAGGGGTTCTGGAAGCAGATCCTCCAGGATTCCAGTGGACCTCTCTTCCTAGGAGAAATCCAGATTAGTGGGAAAAACTGTCTCTCACCACTGCAGCTGGCCTCAGAGTCACAACTGAGTCACAATCTTCTTCCTCTCCACTATCCATTCTAGATTCCTCTAACCTTCTACTAGCACCTCTCCTGATTGGGTGACTAACTCAGTCACCATCACTCATTCCCTGAGGGGTCTGAGCCCCTGGTCACTGCCCTTCTCAAGCTGAGGTAGCTGTCTTGCCCAGTTATCATCAAAATTGGGCAAGGAATTCCCAAGGCGGCACCAAAGTGGATCTCCTACATGCCACACATATTCCTCCATACTCCCACATTTTGTACCAGCAATCCTACCTCTTCTAGGTGATCAGGGTCAATCACTCCTGACAAGATGGTAACTCCTCTTCTTGCTTGCTGGTGCCTTGGCACAAGAAATAGAATTACCATAGTGGTGGTCATAGTTTATAGTTAAATTGAACTCTTCTTGTGAACCCTGATGAAAATATCCCCCATTTGGGAACCCACAGAGCCAAGAATTGTGGCGCAAGAAGTACAAATTCCCCAAGTGGTAAGGTTGCCAGATAAAATACAGGATGCCTAATTAAATTTTAATTTCAGATAAATAACCATCTTTTAAAAGTATAAGTATGTTCCAAATATTGCATGGGACATATTTAAAAATTTGTTTACCTGAAATTCAAATTTAACTGAGTTTCCTACATTTTTATTGGTTAAATTTATGTCCACCCTACTAGGTACATCACTGGAAATGATGCTAAGGAGGGCTCCTTGGTTCTCAGATGCTGAGCTAACACTTCTGTTGTGCCTTTACAAGGTGATTTCATCACTCTTTTGGGAATGATAGAACCAGTCAATAATCATGGGTCCTTCCTGTACTATCTCTAGTATAAAGTGGGTCTCTTGCTTTGATGCAATATTGTATGATGTTCTGAGCTATTGATCACACTCTGTAAGCCCTCAAATAGTGGTGCTGGTTGAGTCACTGAAGGCAGGAAAGGGAAATTCATTTCCAGAATACTTACTCATGTCAAAATGAATTATTGCCACTTTCAAGGGGTAAAGTTTCCAAAGTAGTAAACTTGACATTAAGTGACAGGCTGGTCTCAAGAGATACTACTGTTGGCCGATTGGACATTGGGCAGTGTCAATAGTTAAATCAGCCTTGGTAAGTGCGAGCATGTTCTGTTGAGCTCTTGCATAGACTATACTAGCTACCATGGCTGCCACTTTATTAGTGCATCTAGGGTGCCAGCTTTGGGGTATCTGATGACAGAGGACTGCCATCAGCTTGTTGTAATTCCATCTACTTGACTGTTCAGCTTCTCTCCTGATGGATGTTCTCTGATGGACACTACCATGTGATACAAAGGCCTTCAGTCTTTGTGCCTACTCCTGTTTGTCCCATCTACCCTAGGCTTCCCTGACTCTCACCTTCTAGTGTTTTTCCTTCCAGACACCTGATTAGTTGGCCAAGACAAGTGTCACTGCTCATGAGTGTGTGTATAGTCAAATCTCACTAAATTCATGATAGGGATTTCCTCTGGGGAGAAGAATGGTGAGTGGGATTAGAGGTTAGAGGTTAAGAAAACTTCAATTTTATTTACAAAGTTTTACTTTTATTTAAAAACAGACTTGTAGAAAAAAATGACAAAATGGCAATGATGATAGTAAATGTATCATTTTATCTCTGGACTTCACTGGACAAAAGACACAAGAATGGGGATTTCCCCCTCTCATGGTCATTGTCATCAAGGCAGTTGGGATGAATGAAAAAAAGCACACACCTAGGAGACTGAGAATGCCTTTTGGCTTTGTACAAAATATGTTACCTTTGGAAAATTAATTTATACCTCTGGCTATCACTTTCCTTGTCCATAAAACATAGTTACCAATGCTCTATCAGACCCAGTATTAGATAAATACTTATATGGATTTCTATGTACTGTGCTTCTATGGGAATGCCTGGCTGTATATTAGGGCTATAAAGTTTTTCTCAGATATGGTATCTATGACTTTAAAGAGCTATGGGACCACACTGATGAATGACTGGATAAAGAAACTGGTATATAATGGAATATTCAGCTCTAAAAGAGAATGTGATCTTGCTATTTTCCACAACACGGATGAGTTTGGAGGGCATTATGTTAATGTAAATAAGCCAGACACAGAAAGAAAAATATTGCATGATATAATGAAATCTGATATGTGGAATATGTGGAACATAAAAAATAAAGAAATTCATACATACAGAGAAACAAAGCAGTGGTCACCAGGGGTGTGGGATGGAGGGGGTGAGGAAAGGAAGAGATGTGGGTCAGAGGATATAAAGTAATAGAGGGGAGTGGCCAGGATGGCCAGCTAGAAGCAGCTAATGTGCGTGGCTGTCACGGAGAGGAACAGAAGGGGTGAATAAGTACAACACCTTCAGATGAAACATCCAGGTACTCAGATTGGGACTAATGAAGGAAACAACTTGACCCATAAAGGACAAAAAAAACCAAGACAGGACAACTGCCCACCTGGGAGCAACAGGGGATCTTCCCCCAACCAGGGAAGTGGTGAGTGAATGAGCAACCCTGGAAACCACGCTTCTCCCATGTATCTTTGCAACCCTTAGGTCAGGAGATCTCCTTGCGGACCACTCCACCAGGGCCTTCAGTCTTCAGTCTGACAGAGCTGTGTGGAGTCTCAGCAGAGCAGCCACTCAGGCATGTGTGGAGACTCTGGAGCCTTAGATACTCAGGCTTTCCAGCAAAAGTAGCTGCAACTCCGGCAAAGTGGGAGGTTATACTCCTGTACATACTCCTAGGAAAGGGACTGAATCCAGGGGGCTGAGCAGCAATGGCCCACACGCTCCACTTCCACAGCATCTCACAAGACAAGACCCACTGGCTTGAAATTCTAGCCAGCTACTAGTTGCGCCATTGCACCTCCCTAAGAAAGAGCTCCGAAGGGAAGGGGCGGGCCACTACCTTTGCCGTTTGGGCCACTTAGCCATTCC
Source organism: Piliocolobus tephrosceles (assembly GCF_002776525.5). Taxonomy (NCBI): domain Eukaryota; kingdom Metazoa; phylum Chordata; class Mammalia; order Primates; family Cercopithecidae; genus Piliocolobus; species Piliocolobus tephrosceles. The sequence goes on from NC_045444.1 coordinate 87,874,843, forward strand.
AGCCTTTGGGCTTCAGAGTGTGTGAGGCGACCAGGGGCTAAAGTGGACCTCCAGCAGAGCACAGCTGCTCTATCAACACGTGGCCAGACTGCTTTTTCAAGTGGGTCCTGATCCTGTTCCTCCTCACCAGGTGGGAATTCCCAACTGGGGTCTCTAGCCACTTCCTACAGGTGCCTTTGGGCCAGCAACAGGTCCACACCTCCCTGGGACGATACTCCCAGAGAGGAGGACAGGCTGCCATTTTTGCTCTCTCGCAGCCTTCACTGGTGACACCTCCAGGTTCTGAAAAATCTGAGGTGACTAGGGACCCCAAGCATACTGCAGCAGCCCTATGGAAAAGTGGCCATACTATAATGTGGGTGGCCGTTCCCATATCTCCTCACTGAGCAGGTCCCCCACGCCTGGGCCTCCAGCCACCCACCACCAGAGTTAGTGAGCCATTACCTGCTCAGCAACTTCCTAGAGCCTCCAGGGGCAACTGAGTATCTCTGCCACTCTGCCACTGCCTCTGCAGTGGAACTGTCCTTGCCACCCTCAGACTAACAAAGGAGCAAAGACCCTAAGTTCCTTATCCAAACCTCCAGCAACCTGCAGTCAACCCAAAGAAAGGAGGCCAGTCCATCTCCCACATGTCCTATACACTCCCTATGGCTCATCACCAGACAAGGAACCCCTGGCTTAGGCCCACAGCCTCCATCTTGGGCTGACTGTACTGAGTGATTGCTGACCTGGATCTCTCTGGGGAAGAGACCCTAGGAGTCAAGCAAAGGACACTTGGCCACAACCACTACTAAGATCTCTTCCTCTGCTGCTTCTAGCAGGAACATAAGCACTGAGATCACCCCAGAGCTGTAGTGGGCAGCCCAGGAGGACCAAGTCGTGAACAAGACAAGACCCACTGGCTTGAAATTCTAGCCAGCTACTAGTTGCGCCATTGCACCTCCCTAAGAAAGAGCTCTGAAGGGAAGGGGCGGGCCACTACCTTTGCCGTTTGGGCCACTTAGCCATTCCATTCCTCTGCTTAACAGGCAGAGGAACCCATACTTTCAGAGCACTGAGAGGGAACATGGCTGCAACTGTGAGGAAATGTAGGGGAGCCACACAACTGAGCAAGAATCTACCAACTGACCAATAAGTGCCAGCTGCTGGATCACACCCCAAAGCTTCAACACCAAAAATAACTCAATTACATACCCCACTCTGAAACCAGACATAAGAAGTCATCTTCAAATAAAAACTGTATATTAGTCTGTTTTCATGCTGCTGATAAAGATATACCCAAGAATGGGAAGAAAAAGAGGTTTAATTGGACTTACAGTTCCACATGGTTGAGGAGGCCTCAGAATCATGGTGAAAGGTGAAGGGCACTTCTTCATGGTGGCAGCAAGAGAAAATGAGGAAGAGGCAAAAGTGGAAATCCCTGATAAACCCATCAGACCTCATGAGATTTATTCAGTATCACAAGAATAGCACAGGAAAGACTGGCCTCCATGATTCAATTACCTTCCCCTTGGTCCCTCCCACAACATGTGGGAATTCTGGGAGATAGAGTTCAAGTTGAGATTTGGGTAAGGACACAGCCAAACCATATCGGACCATACACAAAGCCTTGGCTCGGTGAAACCATAAAAGAAGTCTATTGACTGTACTCAATCTACACTGTAGTTAAAGAAATACCCACAGGCAGAGATGAGAAAGAACCAATACAAGAACTCCAGTAACTCAAATGGCCAGAATGTCATATGTCCTCCAAACAACTGCACCTGTTCTCTAACAAGAGTTTTTAAGGAGGCTGACCTGGCTGGAATGACATAAATAGAGTTCAAAATATGGATAGGAGCAAAGATCATCGAGATTCAGGAAGATGGCAAAACCCAATTCAAGGAAAATAAGAATCACAATAAAGTGATACAGGAGCTGAAGGATAAAATAGCTGATATAAAAAAGAACCTAAATGGTCTGACAGAGTTGAATAACACATTACAAGAATTTCACAATGCAATCACAAATATTAACAGCAGAATAAACCAAGGTGAGGAAAGAATTTCAGAACTTGAAGACTGGTTCTCTGAAATAACACTGTCAGGCAAAAATAAAGAAAAAAGAATAAAAAGGAATGAACAAAACCTCTGAGAAGTATGAGATTATATAAAGAAGCCAGATCTACAAATCACTAGCATCCCTGAAAGAGAGGGGGAAAAAGCAAACAACCTGGAAAATACATTTCAGAATATTGTCCATGAAAACTTCCCCAACCTTGCTAGAGAGGCCAACAGTCAAATTCAGGAAATACAGAGAACTCCTGCAAGATACCTGCAAGATTCTACACAAGAAGATCATCCCCAAGACACATAACTGTCAGATTTTCCAAGGTCAAAATGAAAGGAAGGATGTTAAAGAAAGATAGAGAAAAAGATAAAAAAAAAAAAAAAAAAGACAAGGAAGGGCATTACTTAATAGTAAAAGGTTCATCCAACAAGAAGACCTAACTACCCTAAATATGTATGCACCCAACACAGGAACACTCAGATTCATAAAGCAATTTCTTAGAGACCTACAGAGAGACATAGACTCCCACACAATAATAGCGGGAGACTTCAACAGTCCACTGACAGTATTAGACAGATCATTGAGACAGAAAATTAACAAAGATATTCAGGACCTAAACTCAGCATTGGACCAAATGGATCTGATAGACCTTTACAGAAGTCTCCACCCAAAAATAACAGAATATACATGTGATGATGAGAAGAATGTATATTCTGTTGTAGGCATTTAGTGCTATGAATTTCCCTTTTAACACTGCCTTAGCTGTGTCCCAGAGACTCTGGTATGTTGTATCTTTGTTCTCACTATTTTCAAGTAACTTCTTGATTTCTGCCTTAATTTCATTGTTCACCCAAAAGTCGTTCAGAAGCATGTTGTTTAATTTCCATGTAATTGTATGGTTTTGAGCACTTTTCATTGTGTTGACTTCTATTTTTACTGCACTGTGTTCTGAGAGCACATTTAGCATAATTTTGCTTATTTTATATTTGTTGAGGATTGTTTTATGTACAATTATGTGGTTCAATTTTTTGTCTGTTATTTCTTTCATTTTGTTCATTATTTCTTTTCATCTTCATTGTTTAATTTGCTGTTGATGTGGCCATCCTGGATGTAGGATGGACCCCACCCAAAATTTGGTTCAAATGTTGAGACTGCTGATGCCACAAACATGCCAAGAAGGTAAGAAAATATTTATTACTTACTTAATTGAGGACTCTGGGGAAAGCAGGGCAGGCCTTTCAAGCAGGTTCCAGATGGTTCAAGAGAGCAGCTAAAGGAGACTGGCTTGCAATTTTTATGATGATTAGAAGGTGGAGCTAGGATAAGAGTTACTACATGTGGGACGGGGTTTGTGTGCCAGCAGCAAAGAAAACACCCAGGCTTTCTTATCTCCTTTCCCAGATGTGAGACAGAAGAGGAAGGAAGTGATGCTTAAGAGCTGTCAATAATCTTACTTCAAAAAATGGAGTCAGACTACTGCAATTCACCTCTAATGTTTCACTGACATATGCCATGTTTCAATACATTTAATTGAATTTGAACTTGTTTATGTAAGTCATTATGGCACTCTATGAGGCCTGCAAGGAGAATAAAAGTTCTGTTGAAAGCCTTGTTCAAGAGCTTAGCATTGTGTATTTTGAAATGAGTGCCTCGATCAGGCACTGTATTGTGGCTTTAGTAGGTGCAGAGACACATAGGACCTCGATTTCTATTTGGGTATCTGTGAGGTGAGAGATTCCCAGCATTATTTGCCCCAAAGAGGGTAACTTTGCATGAGGAATTTTGGTGCCATTGGCCATACCAGACAACTAGACCATTTGCAATGAATGGTCCAAGAGTATATAAAAATGTGCAGATGAGGCCTACTGTTGGCCAGGGCATCCAGGGCTATGATGACTGCTTGAGATTTGGTCAATTATGCTGACTCTTGGGTCCCATCTTTTATCAAGGATATCCTGATTAAGGGATGAAAAACAGCAATTCGCCAGCAAGTTCCATCATATGTGATGGTGATGATATCACCCATAAATGTATGAATTCTCATTGCTGTTCACTGAGTTGACCCCAAGGGTTCCCCAGGTAACCAAAGACTTTGAAAGAAGGATGACCTCCTCTAGTACTGTGGCATCTGGCAAATGGACTGAAGATAGAGGAGGCCACTACTGCCTACAAATGTGATATTCCAGAGGCCTGGGCTTGGTTCTGTTCCATAGCAAGGAGGCTTTAGTAGTTGTACTGAGCTTGCAGGATGCTACTTAAGGACCAAAGAATAATGGGAAGCTGAATATTAAGGGCCACAAGCTCAGGACCTATGAGAGACAGTCTTTGTTTCTGGCATGTAACCAGTGATTGCCACTGTAATGGTAGCCAGCACAGCATGAAGATGAGCAGTTTCTTTCATCAGAAGCCCATGGTCAACTTATGGCCATCATGAGAAGTCCAGAGTTTCTAGGAGGGATGAGAGGAAGTTGCTAAAGCCTTCCTAATAAGGAAGTTTCTTGGGGACACTAACAGGAGGGACTGTTTTATTATAACTTAAGACAGATTTTTGGGCCTTTTGTTGGAGGGGCACCATTCAAAGGTGGGCTGATTTGCAAGTAATAGTATAAGTAGACTTACATAAAATTTGTAAACAAGGATGACATAGTTTGTATGTTTGTCCCCTCCAAATCTCATATTGAAATGTCACCTCCGATGTTCAAGGTGGGCCTACTGGTAGGTGTTTTGGTCATGGGGGTAGATCCCTCATGAATGTCTTGGTGCTGTCCTGTGGTAATGAGTGAGTCCTGCTCTATTAGTTTGCATGAGAGCTGGTTGTTTAGAAGAGCTTGGCATCTCTCTCTTCCTCCTTCTCTCGCCAGGTGATGCTCCTGCTCCCCCTTCATCTTCTGCCATGAGTAAAAACTTTCTGAGGCCTCACAAGAAGCCAAGCAAATGCTGGTACCATGCTTGTACATCCTGCAGATCTGTGAGCCAAATAAACCTCTTTTCTTTATAAATTACTCAGCCTCAGCTATTCCTTTATAACAATGCCAAATGGACTAACATAAGGATGATGTTGCCTCCAGAACCCAAAAACACCTAAAGGATGTTGGGCTTGTTTTAATGTTGTAGGTGCTGAGAGTATCAATAACTTTTTCTTGATAATGTAAGAATAGAACAGCTCTCAGTTTAGCAATTAATTTTCAGGAATTCAGCTGAGGTAGCTGGCCTAGCTCTATGTGGGTCAATGGCCTGTCCTCTTTTCATTAATTCTTTTATGAACATTTGTATGTACTAAATTAGTATGTCAAATACATCTCCTTGGAGGCAGATGTCATCAATGTAAGGTCATACCTGTGTTCCTGGAGAAAACTGGATGTAGCAGTTAAGATTTTGTCTGCAAAGATTGTGTGTGATGGCAGTGTCCCTTCAGAGATGAAGGCAAACTGGCTGAGAGGCTGTTGAAATAGGCATGGTACAGAATATATTAGTCAAATGTATAGTAGTAAAATATTTACCAACGGCTAATTGAATGGAATCAGTAATGTCAGTAACACTGGGTATGGAGGCCTTAATGGATGGGACTACAGTATTAAGTTTGCAGGAATCTACTGTGAGGCATCATGCATTCTTTCCAAGTTTAAGAACAGGCCAAATTGGACTATTACACAGAGAAATGGGATAATCACCCCTTCTTTAACTAGGTCTCATGTCACAAGTTTCAATCCTTGAAGGCCCTGTTTTAATTTACACTGGGCTGTATTAACCCTTTTAGCTGAGAGGATGGACTATGGGGTCCTATTCTGTCAAACCAATTCATAAATGCCAAAGACTTCTTTTAATTAATTATCTATTGGGTCAGAGCATCCATGCCCACTATGAGAATTTTAGGGCAATGGGTGCTATGATAATAGGGAATTTGAGCAGGACAATGGCTCCTACAGTTAAGGTGAAACATATGTATATGTCCTTTATTTTATATTTAGGAGCTCTCCTATATTTAGTTTAAATTTAAATTTAAATTTAGTGAGATTGCTATAAATTATAAATGTAAGTTGAGCCCTGGTATTGATGTAAGGCCATGAAAATTGGCCAATTTGTGCATTTCAGATGTTAAAGTTAATTCAGAACCTATGCTGCAGAGGCACAGAAGCAACCAGACCCCTTTTAATCTTTATGTTGCATAAATTCTTTTAGTACATTTTGTCCAATTGGGCCAAATTGTACAGCTCTTCAGTTTTTTGTTTCTTCCCCTTGCATCCAGCTTTTTTTTTTTTTTTTTTTTTTTTTTTAAACAGAGTTTCGCTCTTGTTGCCCAGGCTGGAGTGCAATGGCGCCATCTCAGCTCACCATAACCTCTGCCTCCCAGGTTCAAGCAATTTTCCTGCCTCAGCCTCCTGAGTAGCTGGGATTACAGGCATGCATCACCACACCTGGCTAATTTTGTATTTTTAGTAGAGACGGCGTTTCTCCATGTTGGTCAGGCTGGTCTTGAACTCCCAACCTCTGGTGATCCACCTGCCTTGGCCTCCCAAAGTGCTGGGATTACAGGCATGAGCCACTGCGCCCATCCGCATCCAGTTTTTTTTTTTCTTTCCTTTTTAAAAAACTTAATGCAAACTTGTATTAATTCCAGCTAGTTGAATGAATGCCATATTCCAATGAGGTCATTATGTTAATACACATGGATTAATACTCAATATAAGACTCTCCTCTTTTTTAACTTTGCAAACGCTTCTTTTATAAGATAAATCTAGCATTCTTTTTAAGTGCAAATTTGAGTTCTTCCTTTTTAAATAATTTATTTTGTCAATAGGCAGATATTTATTTTTTTATTGTATATAACAGGATATTTTGAAGTATATATACACTGTGAAATGGTCAAATCTAGCTAATTAACAAATGTATCACTCACATAGTCATCATTTTTCTGGTGAGAACACCCAACATCTACTCTTTTTACATTTCTCAACAATACAACATATCATCATTAACTGCTGTACAATAGATCTCTTGAAATTTATTCCTCCTATCTAACTGTAATTAGATATCCCTCCACCAACATCTCCCCACGCACCCCTCCCCACTAACCACGTAGCCTCTGGTAACAACCATTATACTCTCCACTTCTATGAGATGAATTTTTTTAGATTCTACACATGAGTAACTAGCCTCTCTTCCCTACTCTTCTTTCTTCCTCGATACAAGTGACCGCCAGTGGGGCCATATATTGTACAGGGTAGGGTCTTTCCCCTGAGAGATCTACAGAATGAGGTCCAATGCCTATTTGAGACATCCAAGCAATTGGTTGGTCACAAGGTAAGAGTGCTTCCTTCAAGTCTAGTGTGACTCATGGCTTATGTTGGAATTGAGACAAATGATTCAAGCCAAGATGCACAGATAGGTTCAGGCAGAGACACATGACCCAGTGATACATTAAGGAGGGCCCCAAGCCTGTCCTCCCTCCCTAAATGCCAATTAAATACTAAAAAAAAAACCAAAATCTGACTTAGGCCAGTTAAATCTGTAACAAAGGCTCAATAAAATTTAGCAAATGTAGTACAAAGCAGCACAGCTCAAAGAGTCAGCTAGTAAGCTGGAAACAGCTCAAAGTGCGTAATTGCTAACAGGTGGCAAAGCCTATTAATAAGCTAACCTAAGATAAGACAGACCCCGGTCATTGTCTAGATATCATGCTTTCTGTGCTAACTGTTGTGACCATTCCACAGAGTCAGGATGAACTCTTTCGACTTGAATGTTAAGACTGCTTATACTAAATACATACCAAGAGGGCATGAAAAGAAGCATTACATAATAAAGCTTTCTTGGAGAGCATGACAGACCTCCCAAGCTGGTCAAAAAATGGCTTGAGAAACCAGGAAAAGGAGACTGGCTTGGAATTTTTATGGTAGTTAGATGGTGAGGTTGGGATGAGGGTTCCCACATGCAGGAAGGGACTTATGTGGCAATAAAGAAGGACATAGCTAGGGCTTCTTATTAGCTTGCCCAGATGCGGGGCAGAAGGAAAAGAGGTGAGGCTTAAAAGCTGTCAGCAATCGAACATCAAAAAATGTAGCGAGCTCTTTTCTAGTTCCATATGAATTTTAGAATAGTTTTTTCTAATTCTGTGACAAATGACATTGGCAGAATGATAGAAATAGCATTTAAAATCTGTAGATTGCTTTGGGTGGTATGACCATTTTAATGATATTGATTCTTCCAATCCATGAACGTGGAATGTTTTCCCATTTGTTTGTGTCACGTATGACTTCTTTCAGCAGTGTTTTGTAATTCTCCTTGTAGTGATCTTTCACTTCCTTGGTTAGCTATATTCTGAGGTTTTTTTTTTTTTTTTTTTTTTCATTGTGAATGGGATTATGTTCTTGATTTGGCTCTCAGCTTGAGAGTATACTGGTATACAGATATAGTACTGATTCTTTTACATTAATTTTGTATCCTGAAACCTTACTAAAGTCACTTACCAGTTCTAAGCAATTCTAAGCAAGAAGAACAAGGGAGGAGGCATCATGTTACCTGACTTCAAACTATACTACAAGGCTACAGTACCCAAAACATCATGGTACTGGTACAAAACAGACACATAGACCAATTGAACAGAATAGAGATTCCAGAAATAAAGCTACACACCTACAACCAATGGATCTTCCACTAAGTTAACAAAAATGAGAAATGGGGAAAGCACTCTTCATTCAATAAATGGTGCTGGGGTAGATGTGCAATATGCAGGAGAATGAAACTGTACCCCTACCTATCACCATATACAAAAATTAACTCATTATGGATTAAATACTTAAATGTAAGGCCTAAAACTGTTAAAATCCTAGAAGAAAACTCAGGAAATACCTTTTTGGACATTGGCGTTGGCAAATAATTTATGAATAAGTCCTCAAAAGCAATCACAACAAAACCAAAAATTGACATGTGGGACCTAATTAAAGAGCTTCTGCACAGCCAAAGAAACTATCAACAGAGTAAACAGACAACTTACAGAATGGGAGAAAATATTCACAAACTATGAGTTTGACAAAGGACTAATATCTACAGCCTATAAGGAATGTAGACAATTGAACAAGCAAAAAACAATCTCATAAAAAGTGATGAAAAGACATGAACAGACATTTCTCAGAAGAAGACATACAAGCAGCAAACATATTTTAAAATGCTCAGCGTCACTAATCATCAGAGAAATGCAAATCAAAGCCACAATGAGATACCATCTTACACCAGTCAGAATGGCTATTATTAAAAAGTCAGGAAACAATAGATGTTGGCATGCCTGCAGAGAAAAGGAAATACTTATACACTATTGGTGGGAATGTAAATTAGTTCAGCCACTGTGGAAAGCACTTCAGGAATTTCTCAAAGAACTGAAAATAGAACTACAATTTCAGTCAGCACTCCCATTACCAGGTATATATCCAAAGAAAAATAAATTGTTCTACCAAAAAGACATATGCATTTGTATGTTCATCGCAGCACCATTCACAATAGCAAAGACATGGAGTCAACCTAGGTGTCCATCAACAATGGACTGGATAAAGAAAGTGTGGTACACATATACTATGAAATACTACGTAGCCAAAACAAAATGAAATCACATCCTTTGCAGCAACATGGATGCAGCAGGAGGCCAAGATATACAAAATTGTAGGCCATAAAACAGTCTCAATTTTAAAGGATTCAAATCATACATATGTTTTCTGACCAAGTAGAATTAAATCACAGTCATTTCTAGGAAATCTTCAAACGTTACAAAACTAAACAACACATTTCTGAGTAACCGATCCATCAAAGAAGAAATCGAAAGACAAATAAGAATGTGTTTTGAATTGAATGAAACTAAAAACATAAGTCAATATTTATGGGATAAATTTAAAGCAGTACTTAGAAATTTACAACCATAATGTATGTAATAAAAAAGAAATATCTCAAATTGTTTACCTCAGCCTCCACCTTAAGAAAATAGCAAAAGAAGAACAAATTATTCATAAATCCTTCTAGAATACTGAAGGGGGGAGAATATTTCCCAACTCGTTCTACAATACCAACTTTACCAAAACTAATAACAACATTACAAGAAAGCTATAGACCTGTATTTCTCATGACTATATGTGAAAAACTTTTCATAAAATTTAGCAAATGAACCCAACAATATATGAAAAGGATAATACATTATAACCAAGTAGGGTTGATCCTAGGAATATAAAGTTGATTTAACAATAAAAAATCTGTGCATTAATATTTTATTATACTAATATTCTAAAAACATATGATCATATCAGTAGTTTCAGAAACAACATCTGACAAAATCCAGCACCCATCATTCATAAAATTGCTCAGCAAACTAGAACTAGAAGGGACTTGCTTAAACCTAATGAAGAATATCTATGAAAACCCTATAACCAACATCATACGTAATGGTTTTGTGATGGAAACATTCTAGTTCTTGATAATGGGTGGCGATTACACAAAAATACATATTTGTCAAAACTCATCGAACTGTCCACATAAAATTGGGTGTAAGTTTCTCTAGGGAGAGTATTGGCCAGAATTCTGCTCACTAAGTGAAATAACCAAATCAATTTTTGGATCTGTATAGCTGGCCCTTGGGCTACAGCCACAGTGGCCCAGCTGACGTCATCAGGTTTCATCTGCTGAACCATCAGTGAACCTGGTCTAGATGTTTAGGGAAAACTGTAAATCCAGGGCCCCACCTGAGCCAGTGGCTTTGTTTTTGGTGGCAGAAGAAAAACGTATTGCATAAATTAATGGCTACCCAAATTAATGGCTGCCACTTTTTATGCAAAACCAAAATGATGCTAGGACCAGGTCAGATGCACCCCTAAACACACTATTACCATTTGGCTAGCAAGGCCTGTTGGTTTAGGCCCCTTTCAAAGCATGCTGAATAAAAGACTAAGTAGAATCCCAAAGTGAAGTACATTTGTCTTTCACACTCCAAAAAATTAAAAACTAGTAGGGGAATCAAAGAGATAGTTTTTTCTTTGATTGACAAAGGAATTGAGTGTTGTGAATCTTCCCACATAGTTTTTTTTTTTTTTTTTTTTAAGGTAAGAGTCTTGCTCTGTTGCCCAGGCTGGAGCACAATCTTGGTTCACTGCAGCCTCAGCCTCCCAGGTTCAAGCCATTCTCCTGCCTCAGCCTCCTGAGTAGCTGGGACCACAGGTGTGTGCCACCACACCTGGCTAATTTTTGTATTTTTAGTAGAGACACAGTTTCCCTGTGTTGGCCAGGCTGGTCTCGAACTCCTGGCCTGGCAAGCAGGTCCTTGAATTTGTCAGGGTTTGTCAGCCACTCCTGTTGGTAGAGGTGTAATAACACCATAGTCAGGGCCACTGAAATTGAGGATTTTGATTTGCCAACCAACAGGGCATCACCTGTATCTTTGAGCAAAACTTACTGTGGGGAAAAAGGTAACATGATCTTACATATAGGGCACTCAGCCAATTCAATATATAGTCACGTGCCACATAATGACATTTTGGTCAACAACAGACTACATGATATTGTTTGTCTCTATGTCCCCACCCAAATCTCATCTCAAATTGTAATAACAAAGGGCAGAGACACTCACTTAAATCCTGATCCACCCACCTATGGCAAATGGCAAGGAGTCCTCTACATGTGGCAATGCCCTGAATGGGAAAACTTCCCTTGACACTTTATGATCATTCACAGTACAAGTGTGTAACACATCAATTTCATTACACACACTTAGCAATAGATGGTATAACAGCAGTATTCACGTATCAACAATGTGAATACACTCAGAAACGTGTCATCAGGTGATTTTGTCATTGTGTAAACATGTACTTACACAAACCTAGATGGTGTGGCCTATTACACACCTATGCTATAGGATCTAGCCTATTGCTCCTAGGCTACAAACCTATACATCGTGTTACTGGATTAAATACTGTAGGCAGTTGAAACACAATGGTAAATATTTGTGTTTTTCTAAACATAGAAAAGGTACAATAAAATATGACATTATGGTCTTATGGGGCCACCATCGCATATTCGGTGTATTAGTCCGTTTTCACACTGCTCTAAAGAACTGAGACTGGGTAATTTACAAAGAAAAAAGGTTTAATTGACTCACAGTTCTGCATGGTTGAGGAGGCCTCAGGAAATTTACAGTCAAGGTGGAGGGCAAAAGAGAAGCAAACACCGTTTTTTCAAGGCAGCAGGAGAGCAGGGGTGAGTGAAGGGGAAGTGCCACACTTTTAAACCAGCGGGTCTCACTCACTATCACGAGAACAGCACGGGGGAAATCTCCCCCATAATCCAATCACCTCCCACCAGGCCCCTCCCTCGACATATGGGGATTACAATTCGAGATGAGATTTGGGTGGGGACACAGAACCAAACCATATCATGTGGTCTGTTGACCAAAACATCATTACATGGCACATGACTATATATTGAATTGGCAGAGAGCCCTATGCATAAGATCACTTTAACTTTTTCCCCACAGTAAGTTTTGCTTAAACCATATTAATTGATTTCAGGTTTTTGTGGAGTTTTTTTTTTCCCTACCAGAACACGGACTCACCTTCACCTGCGTATAGGGGGCGGGGAAGGGGTGGGGCACAGATGCTCCAACAGCTGCGAGTTTAACCTTATTTTCAGACCAGGTGCATAGGGACAGCAAGGGAGCAAGAGGGCCTCGCCTATGGGATAAAGCTGGAGTAAAAGAAGCCTTTTTTTTTTTCTTTCACCTCCTCATCTCAGGATTGGTCCTACTTCCTCTTGTGTACTTCCGTGCCTCCAGAAAGCTCCTGGCACAGGGACTTTTTTCTTTCTGGCACATGCTGCTATAGCTCTACCTGGGAGCCTTTGGTGCCTATGTCTAACGGAACCATAAAACTTTGTGTTCTTCACCTGCCTGAAGTTCCTAAACATGCTGGTCTTCTTCCTTAAAGCAGCTGTGGTCATCCCCTTCTTCCCCACTTCCTCACCGCTAAGGGAGAGTGAGCAACAAACAAAGCACCGTTTGAGTGGTTTCGATCCTGCCTGTCACAACTCAGCCTCTGAACAGTTATTAACAGGCAAGACAAGGGGAAGACCATTATTAGCCATTTCCCCTCCCCAACCCCTGCCTCATACCACTTGGATGAGAGCATTGCCACCGAAGTCCAAGGAATTGTCTCATATTCCCTAACCCAGCCTGCAGGGTTTTCTCTTCCTTCCTCTTCCGAAAAGCTATGTCTCTGTCAACATCCCATTCTCATTGTCAAAATTGGCAGAAACAGTGCAAATTCTAGGATTTTACCCTACTTACAAGCTGTCAAGTTATCCTGCCACAGTTTTATAGATGCTGCCAGAAGACTCCTAAGTCAGAAACAGGAGACTATATTATTTATAGTAAAGCCCTATTGAACCAGCAATTTTCTTCACAGAGCAGAGTGGGGGGCAAGGTTTCCCCCAAAGGGATAACTGCTACTTTTTACTGTAAAGATGAAATACTGCCTGGAGCCAGGATGTCCATGTTCTTGAATCTACCATTTCCATTTTACAAGTGATGCTTGTTGGGCCCTTTCTACCTTGTTAGTTGCTGAGTCCAAGTTGACCCACCTCAAGATGGGAAAAAGTCAAAGAGTCACAAGGTCTCCACAGCTTGAGTGTTCATTTTTGAGAAGAGCTCAGTAGTTACTTAAGGTAATAGCTACTTTTCAAAAGGAGTGTACCTGATAGCTATGTCAGAGGGAAACAAGTCCAAACCCCCAAAGGGTGTCTTCAGGCAGTGGCTCTAATCAATACAGAGATTCATAGCTCAAAAAAGTCATTAGGATTGCAGGGCCCCTAACATAAGCTTGCTGGACAGCTTCTAACTCAGTCTGTTGGACTGGGCCCTACTAAAAGGATGCCAGTCTGTAGGTCAGCCAAGATTAAGGCCATAGTGAGGCACATGCCACCTCCTATACCCAGAGCTCATCAAGGAGCTCATCAAGGAGCTCATCCTTTTTTGGTAGTTGGGGTGGAGGTAGGCAGACTGCAAAAAGGCAATAGTTTTTCTTTGACTGCCAAAAGGACAGCCCATTATGAATCTGCCCAGATAGACACAATAAACTTTATCTGGTAAGCAGTCCACCTAATTTTGTCAGGGCTTATCAGCCACTGCTGCTAGTGGAAACATGGTAATACCACATTCATGACTATTGAAACTAAGGCTTTTGACTTGCCAACCAATAGGACATCATCTATACAGTGAAACTTATGGATATCAGAGGGTACAAGTATTCAGGTTAAATCCCAACCCACCCACTGGTGGAAAATGGTAGATGACTAGGTATCCTTAAGGGAGTACTACAAATGTTTACAAACTAATCTTAGTCCTCAGATGTCAGTGGTGTACGAAAGGCATGTTGATAATGTCCAAGATAGCAAACCAAGAGTCAGCTGTCCTTATAATGGATTCAGTAAGTCCCAATGTTTGGAACAGCTAAGGTATGGAGGCAACAAATGAATTCAGTTCATAATAATGCACTGTAAGTCTCCAGCTCCATTAGCAAATTTTACTGGCCATACAGGAATGTTGTATTTAGAAAATGCATTTCTTAAATTTTCTGCTGTCTTTAAGTCCTAAATGAAGGCCATGGTTTCCCTTTGTCCTCCTAGGACTCTGTAAATTTTTTTATTGAACCATCTGGAAAGGGACATGGAGACAGGTGAGTAGTGATTTATATGTCACACTAGCACTTCTTTACACATGACTCTTCCAATGATTCTGATGTTTATGAAATGGAGATGATCCAGCATATAACACATTAACTCCTCATATACATTCAGATGTAGAACAACAATAGTTGTTGTTAGGTCAGTTAAATTGGCCTAAAGAGCCTCACCTGTAAGGTTTAGTGCTCTTCTCCATTGTGAACTATGCCCAAATCCCATAAGCTGAATCTAGGTGACTTTTACTTCCTTCCTGGGGTAGGAAGAAGCTTTGCCCACCACCAGCAAAGCTGCACCACCACTGCCATAAACTCTTCCAACCTAGGCCACTGAGATGCAAATGACACAAGCACAGATTACAGCTAAAGAAACTACATGGTGACTACACTACTGTGTACATCCAGAATCAAATCCAACATACCCTACCTGAACCAACACCCAAGACCCATCTAAACAAATAAGTCTTTCCCTACAAAACCTTCCCCAAAAGATGTGACTATTACACCAGATATGTAGAAATCTACATAGAGACATATCAAACATGAAAAAGCAAGGAAACATGACACAAAGGAACACAATAATTCTCTAGTAACAGACGTGAAGCATAAGGAAATATATAAAATTCCAGAAAAATATTCAAAATAATAATCTTAAAGAAACTCTGAGATACAAGAGAATACAGATTGATGATTCACTGAAATCAGGGGAAAAATCATGATTTGAATGAGAACTTCAACAAAGAGATAGATATCATTAAAAAAAGAACCACAGGAATGCTATGAATAATTAAATGAATGAAATAAAAAATACAATCAAGAGCTTTAACATCAGACTAGACCAAGCAGAATTTAAAAATTTCTGAATTTGAAGACAGGTCCTTTGAAATAACACAGGCAGACAAAAAAAAGTCTTCACCTATCAAGTATAACCTTGAAAGTAAATGAATTAAATGCCAATTTTAAAAACATACACTGGTTGAATGGATAAACATAACAAGATGCAAATATATGTTGCTTAAAATAGAATCACTTCACCGGCAAACACTTGAAAGGAAAGAGATAGAAAAAGATACTCCATACAAACAGAAACAAAAATCAAACAGGGATAGCTATACCTATATCAGACAAAACAGACTTCAAGTAAAAAGCTGTCAAAAGAAACAATGAAGAACATTATATAATAATAACAAAAGGATCAAGTCAGCAAGAGAATAACAATTGTAAATATATATGCGCCCAATACCACAGCACCCAGATACATAAAGCAAATATTATTAGATCTAAAGAGAGGGAGAGGCCCCAATACAATAATAGATGGAGACTTCAGCAATCCACTATCAGCATTGGAGAGATCACCTAGAAAGAAAATAAAAAAGAAACATTGGATTTAAACTACAGCATAGAACAAAGGGACTTAACAGACATTTACAGTACATTTCACCTAACAGCTGCAGAAAATACATTCTTTTCATCAGCACACAGAACATTCTTCAAGAATGACCATATGTTAGGACACAAAACAAGTCTCAAAAAATTTTCAAAATTGAAATCTTATCTAGTCTCTTATCTGACCACAATGGAATACATCTAGAAATCAGTAAGAGAAACATTTAAAATTCTACAAATACATGGAAATTAAACAACATACTCCTGAATAATCACTGGGTGAAGAAAGAAATTAAGAATTAAAGTTCATTGAGGGTCAGGCGTGGTGGCTCATGCCTGTAATCCCAGCACTTTGGGAGGCTGAGGCAAGAGAATTGTTTGAGTCTGGGAAGCGAAGGTTGTGGTGAGTCAAGATCGTGCCACTTCAATCCAGTCTGGGCAACAGAATGAGATCCTGTCTCAAGAAAAGAAAAAAGGAAAAAAAGAAGAGACATCAAAATGGATACCACAGAAATTAAAAAAAAAAAATCATTATAGACTATCATGAACAAGAATGTATCAATAAATGTGAAAAACTAGAGGAAATGGATATATTTCTGGAAACATACAACCTACGAAGATTGAACCAAGAAGAAATAGAAAGTCTGAACAGACCAATAAGAGGTAATGAGACTGAATTAGTAGTAAAACATCTCCTAACAAAGAAAAGTCCAGGACCAAATTTGCTTAACCTCTGAATTCTACCGAAATTTAAAGAAGAGTAATACCAATTCTTCTCAAACTATTCCAAAAAATTAAAGCAGATAAGACTCCTTGTATTAGTTTGTTCTCACACTTGTTATAAAGAACTACCTGAAACTGGGTAATTTATGAAGAAAAGAGGTTTAATTGACTCACACTTCCACAGGCTTAACAGGAAGCATGGCTGGGAGGTCTTTGCAAACTTACAATCATGGTAGAAGGCAAGCACCTTCTTCACATGGTGGCAGGAGAGAGAGAGAGGGAGAGAGAGACACACACAGAGAGAGGTGCCCACACTTTTAAACCATCACATCTCCTGATAACTCACTCACTACCATGAGAATAGCAAGAGAGAAATCCTCCTCCATGATCCAGTCACCTCCCACCAGGCCCCTCATCCAATTTGACATTAGATTTGGGCTGGGATGCAAATCCAAACCATATCACTCTTCCTAACTCATTGTATGAGACCAGCATCACCCTGATACCAAAAGCAGACAATGACACAACAAAAAAAGAAAACTACAGGCCAATATCCCTGATCAATGTAGATGCAAAAGTCCTAAACAAAATGCTAGTAAATCAAATCCATTAATACAACATGATCACGTGCGATTTATCCCAGGAACTCAAGGATGGTTCAGCACATGCAAACCACTAAACATGATACATAACATCAACAGAAAGAAGGACAAAAACCATATTATCTCAATAGATTAGAAAAAGGATTTGATAAAATTCAACATCTCTTTATGATAAAAACTCTTAATTAGGTATAAAAGGGAAGTACCTCAATACTCAATTCAATGTATGTAATATACTTCAGTATACAATTAAGTCCATACATGACAAACCCACAGCTAACATCATACTGAATGGGGGGAAAGCTTTCAACTAAGAAATGGAACAAGACACCACACCACCCACTCTAACCACTTTTATTCAACATAGTACTGGAAGTTCTAGCCAGAGTAATTAGGCAAGAGAAAGAAATTAAGGGCATCCAAATTGGAAAGGCAGAAGTCAAATTATCCCTGTTTGCAGAGACATGATCTTATACATAGAAAAATGTAAAGACTCTACCAAAAACTCTTAGAACTGATCAATGAATTCAGTAAAAATGTAGGATACAAAATCAACATACAAAAACCCAGGAAGAGGAGCCAGGATGGCCAACTAGACACAGCCAGGAAGAGCTTCCTTCACCAAGATAAGATCATCAAGAAGACCAGCACACTCCAGGCAGATCTTTGGAAGGAAGACATTGAGAGTGGACGGAGGGAGAATGCAGACTGTGGTTGAAGTGGGAGGAAGCTGGGAACCCTGCATGGGGTTGCCAAGCATAAGGACTCATTCCTGGCCCCAAACAGCTTCTAAGGAAAGGGTAGGTTAAACAGGTATAGAGTGGCCCACTCTCAACATGGATCTCCAGAATCCTAGCTGCAGGTGACCCCATGACCCCCACAGACATTTGAGCTGGCAGGGAGAGCTGCTTGGAGAGTTGGCAGGGACGGGACTCCAACCTGGGTGGAGCCCAGAGGGTTTAGGTGCAGGAAAACTGCAGTGGACCATGACCAGAGATGGCCATTCTGCAAGGCCTGCCATATTCCTCTAGGTGATTTTGGTTTCTGTTGACTGTTGCACCTGGACAGAACAGGGTTATCTTGCCTGTGAGACAGGGCCAGTTTGGTCTGAGTGCTTCCATCCTCCCATCTACTGGCCACTCTCAGCTTCCCTACTTGGCCACACCGACTTGCTCGCAGCCTCAGATGCCCAACCAGGGTGTTTCCCAGTAGCCACTGCCATAGCTCTTTGGCTGGAAGATCCTGCCTAACCATCAGAGAGCTTTTGTAGATGGGCCCCTGTCAGCATGCATCCACCTGCAGCCTCCCACCACCACTTTGCCGGCACACATGTGTGTGTGGACCTCACTGCCCTGCCATACGAGTGCATGCACGTGGACCTTGCCGCTGCCATCACACTGCCCCTGCTGGTGTGCATGTGCATGCCGACCCCACTGTCATCATTCCAACAAAGCACTTCTCCCAGCACTCCCCATTGGAGTGTTGTTGCCCAAGGACCAGGAACACCTCAGGCCCTCCAGCAGATGCTTAACCTTGAGGGGTCAGAGAACAAAGCAGTGTGCCTGGTGCTAGGCCCCCAGGGTTAGAGCACACAGCCCAGGAGTGCTGAACTGAGCCTTGACCCACTGAAATCATCCAGAAATGAACCCAGTCAACTAAACTCAACTTATACCACAGCCAAACCCTCAAGGGAATGAAATAATATAAAAGCAAGAAGCCCTATCCAAAGGACAGCAACTTTAAAGATTAAAGGAACATCAGCTCACACAGATAAGAATGAACCAGTGAAAGAACTCTGGCAACTATAAAAGCCAGAGTGTCTTCTTACCTCTGAACAACTGCACTAGCTCCCCAGCAATCGTTCTTAACCAGACTGAAATGGCTGAAATGACAGACATGGAATCCAGAATCTGTTTGGTCGCAAAGTCATCAAGATTCAGAAGAAAGTTGAAACCCAATTCAAGGAATCTAAGGAATCCAGTGAAATGAGTCAAGAGCTGAAAGACAAAATAGTCATTTTAAGAAGGAGCCAAACTAATCTGGTAGAGCTGAAAAAACTCACTATAAGAATTTCACAATACAATCAGAAGCATCAAAAGCAGAAATAGACCAAGCTGAGGAAAGAATTTCAGACTTCAAAGACCAGTTCTTTGAATTAATTTAGTCAGAAAGAAATTTTAAAAATTAAGAAAAATCTTTGAAAACTGGCACAAGACAGGGATGCCCTCTCTCACCACTCCTATTCAACATAGTGTTGGAAGTTCTGGCTAGGGCAATCAGGCAAGAGAAAGAAATCAAGGGTATTCAGTTAGGAAAAGAAGAAGCCAAATTGTCCCTGTTTGCAGATGACATGATTGTATATTTAGAAAACCCCATGGTCGCAGCCCAAAATCTCCCTAAGCTGATAAGCAACTTCAGCAAAGTCTCAGCATACAAAATCAATATGCAAAAATCACAAGCATTCTTATACACCAGTAACAGACAAGC
>NC_045444.1:87895187-87945731 GCF_002776525.5 Piliocolobus tephrosceles
CTAGATGTACCATATGACCCAGCCATCCCACTACTGGGTATATACCCAAAGGATTATAAATTATGCTACTACAAAGACACATGCACATGTATGTTTATTGCGGCACCATTCACAATAGCAAAGACTTGGAATCAACCCAAATGTCCATCTGTGACAGACTGGATTAAGAAAATGTGGCACATATACACCATGGAATACTATGCAGCCATAAAAAAGGATGAGTTTGCGTCCTTTGTAGGGACATGGATGCAGCTGGAAACCATCATTCTTAGCAAACTATCACAAGAAGAGAAAACCAAACACCGCATGTTCTCACTCATAGGTGGGAACTGAACAATGAGATCACTCGGACTCGGGAAGGGGAACATCACACACTGGGGCCTATCAGGGGGAGGGGGAGGGGGGAGGGATTGCATTGGGGAGTTATACATGATATAAATGATGAATTGATGGGTGCTGACGAGTTGATGGGTGCAGCACACCAACATGGCACAAGTATACATATGTAACAAACCTGCACGTTATGCACATGTACCCTAGAACTTAAAGTATAATAAAAAATAAAATAATAAAAAAAATTAAGAAAAATGAACAAAATATCTGAGAAATATAGGGTTATGTAAAGAAACCAGCCCTACAACTCATTGGTATCCCTTAAGAAAGGGACAGAGAACAAGCAGCTTGGAAAATATATTTCAGGATATTGTCCAAAAAATATATAGTCCCCATCCCCAAGATATAAAGTTATCCCCATCCCCAAGACATATAGATGACCATCCCCAAAACATATAGTCATCAGATTCTCCAAGGTCAATGCAAAATAAAAAATATTAAAGATAGATAGAGAAAAAAGGGCAGGTCATCTACAAATGAAACCCCATCAGGCTCACAAGAGATCTTTCAGCAGAAACTCTATATGCCAGAAGAGATTAGGGGCCTATATTCAGCATCCTTAAAGAAAAGAAATTCCAACCAAGAATTGTATATTCAGCCAAACTAAGCTTCATAAGCTAAGAGGAAATAAGATCATTTTCAGACAAGCAAATGCTAAGGGAATTCTTTACCATCAGAACTGCCTCACAAGAAGTCAGCAAGGGAGTGCTAAATATGGGAGAAAAAAGACTCACTCATCACCAAAAAAACCACATTTAAGTACATAGCCCACTGACACTATAAAAGAACTACACAATCAAGTCTACATAACAAGCAGCTAACGACATGATGAGAGGATCAAATCCACATAAATCAATATTAACCTTGAATGTAAATGTAATGTGCCTCCACTTAAAAGGCAGAGTGGCAAGCTGGACAAAGAAGCAAGACCCAACTGTATGGTGTCCTTAAAAGACCCATCTCATATGCAATGACACCCACAGGCTCAAAGTAAAGGGATGGAGAATGATCTATCAAGCAAACAAAACAAAAGAGAACAGCAGTTGCTATTCTTATTTCAGACAAAACAGACTTTAAGCCAACAACGATAAAAAAAAGACAAAGTAAGACATTACATAAGGTCAAGGGTTCACTTCCACGAGAAGATTTAACTATCCTAAATATATATGAACCCAACACTGGTGCACCCAGATTCATAAAACAAGTTCTTAGAGACCTACAAGGAGACTCAGATAACCATGCAAAAATAGTGGGAGACTTTGACACCCTACTGAGAATATTAGCTCATCGAGGCAGAAAACTAACAAAGATG
The DNA here is from genome assembly GCF_002776525.5 of Piliocolobus tephrosceles. Classification (NCBI taxonomy): domain Eukaryota; kingdom Metazoa; phylum Chordata; class Mammalia; order Primates; family Cercopithecidae; genus Piliocolobus; species Piliocolobus tephrosceles. Next base: position 87,896,893 of record NC_045444.1, read on the forward strand.
TTCGGGACCTAATCTTGACATTTGACCAAATGGACCTAACGGACATCTACAGAACTCTCCACCCCAGAATAACAGAATATACATTTTTCTCATGTGTACATGGCACATACTCTAAAATTGACCACACGACCAGAAATAAAACAACTCTCAGTAAATTTTTAAAAAATCATACCAACCATGCTCTGGGACCATAGCACAACAAAAATACGAATCAATACTAAGAAAATTGCTCAAAGCCATATAATCACATGGAAATTAGACACCCAATTCTGAATGACTTTGGGGTAAATAATGAAAGTAAGGCAGAAATCAAGAAATTCTTTGAAATTAATGAGAACAAGGAAACAACATACCAAAATCTCTGAGACCCAGCAAAAGCAGTAAGAGGAAAGTCTGTAGCACTAAATGCCCACATCAAAAGTTAGAAAGGTCTTAAATTAACAACCTAATGTCATACCTAGAGGAAGCAGAAAAATAAGAGGAAATCAACAACAAAGCCAGCAGAAGAAAAGACATAACCAAAATCAGAGCTAAACTGAACAAAATGGAGATGTGAAAACTGATACAAAAGATCAATGAAACCAAAAGTTGGTTCTTTGAAAATATAAATAAGATTGATAGGCTGCTAGCTAGACTCATCAAGAAAAAGAGAGAGAAGATCCATATAAACACAATCAGAAATGACAAAGGGAACATTACCGTCAACTCCACAGAAATACAAAAAAAACCTTCAGAGACTATTTAAAACACCTCTATACATACTAGCTAGAAAACCCAGAAAAAATGGATAAATTCCTGGATACATACAACCTGCCAAGACCTAACCAGGAGGAAACTGAAACCCTGAACAGACCATTAATGTGTACCAAAATTGAATCAGTAATAAAAAAGCAAAAGCCCAGGACAAGATAATTAACAGCTGAATTCTACCAGATATATAAAGAAGTTGTACCAATTCCTACTGAAACTATTCCAAAAAATTAAGAAGGAGATATTTTTATTTAACTCATTCTACGAGGCCAGCATCATTCTGATAACAAAACCTAACAGACACAACAACAACAAATTTCAGGTCAATATCCCTGATGAACCATTAAAAAGTGGGCAGACACTTATCAAAAGACATATACACCACCAATAAACATATGAAAATATGCTCAACATTACTCATCATCAGAGAGAAATGCAAATCAAAACCACAATGAGTTAACAACTCACACCATTCACAATGTCTATTATTAAAAAGTCAAAAAACAATAGATGCTGGTGAGGCTGTGGAGAAAAGGGAACACTTATATACTGTTGATATAAATGTAAATTACTTCAGCCACTGTGAAAAGCTGTTTGGAGATTTCTCAAAGAACTTGAAACAGAACTACCACTTGACCCAGAAATCCCATTACTGGGTATATACCCAACGAATATAATATTCTACCAAAAAGACACATTCATTTATATGTTCATCACAGCACTATTCACAATAGGAAAGACATGGAATCAACCTAGACTCCCATCAGTGGTAGACTGGATAAGGCAAATGTGGTATGTATATTCCACGGAATCTGATGTAACTATAAAAAAAATGAAATCATGTCATTTGCAGAAACATGAATGCAGCTCAAGACCATTATCCTAAGGGAATTAATGCAGAAATAGAAAATGAAATACCACACGTTCTCACTTATAAGTGGGAGCTAAACATTGAATACACCTGGACAGAAAGAAGGGAATAGATACCAGGGCCTACTTGAGCGTGGAGGGTGGAAGGAGGGTGAGTATCGAAAAACTACCTATGGGATACGATATATGCTACCTGGGTGATAAAATAATTTGTGCACTAAGCTCCAGAGACATGAAATTTACCCATGTAACAAGCCTGCAGAAGTAACTCCTGAACCTAAAATAAAAGTTGGCAGGAAAAAACAACAAAAATTAGTAGTTTCTATAAACAATGAGCTAGCTAAAAAAGAAATCAAGAAGGCAATCCCATTTACCATAGCTATACTAAAAATAAAATACCTAGGAATAAATTTAACCAAGGAGGTAAAAGACTTCTACAAGGAAAACTATGAAACACTGAGGAAAGAAAGAAGATGCAAGCAAATGAAAAGATGGCCCATGTTCATGAATTGTAAGAATTAATATTTTTAAAACATCCATACTACCCAATGCAGTCTACAGATTCAAACCAATTCCCACTAAAACTCCAATGTCATTTTTCACAGAAATAGAAAAAACAATCCTAAAATCCATATGGAACCATAAAAGACCCCAAACAGCCAAGCAATCTCGAGCAAAATGAACAAAGCTAGATGCATCAAACTCCCTGGTTTCAAATTATGTTATAAAGCTATTGTAATCAAAACAGCATGGCACTGGCACAAAGACACATAAACCAATGGAACAGGCAGACAGCCCAGTAATAAACCCAAGTATTTAGTATTTATAATTAGTTAATATTTGACAAAAATGCCAAAAACACAATAGGGAAAAAACAGACTCTTTAATAAATGGTGTTGAGAAAAATACATATGGCTCAGAAGATGAAATTGGACACTTATCTCACACCATACACAAAAATCATCTCAAAATGTATAAAAGACTTAAATGTAAGATGTGGAAATGGGGAATTGTAAAGTTAATGGAAGAAAACATAAGGGAAAATCTCCACAATACTGGTCTATGCAATGATTTATTGGATAGGACTCCAAAAATGCAGGCATCAAAAGCAAAAATAGACAAATGGAGTTGCATCAAATTAAAAGTTTCTGTACAGAAAAGGAAAAAATGAACAGAGTGAAGAGACAAAACATGAACTGGAAGAAAATATCTGCAAACCATACAGCTGACAAGGGGCGAATATTCAAAATATATAAGGTACACAAACAACTCAAAAGCAAGAAAACAACCTAATTTTAAAATGAGCAAGGGATCTGAACAGACATTGCTCAAAGGAAGAAATATGAAAGGCCAATAGATAGATTAAAAACACTCAATATCTCTGATCATCAGAGAAATGCAAATTTAAACTACAATATGATATCATTTCATGCCTGTTACAAGAGCTATTATCAAAAAGAAGAATGATAAGCATTGGCAAGGATATGGAGAAAAGGGAACCCCTGTACACTATTTGTGGGAATATAAATTAGTACAGCCATTTTAGAAAGTAGTATGGAGGTTCCCAATAAAACTAACAATAGAATTACCATATGGTACAGCAATACTACTTCTGGGTGTATATCCAAAGGATTTGAAATTGGTGTATCAAAGAGATATCTGCATCCCCATGTTTACTCTTGTGAAAGCAACTTAAGTGTCTATCAACAGATCAATGGATAAAGAAATGTGTACACAGTGGAATACTACACAGCCTTAAAAAAGAAGAAAATTCTGTCATTTGTGATAATATGGATAAAACTGGAAGACATCATGCAAAATGAAATAAGTCAGACACAGAAAGACAAATACTGCATTATCTCACTTATGTGTGAAATCTTAAAAAGTTGATCTCATAGAAACAGAGAAGGTGGGTACCAGAGGCTGGGTGAATGGGAAGAAAAGAGGTGAGAAAAAGAAAGATGTTGTTCAAAGAGGTATGAAGTTTCACTTAGAATGCAGAAATAAGTTCTAGTAATCTATTCCACTGCATGGTGACCACAGTTAATAATAATGTATATTTCCAAGTTGCTAAAATACATTTTTAAAGTTCTCACTACAAACAATGATAAATTGGTGAGGAAATAGATATGTTAATTATATGGATCAACTCTATAATATATACATAGATTATAAGATCACATTGTATCTAATAAATATACACAATTATTTGTCAATTAAATTTTTTATGAAAAAATGAAATTTAAAATTAAAAATAAAATTTAAAAGGCTGTGGATAAAATAATTGCAAGGTGCATTTCACATGCATGGTTTTGGTTGATTCAAAGTACAGAATTAGCAAGGACAATGTTTTGGGGAGATTATGGCATATTTCCCAACAGTACCATCAATCATTAGTAAGGGATTTAAATTTAATGAATGGAATTCATGGCTTAAAGAGGGCAGTTATATAAAATGGATGAATAGGAGATACGAGGTTAATGATGTCACATATATCACTCTCTGCCTTCCTTAACCCTAATCTTCTGCAGACCCTACAGGCTTTTAAACTCAAAGACTCATACATTATTAGAGCTCTTACCACTTGTCCTTTGTGGAAATAATCTTGTAGCCTTATGCCTGACATTTAGTGTCAGAGCTAGATGGTTCATCCACCTTAAGAGTATTAAAATCATTGCATTTCCTATGACTATGTGATTGACTTAACTACATACAGTGAGGCCCAGGAGTTATAATATAATATATTCAGAGTTTCCACAGCAAATGCCTCAAGACCCTGTAGTTTTTTAAACTAAACTAATTCAACAGATGTTTACTACGGCCTAACATGGACTCATCACTATTAGTAGTGAGTTCTAAGTAGTTAAGAGCTCTAATTATGTATGTATTGAGTTTAAAATACTCATTATTATTACTAGATAGTAAGATACAGTGGTAAATAAGACTAAATGTCAGTACTATCTGTAATTTAAAGTCAAATGGGAGTAACAGACAATAAATGAATAAAGAAACATAATATGATACCAGGAAATGATATATGAAGAAAGAATACTAGGAATGGAGGAGGGTGGATGGGTAAATAATTACTTTACATAGAGTGGTCAGAGGAGCCCCCCAACCCGTCCTCCATTAAGGAGGGAACATCTGAGCAGAGTCCTAAATGCTGCGAATGAATGAACCCTGAGAAGATCTGTGGGGGAGAGCATTCCCCTGACGGAGAAGAATATTAGAAAGACCTTGAGGCTGGAATAAGTTTGGTTTGTTCAAGGAATAGTAAGAAGACTAATGTGGCTGAAGCAGAGTGAACAAAGGGAAACATGCTAACACATGAGGACAGAAACATTAAGTGGGGGCATTATAGATGATGGTGAGAAGTTTGGACTTTATTCCAGGCATGAAAACAGGCCATTGAAGAATACTGATCAGAGGAGTGACATGATTTAGATTACATCTTTACAAGATCGGTCTTGCTGCTATTAGAAGAACAAACTAGACAGAGGCAAAATTGGAAGCAGGAAAACTCAGGTTTTATAGCAGACAGAAGAGATGAAAGTAGCTTGGTCTAAGTCAAGGTGATAGCAATGACAGTGATGGATTTCAGATACATTTTGAATACAGAATTAATAAGACTTGATGGTGGACTGGATATAAGAGATGAAAGAAACCACAATATCAAGGTTGACTCCTACAGTATTGGTCTTAATAGTTTAGAGGTGCCATTTATAAGAATATAAACTCCACAAGAACATTTATTTTTGTATTTTTTGAACATAAGCTCCACAGGAACATTTATTTTTGTCTTTTATGTTCAACAACACATTTCATTGACCTAGAAATAATGCCTGGAATGTTTATATGCTGAAAAGATTAAATGAATAGGGAACATTAAGAGGAGGGAATCTAAGTTAGTGGAGGTGAAATTAAGAATTCAGTCTTCATCATGTTAAGTTTGACATTTCTATAAGATATCTAAGTGAAGTAAGTTTTTACATATACACTCCGGGAGTTCATGGAAGAGCCCCAAGATGTGGGAGTTATTCATTTACAAATTATATTTAAAGTTACAGGGCTGAATGAATAACCTAGAAAGGTTAGAGAAAAAATAAAATACAAGGACTGGGTGTGAGACAATCTTACATTTAGAAATTGGAAGAGGAGACCTCCCCAGCAAAGAGTAGCCAATGAAGAAGGAAGAAAACTAGGAGAATGTAATATTACAAAAGGCCAGTGAAAAATATCAGTTTCAAGACAAAAAGGGTGGAACTATTTTGTCAAATGTGGCTAAGTAGTCACAGAGATGAGGACTGAGAACTGATAACCACATTTGGTAATACAGAAGTCACTGGGGACTCAGTTGTGGGTTCATAGGAATGTGTTTCAGGGTTAAGATGACAAGGGTATGGCTGTAAGACCTGTTAAGACCTCAAAAAGATTTAAGGTGGTGACTCATAGGCCTACTCAGCTAGGCAAAAATTATTTTAAGAATCTTAAGTAGCAACTTAGGCCTTCTTTGCCAGACAAGGGCACTTCTAAATTTCTTAAGGACATTTTGCCACAGCACCTGCCACAGCACCCTGACTCTCAGCCCAAGGAAATAGGGGTCTGACTTGAAGATATTTAGAAGTGTAACATTTGACTAATTTAGATCTTAATTTGATACACAGGAAGCCCACAAAATCTTTAAGAGAATAATAGCATCTTGGACTGAAAGGAACAGGGGTAGTTTAGAAAGAAAAGACACATATGTGAAATTTCAGTCTTCACTGAAAGCAAAAATGAAAAGACACATTTGAACTTTCAACTTCCCACACACAGAACATGGGCTGCAACTACAGACAAAAGTATTTCTTATGGAAAAAGGATTATTCAAAGGGTAAGGCTAAAATGTGAGGGCAAGGCCAAGAACTTCAGAATTACTATGGTCAACTGACTGATGTATGCCTCATGTTTTCCCTCCCTCTACCTTTATAACGGAAGTGTCTGTTCCAATTTTCCTGTTGTTGGCTTGTCATTGTATGTAGGGGACAGATAACTGGTCTCTCCAATTCATAGATTTTAAGTTTGAGAGGAGTCATACCTAAAGAGACTCACCCACATGAACCTTAGTTAGATAATAAAAGGTTAGATAATAAAATTTTGCAGTTCAAGCCTGAGCTTGATACAGTAATAGCATGACATTGAGGATCTTGGGAGTGAAGTGAGTATATTTTGCATGTGGGAGGAATATGACTTACTTGGAACTTAGTTAATCTCCAAATATGGTCCCCGATGTACAACCCCTCCCAAGATTCATGCCCTTCTGTAGTCCCCTCCCATACTGAATCAGGACTGAGCATGGGACTTGCTGTAATTGACAGAAGGTAGTGAGGGTGACCCTGTGCTCATCCCAAGCCTATGTCTTAAGAGGACCTGAAGTTTCTGTTTTTGCATTTTGGAAGCCTTGAGCTGCCACATAAAAAGCTCAGCAGCCTTGTTAGACAGATTATATAGAAAGACCACAAGAAGAAGCCCCATGGAGAGAGAGAAGGATAATTCCCAAGATTACATGGAAAGAGAGATCTATATATTATCTATCTATCTATCTAATCTGAGGTGTGTGTGTGTGTATATATATATACACACACACACACATATATATCTGAGACAGAAAGAAGGAAAAAGACACATCAAACCAGATGTTCTTGCATCCCAGCTGAGCCCAGCCTTAACAGCTATTCAAGGTGTCAGACATGTAAGTGAGTGATCATGAGTGTTCCAGATCAATCAAGCTCCAAGATAACTGTAAGTCCATCTAACATCCAACATTAAGTGGAGCAGAAGGACTGCCCAACAAGCAAGTCAACCCCCCAGTATCTTGAGAGATAATAAATTTTATTTTTCAATCCACTGGTTTTGGAGTGGTTTGTTATACAGCAATAAATAACTTACTTATCAAGTGAAAATTGAATATTTTGGAAGTCAGATTGAATGTAATACATAAATTAAAAGGTAAACTACAAACTATGTGCCTATACAAGTGGTTAATATCTTGAAAATAAAAAGAGCTCATTATAAAACCTAAAAACCCCCAAGTCTTCAAAAGAAAAAAATGGACAAAGGACATGATCTGTCTACTCATAGCAGGGAAAACCAAAATGACTAATGAGCAAGAAAAAGTGTTAATCATTATTTAAAAGACCATTAATACTCAAATACTGTTGGTAAGAATGTAAAGTGGTACAGTCTTTCTGGAGAGCAATTTGTTAGCATGCCATTTCTGTAAATACATTAGGAGATAATCACAGATCCACAGATCCAAATAAATAAGCAACAGAATGTTAATTTCAAACTTAATGTCCAACAATATGAAAACTGTTTAAAAACTTACAGAATATTAATATTTGAGGATATTCTACATCTTGCAAATTTTTAAGAAAATTCAAGTGGCATGCATGTAAAGTCAAAAAATAAAAATTATATGTCTATTTTGATTCAAGCTTTTAAAATTCATAAAAGATATATGTATATATGCATAAGAAAGACTAAAAGAAAATAAAATTGTTAAATGTAGCAGAATTATAACTGCTTTTATTTTCTCTTTTACATTTCTCTTCATTTTCTAAATTTTCTGTGACTGTGCATTACTTTCAGAACATTTAGAAAAACCAAGAATGCTATTTTTAAGTTGTATTAATTAAGCTATTGACACAGGTAATTGAGAATAATTCCCAGTTAAAATTATACCTTTTGAAATTTGGGAGAGAATTTAGAAATGACCTAGTCTGATCTACCATTCAAATAATGAGAAAAACAGATCTAGAGACTTAGATGCCCAAGCTAGTTTTAGAAGCATAATCTTACTTAGAACTCAAATTCTTTATCTTTTGACCTATATTTATTTTTATATCATTTGATGAACTACCTGTAATAGTGAATTCCAATAAGATATAAAGATGTAAGTAGAATGGCGGTCATTTTGAGAAAGTCTAGAATTTGATGTACCTTTAAAGTCACACTCTTACTCTTATTTTTAACTATAAAATTATTTGTAATAAGGAGAACATATGCTATTTCCTATAATATAATAGTTTTATTAAGAATTGCCACTGAAAGAACTTCCAGGCTTTTAAATTTCCTTTGAATTTACATTTTGTTATTGTTGTTACACTCTCAGCTGAATTACCAGCCCATGAGATTAATTTGTATTACTGGCATCTCAAATCACTTTGCTTTTCTTGAAAGTCTTTTATCCATATTTCTTGATTGATATAAGTAAAGTAGGAATATTTAATATACTTAGACACATTTCCACTTGGAGACATTTGAATGCATTTTCAATTTATTCATATTTAATTTTTTAAAATAGATTATTTTGTGTCCCTAGTCTTATACTTCTAATATAAGGGCAGACACCTTGAGCTCAAGGCCTTCTTTTGGGTCTTGGCTTTGGAAGCTACCTTTTAATTTTTAATCTGGTGGAAACTAAGCCTGTGTTCTTCCTTTCAGCTAAGTTAAGACTGTTGTTTTGCCAGCTAATTTCTGTTGGAGATGAAACTAAGTTCCTTCTCTTTGGATTTATACAGATACTCCTCAAATTTACCTCTGATAGAGATGAGTCTGCTTTTAAAATGCTTGGATAGTTATCTTTTAATTTTACTTCTGATGGAGAAAACACATTTTTCATTTTTCTGTCTGGCATGCTTTCTGATTGATGTTCACTTAAAGATGGTACTCTGCCTGCTTTTATTATTTCCTGGTTAGAAATAGTGCACAAGGAGTGCACTTCTGTGGGTGAAGGTGTTGATTCATCACTTTTAGAAGCATCAGCAGTTGAATTATCTTGGTCCAATTGGTTCAAAGTTGGTACAGTCAGGCCTTTCTCAGAATCATTATCCAGTAACTAGAAAATACAGCAATAAAACAAACTACCAATTAATCATTATTGACTGGAAAATTTTACAAATTAAGAAAATGACTCAAAATCAATTATATTCTTATCCTTTATCGTAACAAATTACCATTATTATTTATAAATTTTACATTCCTTAATAAACATGTGAAATTCTTTACTTGCCTGAAACCATGGACTGTAGAATACTATCCATAAAAATGATAAAGCAGTGGTTCTCATATATCCAAATCTATAAATCAGCAACATCTCAAAATAAAAAATCTGAGGGTCTGACATTCTACTATTATTATACTGCCACCAATATATCATGAAACAAAGGAAATTTTAATAGCAAAATGCACAAGGAATGATATCATAAATCACAACTATGTAAGAAAATAAAGAGAATATTAATAGCACCACAGTACAAAGAACAATATTGTAAAATAAAGGATGGCCTGTTAAACTAAATAAATTTAGCTTTATGAAAAATTCTCTGTATTATTTTCTTTTACTCTCCTTGAACTGGGGAAAATAGTGATACATACTGACTCTTCAACTGGCATTTGGGAGCCACTGACCCAGGAATGGAAATCATTAAATCCTATTTGTCAAGCAGTAAGTGAACATTTTACTCTTCATTGGTTTACATGGGGATCCACTGCTTTATGGAATGAATACCTTATGTAAATTTAGCTGAAAAGCAAATTATATTATGTAAACTCTATGTTTTGTTTATTTCTATTATAAACTATAGAATACTATTTCCTGTGCAAAGTTTACAATATGATAAAAGATTTTGGTGAGAAAGTGAAAACTGCAGTTAGGTCTATGGCACTTATTTCTAAGATCTTATGTAGAATTTCATGCTTTTTTCTTGTTTCTTCTTCATCTCTTCCTCAACACATTTTGTCCCCTATCTTCATATTTTTAAATGTTACTATTTTATGCAGAAGGCCCTTTCAAGAGTGTAACTATACAGATATTGCCATAATAGAAACCATAAAACAACTGAGTAACTTCTCGGATGCCTTTCTCTATCTATAAATATTTCTCCATTTATAAATATTGTATCCCTTTATAAAATAATGACTATTAAAAGTTCTCTTCCAATTTCCCTTACCTCATTTGGAGTAGTTTCAGCTTCCTCATTTACAAGAGGGGTATCTGCTTAAAAATTAATGGGGGTATTTTATTTTACATAAAAACAATAAACATATGTATGCACATTGATAAAATACTATTACATTTTTTTCTCACTAAAAACAAAGAGCAACTTAAATCAAAGCAGCTGTCCAAACATAAACACTACTTACTATAAACAAGCTGATGAATCTCTGGGAAGATGGGGGAGTGGTAAATGATAACATTTCAGATCCATAAATATAAGACACAAACACAGGTACATGCTATATTTTTTTAAAGTTGAGAGGAAATAAACTCCAGATGATAAGTGATGGGACCAGGATTGGAAGAAGAGACTAGAATAAGGGTGTATGAAATTAGACAAAATAGGACCATTCAAAGAAGGCTGGTTGAAATACTTGTAAAATTTTCCTAGAAATATAAGGAATACATATTTAGCATGTAAAAAGGGAAAACCTAAAAGGGACAAAAAGAAAATAAATAACTGAGGCAGAATTCTAGCAAAAAAATTTGCTATGGTCACAACTACATGACTTTGTTCAGCTCTTTTTTTTTTCTTTTCTTTTAATTGTGTTAAGAACAATTCACATGAGACCTATCCTCTTTACAAATTTTCTAGTGTAAAGCACAATAATGTTAACTATCAGCACAATGTTGTAAAGCAGATCTCTAGAACTTTATCATCTTGCAAAACTTAAACTTTATATTTGTTGAAAAGCAATTCCCTATTTGCCCCTCTCCCTAGCCTCAGGCAACCAGCATTCTACTCTGACTATTTCATATACCTCACATACGTGGCATCATGCAATATTTGTCTTTCTGTGACTGGCTTATTTCACTTAGTATAATGTCCTCAAGGTCCATCCACGTTGTCACATATGGCAGGATTTCCTTCTTTTTAAATGCTGAATGATATTCCATTGTATGTAGACAGGCATATCTCTTTTTATTGAACTTCTAAGATACTATGTTTTGTACAAATTGAAGGTCTGTGGCAACCTTGCATTGAGCAAGACTATTGGTGCCATGTTTCCAAAAGTATGTGTTCACTTTGTGTCTCTGCATCACATTTTGGTAATTAATCCTCAAAATATTTCAAACTTTTTCATTATTATAATATCTTTTATGGTACTCTATGACCAGTGATCTTTGATATTACTATTGTAATTGTTGAGGGGCACCACAAACCACACCCATCTAAGATAGCAAACTTTTAAAAAAAAATTTAACTTTTAAATTCAATTGTACATGTGCAGGTTTGTTACATAGGTAAACTTTTGTCATGGGGGTTTGTTGTACAGGTTATTTCATCCCCGGGTATTAAGCCTAGTGTCCATTAGTTATTTTTCCTGATCATCTGCCTCCTCCTACCCTCCACTCTCTGATAGGCCCTAGTGTGTGTTGTTCCCCTCCATGTGTCCATGTGCTCTCATCATTTAGCTCCCACTTATAAGTGAGACTATGTGGTATTTAGTTTTCTGTTCCTGCATTTGTTTGCTAAGGATAATGGTCTCCAGTTCCACCTATGCTCCTGGAAAGGACATGATCTCATTCTTTTTATGGCTGCATAGTATTCTATGGTGTATATGTATGACATTTTCTTTATCCAGTCTACCATTGATGGGCATTTAGCTTGATTCCATATCTTTGCTATTGTGAATGGTACTGCAATGAACATACCCAGGCATGTGTCCTTATAAAAGAATGATTTAGATTCCTTTGGGTATATACCCAGTCATGAGATTGCTGGGTCAAATGGCATTTCTGTCTCTAGGTCTCTGAGGAATCACCACACTGTCTTCCACAGTAGTTGAACTAATTTACACTCCCACCAACAGTGTATAAGCATTCCTTTTTCTCTGCAACCTTGCTGGCATCTGTTATTTTTTGACTTTTTAATAATAGCCATTCTGACTGGTGTGAGATGGTATCTCATTATGGTTTTGATTCGCATTTCTCTAGTGATCAGTGATGTTAAGCATTTTTTCATATACCTGTTGGCCACATGTGTGTCTTCTTTTGAAAAGTGTCTGTTCATGTCCTTTGCCCACTGTTTAACGAGGTTTTTTTTTTTTTTTTTTTTTTGTAAATTTGTTTAAGTTCCTTATAAATGCTGGATATTAGACTTTTGTAAGATGGCAAACTTAATTTATAAATGTTGTGTGTGTTCTAACTATGCCACTGACCAGCTGTTCCCCCATCTTTCTTCCTCTCCTTGGCCTCTCTATTCCCTGACACAGAACAATATTGAAAGTAAGCCATTAATAACCCCATAATGGATCTGAGTGTTCAAGTGAAAGAAGATTTGCACATCCCTCACTTCAAATCAAAAGCTAGAAATGATTAAGCTTACTGAGGAAGGCATGTTGAAAGCTGAGACAGTCCAAAAGCTAGGCCTCTTGCACCAAACAGCCCAGCTGTGAATGCAAAGGAAAAAATTCTTGAAGGAAACTAGAAGTGCTATTCCATACACAAATGATAAGAAAGCAAAACAGCTTATTGCAGATATGGAAACAATTTTAATGGTCTGGATAAAAGATTAAACCAGCCACAAACAGTCCCTTAAGCCAAAGCCTAATCCAAAGAAAGTCCCTAACTCTCTTCAATCCAGTGCAAGCTGAGAGAGGTGAAGTGGCTGCAGAAGAAAACCTTGAAGATAGCAAAGGTTAGTTCGTGAGGTTTAAGGAAAGACAGTATCTTTGTAACACAAAAGCGCAAGGTAAAGCAGCCAAGTGCTGATGTAGAAGCTGCAGCGAGTTACCCAGAAGATCTGGCTAAGATAACTGATGAAAGCGGCTACACTAAAAAGGTTTTTATTGTAGATGAAACAGCCTTATACTGGAAGAAGATGTCATCTAGGACTTTCATAGCTAGAGAGGAGAACTCAATGCCTGACTTCAATGCTTCAAAGGACAGGCCAACTCTCTTACAGGCTAATGCAGCTACTGACTTTAAATTGAAGCCAATGCTCATTTACCATTCTAAAAATCCTAGGGCCCTTAACATTTACGTCAAGTCTACTCTGCCTGTGTTCTATAAATGGAACAACAAAGCATGGATGACAGCAGACCTGTTTGCAGCATGGTTTACTGAATATTTTAAGCTCGCTGTTGAGACTTACTATTCAGAAAAAAAGATATCTTTCAAAATATTACTGCTCAGTGACAATGCACCTGGTCATCCAAGAGCTCTGATGGAAATGTCTGAGGACATTAATGTTGCTTTCATGCCTGCTAACACAGATCCATTCTGCAGCTCACAGATCAAGGAGTAATTTCAACTTCCAAGTCCTCTTATTTCAGAAATACATTTTATAAGGCTTTAGCTGCCTTACATAATTCCTCTGAGGGATCTTGGCAAAGTAAATAGAAAACCTTCTGCAAAGGATTCACCATTCTAGATGCCATTAAGAGCATTTGTGCTTCAGGAGAGGAGCTCAAAATATCAACAGGAATTTGGAAGAAGTTGATTACGACCCTCATGGATGACTTTAAGATGTTCAGTGAAACTTCAGTAGAGAAAGTAACTACGGATGTGATGAAAATAGCAAGAGAGCTATAATTAGAAGTGAAGCCTGAAGATGTGAGTAAATTGCTACAATCTCATTACAAAACTTAAATGGATGAGGAATTGCTTCTTATGGATGAGCAAAGAAAGTGGTTTCTTGAGATGGAATCTACTGCCGAAGATGCTGTGAACACTGCTAAAATGACAACAAAGGATTTAGCATTCTATATAAACTTAGTTGACAAAGCAGCAGCAGGGTTTAAGAGGACTGACTCCAATTTTGAAAGAAGTTCTACTGTGGGTAAAATGCTATCAAACAGCATCGCATACTACAGAGAAATCTTTCATGAAAGGAAGAGCCAACTGATGCAGCAAAATTCATTGTTGTCTTATTCTTTAAAATTGCCACAGCCACTCCAACCTTCAACAAATACCACCTTGATCAGTATATATATATATAATTTACAAGAAAACCCAAACAACCTCATATATGTGTATATATATGTGTGTGTATATATATGTGTATGTGTGTGTGTGTATATATATATGAGACAGAGTCTCATCTCACTGTGTTGCCCAGGCTGGAGTGCAGTGGTGTGATCTCAGCTGACTGCAACCTCCACCTCCCGGGTTCAAGAGATTCTCATGTCTCAGCAGCCTCCTAAGTAGCTGGGACAACAGGCGTGAGCCACTACACTGGGCTAATTTTTGCATTTTTAGTAGAGATAGGGTCTCACCATGTTGGCCAGGCTGGTCTTGAACTCCTGACCTCAGGTAATCTGCCCGCCTCTGTCTCCCAAAGTGCTGGGATTACAAGCTTGAGCCACAGCGCCTGGCCTCTCTATTTTTTGAGACAGGGTCTTGCTCTGCCACCCAGGCTGAAGTGTAGTGGCATGATCCTACCTGATGCACCCCACCCTTGAAGTCTTGGGTTCAAGCAATCCTCCTGCCTTGGCCTCCCAGAGTGCTGGTATTATATGCATGAGCCACTGTGCCCAGCCAGCAATTAAGTATTTTAAAATTAAGTCATGTATATTGATTTTTTACATAATGCTATTGCACACTTTATTTAATAAACAATAGTATAGTGTAAATGTAATGTTTATATGCCCTAGGAAACAACAACAAAAAAAAATCATATGATTTGCTTTATTGTGGTGGTCTAGAACTGAACCTGCAATGTCTCTGAATTATGTGTGTATACCACATTTTCTTTATCCATTCATCTATGACATTTAGGTTGTTTCTACATCTTGACTATAGTAAGGAACATGGCAATAAACATAGGAGTGCAAATACTGCTTTGAGATACTGATTTCAATTCTTTTGGATAGACACCCAGAAGTGAAATGGCAGGATCATATGATTTATCTATTTGTCATTTTTTTGAGTAACCTCCACGCTGTTTTCAAAAGCAGTTGCATCATTTTACATTCCGACAGTGTACTAGGGTTCGAATTTCTTCACATCCTTGCCAACACTTGTTGACTTCTTGACTTTTCAGTAATAGCCATCCTAACAGGTGTCGTATCTCATTATGATTTGGATTTGTATTTCCCTGATGATTAATGATGATGAGCACCTTTTCGTATACCCGTTGGACATTTGTAATGTCTTCTTTGGATAAATATGTATTCAAGTGCTCAGTCCACTTTTTTAAAATTTTTTTGCTATTGAGTTGAAAAAGTTCCTTATATGTTTTGGAATATTAGCCCTTTATCAAATATACGGTTTGCAAATATATTCCCTCATTCTGTAGGTTTCTTCTTCACTCTATTGTTTCCTTTACTGTGTAGAAGCTTTTTAATTTGATATAGCCCCACTGTCTGTTTTTGCTTTTGTTGCCTGTGCCTTTGGTGTCTTATCCAATAAATTATTGCCAACACCAGTGTCAATGAGATTTTCCCCTATGTTTTCTTCTAGGAGTTTTACAGTTTCCAGTCTTACATTTAAGTCATTTATCCATTGAGAGCTGATTTTTGTTTATGGTGTTAAGCAAAAGTCTAATTTCAATTCTTTTGCATTTGAATATCCAGTTTTCCCAACACCATTTGCTGAAAAGACTATTCTTTCCTCATTGTGTATTCTTGGCACACTTCTCAAAGATCAGTTCATCACATTTATATGGGTTTATTTCTAGGCTCCCTCTTCTACTCTGTTGGTCTATATGTCTATCTTTATGCCAGTCCATGCTATTTTAATTGCTATATTTTTGTAATATATTTTGAAATCAGAATGTGTGATACCTCCAGCCTTGTTCTTCTTTCTCAAGATTATTTTGACTATCCAGAGTCTTCTGTGGTTCCATATAAATTTTGGGATTGCTTTTTCTACTTCTGTGAAAAACACCATTAGAATTTTGATAGAGATTGCACTGAATCTGTAGACTGCTTTGGGTAGTATAAACATTTTCACAGTATTAAATCTTCAAACTTGAGAAAACAGGATATCTTTCCCTTTATTTTCTTTTTCATTATCAATGTTTTTTAGTTTTCAGTGTGCAAGGTCTTTCACCTCCTTTGAAAAGTTTATTCCTAATTATTTTATTCTTTCTGACGCTATTGTAAACTGGAATTATTTTCTTGATTTCTTTTTTGGGTAGTTCATTGTTAGTGTATAGAAACACAACTGATTTTTCTGTGTTGGTTTTATCTCCTGCATCTTTACTGAATTCATTTATTGGTTCTAACAGGTCTTTTTGTATGGAGTCTACAGAATTTTCTGTATGTAAGATCCTGCTATCTGCAAAGATAATTTTACTTCTTCCTTTCTGATTTGGATACTTTCTATTTTTTTCTTGCCTGATTGCTCTGACTAGGATTTCTAGTACTATGTTTAACAGAAGGGGCAGAATGAACATCCTTGAGCTGTTTCTGATCTTAGAGGAAAAGTGTTCAGTTTTTCACTGTTGAGTATGGTATTTGCTACAGGCTTTTCATTTATAGCCTTTTTTATTAATATATTGAGCTACTTTATTACTATATCTAGTTTTTTGAAGGTGTTTATCCTAAAAGGCTGTTGAAGTTTTTCAAATACTTTTTCATATCTGTTGAAATAATCATGTGGTTTTTAATCCTACATACGGTCGATGTAGTGTATCACATTAATTGATTTCTGTATGAGGAAACATCCTTGCATCCTGGAGTTAAATTCCATTTGCTCCTTTTAATATGCTGTTGAATTCAGTCTGTCAGTATTTTGTTGAGTAGTTTTGAATCTATACTTATTGAGAATAAAAGACGACACATGAGAAGCAAAGAGAAAGGAACCAAAGCATATCAATACAAAAACATCAATGAAACGCAAGGAAAGATAGCATGACAGAAAAAGATAGGCAAAAGTATTACAAGACAGACAGAAACAATATAAAAAATGGCAATAGTAAGTCCTTAATAATGCAATAATTCTTTAAATGTAAATGGATTAAACTCCCCAGTTGAAAGACACAGAGTAACAGAATAGATATAAAAACAAGACCCAAGTGTATTTTATGTAGAGGAGACTCACTTTGGGTTTAAGGACACACATAGGCTGAAAGTGAAGGAATGGAAAAAGATATTCCATGAAAATGGAAACCTAAAAAGAGCAGGAGTGGCCATATTCACATAAAAAATAGACTTCAAGTCAAAAACTGTAAAAAGATGCAAAAATGGCATTATATGATGATAAAGGATCAATACATCAAGAGGATATAACCATTGTAAATATATATGCAACCAATCTTTAAGTGG
Source organism: Piliocolobus tephrosceles (assembly GCF_002776525.5). NCBI lineage: Eukaryota > Metazoa > Chordata > Mammalia > Primates > Cercopithecidae > Piliocolobus > Piliocolobus tephrosceles. The sequence continues at coordinate 87,914,767 of NC_045444.1, forward strand.
GAAAAAAAGTAAAAGAAAAAAAGATAACTACCACCAGTGACTGAAAAAGTTACCCTCCATTCTTCCAGTGATATTGAAGAGAGGAACTATGATTATCCTATATCTAAAACTTGAATATTTCAGGTAAAGAGTTAGCTAAAGAGTTAGTATCTCTGCTAGGCTGGTAGATTCCTAGAAGTTAGGAAATGAATCTTTCAAAAGCCTGATATAGCCAGAGAATTAGAAGTGGAGACGAAAGAGACGATTAATGTGTGACAAAAGTCTTATAACAGTAAGTCATTATTCCATTCCATACCTGCAGAATCCAAGACTTTACGTTATATTATTATGTATTTTAAAGTGTAGTACTATACTTTAACTTGCTTTCTTAGTGAATTTAAGAGATTTTTAAAAGACAGCATCAACAGTCCATTTATTAAATCTCTTACTGATACTTTAGGATAAATTCTCAAATGTAACGCTAATCTAATTTCCTCTCCTTCTTCCTCTGCCACACTTTTTCACACACACACACACACACACACTCCTCTGCATAAACACACTCCTCTACATAAAAGAGACCAATAGCTCTATTGTTCGCAATGTCTAATAAAAATGCCTTTTCACAGGTCATAGTTAGTATTTTAACTTTAACTTTTTTCTCATCCTTAAAAAAGTAAAAGAGCATTGGCCAAGCATGGTGGCTTATGCATGTAATCCAAGCACTTTGGGAATTCAAGGCAGGAAGATTGCTTGAGCTCAAGAGTTTGAGACCAGTCTGGGCAACATGGCAAAATCCTGTCTCTACAAAAAAAATACAAAAATTAGCTAGGCATAGTGGCATGTGCCTGTAGTGTCAGCTACTTGGGAGGCTAAGGTGGGAAGACTGGTTGAACCCGGGAGATTAAGGCTGCAGTGAGCTGTGGTTGTGCGACTATACTCCAGGCTGAGTGGCAGAACTAGACCCTGTCTCAGATGATAATAACAATAATATTTAAAAATAAAATAAAGCAGCATTAAAACTTCTTCTTCTTTTTTTTTTTTTTTGAGATGGAGTCTCACTCTGTCACCCAGGCTGGGGTGCTGTGACGAGATCTCGGCTCACTGCAACCTCCGCCCTCCAAGTTCAAGTGATTCTCCTGCCTCAGCCTCCCAAGTAGCTGGGATTACAGGCGCCTGCCACCGTGCCAGGCTAATGTTTTGTATTTTCAGTAGAGACAGGGTTTCACCATCTTGGCCAGGCTGGTCTTGAACTCCCGACCTCATGATCCACCTGACTCAGCCTCCCAAAGTGCTGGGATTACAGGCGTGAGCCACTGTGCCCGGCCTTAAAACTTTTTAATATTCTTAATAGGGTCTAACACTGTTCTTTAAAATTATCCCACCTACCATATGCCGAAACTACAGTGAAATGCATATTTATTTCCTAACAAAAAAGAAATCTACTTAAAGCAAATTATTGTCTTTTTGTGATATAATCACTTTGATTTCAATTATCTTAATAATAAAAAAATCAAATTAGTTTCTTACCTACTCCTGCAACATTTTCAAGCTCCTCTTCAGATTGATCACTTTTCAGGTTTTCAGATGCCTCATCCACATTAGTTTCCTAGAAGCAAAAAAAAAAAAAAGAAAATATATTGGGGAAAATATTTGAAGAACTAAAACATTTTCCTCTGCCTTCATAACCACTTTCATACAATACACCTTCCTCCACACCCAAATTTACAGAAGACAAGAAGGAGATGGGTTTGTGAGAAAAGAATTCAAACAGCACTATTTTAAGGAGCCGCATACTCTGACCAGGAGTTGATGTTCCAAAGAAAAGGTATCCAAGAATGGATGGAGTATTTGAATGATGGATGTAGGAGATAAATATTGCAAGATAAATTACATAATATTGTAACTTCAGGGGGTATGAGAAGATACCCCCAGGAAACAGATTACTTTTTTTATTAGAATACATTTTGGCCTATAACTTAAAAGTGATGTGTCTCTTTACAAAATTCTAAGGAGAATTATAAGGTAAAGTGATCAGTGCGCACTTAAAAAATACTGATCTTTTAATAAGAACCCTAAGTTCTTAGTCCCTTTAATAAAAAGTCCTCCAAAGTGTCTCCAAAATATGAATAGTGTATTGGTAAATACTAATCAGTTTATCCAACAGCAGCAGAACTCTGCCCATTTATCACAGAGGCATTAAAAATCATGAAAATATCAATATGTTATAACTACCATTTGAGACTGTGATCATAGTCAATGTTTTATCCATCCATTGAGAGAGCTATGAATCCTTTATTTCCAAGTCAACATGTATAGGTTAGAGTGTATTTCTAAATATTAAACCTTACTCACATTTCTGATAAGGGTTTAATGTCCAGAAAATGCAAAGAACTCTTACAACTTAACAATAAAAAGAAAAATAACTCAATTTTAAAACTGGCAAAGGATTTGAATAAATTTTATCCGAGGAAGATATACGAATGTCCAGTAAACACATGAAAAGATGTTCACATCATTAGTCATTAGAGAAATGCAAATCAAACCCACAATGAGATACCACTTCAAACCTACTAGGACGGGTATAATAATAATTTTTAAAAGTTAAAAAGGGTAGATGAAGATTTTGATCCTTCATACATTGCTGGTTGGAATGTACGATGATGCAGCTGCAGTGGAAAACAGTTTGGAAGCTCCTCATAAATCTAAACAGGGCATTATTACACAATCCAGCTTCCACTCCTTTATATATACCCAAGAGAATTGAAAACATTTGTTCACACATACACTTGCACATAAATGTTCATAGCAGCATTATTCATAATAGCTTTTAAATAGAAATAACCTAAATGCCCATCAGCTGATGAATGCATAAACAAAATGTGGTATATCCAAATAATGGAATGTTATCTGGAGAGAGAAAAAAATGAAGTACTGGTACATGCTACAACAGGGGTGAAACTTAAAAACATGGCAGGCAAAAGAGGCAAATCACAAAGGACAACATATTGTATGATTCCATTTATAAGAAATGTCTAGAATAGGCTAAAGTTATAGAGTTAGGAAGTTGACTAATTGCTGCCTAGGGCTAGTGGAGGGGATGGAAAAATTGGGAGGTGTTGGCTAAAGGGTATGGGGTTGCTTTTGCAGGTGATAAAAATGTTCTAAAATTGACTGTGGTGATGGATACACAACTCAGTGAATATACTAAAGGTCACTGAGTTCTATAAATGGGTCATTTGTATGGTATATGAATTATATCCTTATAAATTATCAATAACTATTAAACCTTACAAATTATTAATAAATATTCATTGAATGGCACATTATCAAAACAGGTAAGTACCTGAACCATGAAAAGTATTTTATTATATCAAGGACAAAAAAATTGATCATCACTTTTAATTATCATAATCCCATTCTTAATAAAAAGTATTAAAAGCTGTAAATAGGAGAATGTATTATGTCAATTACCTCAGTATCCTTATGTTCCAATTTTGGCATTAGAATGCTTTCTAAATAGTTAGCTTTGTCTATCCATGTATTCAGATTTCTATATTCTTTTTTCATCTTTTCCAGCCTAAAGAAATCAGTTATGAATGAAAAAAGCAAGTGACAGAAGAATATATATGGTATGATTCACAGAAGAATACATGCAATGTGATCCATTTATAAAATGTTCTAAAAGAGACAAACCAACAATATATTGTCTAGGGATACAGTCAAAGGAAAGGGAATGATTACAACAAAAATCAAGGTACTAGTTACATGGGGACAGTTAAGGAGAGGGATGTAATCACAGAAGAGTACACAAAAAATATTTCTGATATTACTGGTGGTGTATTTATTAACCTGAATCATAAATATGTACATAATGGGCTTATCATCATTATTTAGGCTATATATACATGTTATAGAAATTATTCAATATATGTTACTCTTAGTATTTAAACCATAAGTCTTAGTCAGTTTGAGCTGCTATAACAGAATACAACAGACTGGGTGACTTAAACAATAGACTTTTTAAAAATATACTTTAAGTTCTAGGGTACTTGTGCACAATGTGCAGGTTTGATACATAGGTATACATGTGTGACGTTGGTTTGCTGCACCCATCAACCCATCATTTACATTAGGTATTTCTCCTAATGCTATCCCTCCCCCAAACAATAGACATTTATTTCTCACAGTTCTAGAGGTCAGAAAGTCCAAGATCAAGGTGCTGGCAGATCCAGTGTCTGGTGAGAGTAGTTAGTCTTCCTTGTTTGCAGATGGCCTTCTTATATCCTCACATGGTGGAAAGAGATGGATCTTGTGTCTCTTTCTCTTTTTATAAGGGCATTAATCCCATCATTATAACAGTCCTACCCTCATGACCTAATCTAACCCTAATTATCTTCCAAAGGCAATGCCTCCAAATAACATCACATTGGGGATTAGGATTTTAACATATGAATTTGAGGGGACACACATTCAGTCCATAACACTATATATATTATATATATATATATAATTATTCAATACATATACAATATCTTCCACAACAAAGCAAGTGAAAAAAAGGATTATATATATATATAATTATTCAATACATATACAATATCTTCCACAATAAAACAAGTGAAAAAAGGATGTATCTTCTAATCCAAGAAACTTCAAAAAGCTTGAATAACTTAAAGATATAATTAACAAGGATTAAATGGAAGACAGAGAATGTTTCCCAATTCATTTCATGAGGACATAATGGCCTTGACAATAAAACCTGACAAAGACATTAAGAAAAAGAAAAATTACAGTCTAATCTCATTCATGAATATAGATGTGAACATTATAAATAAACTATAGTTTTAGTATAAAAATCTGGTAGTGTGCAGAGACAATTTGAGAATAGCAGTTGAAACTGGGAGGGTTTTTCTCATTTCGAGATTCATGGTAAGATCTAAAGGGCCCGGAGCAGCCTAACCACTGTGAACGCTCAAAACTGACCAGCCAAGTATCTCTTCCAGGACAGTACCCTAGGAAATCTTAAAAAGCATTCCATTATACTACACACACACACACACACACACACACACACCAAATGAAAACATCAGAAGTGTGAATCTGTGAAGCTAGAAGAGTTTTCTAAGCCAATTCTCCTGCAAAAAATTCAGACAAATTAATTTCACATAAAATAGACCAACACACTTTAACAAAGATTAAAACCTGCAATGGATTGCAATGGATTGCAGCCTATCAAATGTTTAAATCTATGAGTTCAAAATAATATTTTAAACATTTTTTTCAGAAACTAAAGTGTAAGACCTTACACTTCTGGTCCACTATAAGTCACTGCCCTAATGTATATACAATATGAAACATTTCATCAATAGGCTCATTTATTTAATTAATAACAGTAATATTAATAATTTTCATAATCTGAGAAGGCTTCACTTCAAAATGGGAAGTCTCAGTAGTGGAACTTTCATCTAAAAATCTCGAATGATTTCATGGCCACCCATAACCATATTATACAATCAAAAAGTCCACGTACATAGAAGCTAAAAATAAGAAAGCAAGGAGTCAAACCCCCTATAACTAGTTTCAGGCTAGCCTCATAACCATTATGACTTTTTCAACAAGCAAGATACTAGTAAAAATGTTACATAACTTTGTCAAAGTTAATTTACAAGTTAAAATTCTTTATATCTTTGTGGTATACCTATTCCAGTCAGGCTTTCAAGATGCAGCATCATCTATTATAGAAGAACTACACTTACACAATCACACTGTAATAACCATTTTCTTAATTAGCGCTTTAGTCCTTTATGTTATTTCACTAATACTAACAACTAAACTAACCCACACAAAATAGATGCTTAAGAAGTAGAAACAGTATTAATTATCTTACTCACTATTATTTTAATCCTAATTACTTTACTGTCTTTATGAATCCTATACATGATAGGTAAAATGAGTATCTCTTCTCTAACTTGAAAAACCATAGACTAGCAATGATATTTAGGTATAAATATACAGACTACGAAGACCTGAAGTTTGATTCTTATATAATCCCTACAACAGACCTTAAACCAGGAGATCTATGACCACTAGAAGTTGATAATTCGAGTAGCCCTACTTATGGACATATCAATATTCATATTCATCTCATTCAAAGAGGTATTACATCCATAAGCTGTTCCATCATTAGGCCTAAAAACAGATTAAATTCCAGGGCCAGAGAAACCATCCTGCAGGCTGCCCCTGACAGGCATATCCCCAGGCTGGGCAAGTAGCCAAGAGCCCATGTTCAGGACCTGAGAAACAGCTCCTCAGGCTACCTCCAGTGGCCACGCCCCTGAGCAGCTTCGCACCTGAATCCCAGACCTGTGAAACGGCCCTGTGGGCAGCCCCCAGCAAAAACATCACCAGGCCAGCAAAGCAGCTGTGCACCCACATCTCAGGCCCAAGAAATATCCCTACAGGCTGCCCCTAGCAGACAGGATTCCAGGCCAGCTGAAGAGCTGTGTGCCCACATCTGAGGCCTAAGAAACAGCCCCACAAGTTGCTCTGGGCAGGCATATTCCCAGGCCAGACAAGCCACTGCATGCCACCCATTTAAGAAACAGCCCAGTGAGACCATCCCTGACAAAGTCACACCACCATCTCTATAGACTCTCTCAGCCTAGGCTACTGAGAAACTTGCAAATACCACTACTATAGATTATAGCTGAAAAACTATATGAAGACTAAACTACTGGATCTACCTAGAACTGGGCCAATGTGCCCTACCAATCTGATATCCCAAGATGTCATACAATATTCATACAAATATTTCCCTGGGAAATCTACTACATACGATTGAAAGAGGTGACTTTTCCATCAGATACACAGAAATCAATGTAGGAACACATGAATTAGGAAAAAGCAAGGAAACGTCACCTTCAATAAAAACAATAATTCTCCAGTAACAGACCCCAATCATAAGGAAACACATGAAATTTCAGAAAAAAATTCAAAATAATGATCTTAAGGAAACTCAGATATAAGAGAATACAGATAGACAATTAAATCAGGAAAACAATTCATGATTTAAATGAGAATTTCAACAAATAAATAGATATAAAAAGAACCAAACGGATATCCTAGAGCTGAAGAATTCGATGACTGAAATAAAATGTAAAACTGTGGACCAGGTATAGTGGCTCACACCTGTAATCCCAGCACTTTGGGAGGCCAAAGTGAGTAGATCACTTGAGATCAGGAGTTCAAGACCACGCTGGCCAATAAGGTGAAACCCTGTCTCTACTAAAAATACAAAAATTAGGCTTGGTGGCTCACGTCTGTAATTCTAGCTACTCGGAGGCTGAGGCATGAGAACTGCTTGAACCCAGGAGGTGGAGATTGTAGTGAGCTGAGATAGTGCCACTACACTCAAGTCTGGGCAACAGAGCAAGACTCTGTCTCAAAAAGAAAAAAAAAAAATAATGAAATGTACAATTGAGACCAGACCACACAGAAGAAATAATTTCTGAACTTAAAGGCAGGTCTATTGAAATAATACAGGCAGATGAAAAAGAATAGAGTGAAGAACAGGACTTACAGGATACAGCTAAAGAAACAAATTATCACATTATGGGAGTTCCAGAAGAAGAGAAGCTCCTATAATCACAAGAAACTGAATTCTTCAAACAACCTGAACAAACTTGGAAGAGAAGCCCTCTAAATAAGAATGCGCTGGCCAACACCTGTATTTCAGCCTTGTGAAATACCTCTTTTTTTTTTTTTTGACATGGAGTCTTGCTCTGTCGCCCAGGCTGGAGTGCAGTGACGTGATCTCAGCTCACTGCAACCTCCGCCTCCCAGGTTCCAACGATTCTCCTGCCTCAGGCTCCTGAGTAGCTGGGATTACAGGTGCCCGCCACCACGCCTGGCTAATTTTTGAATTTTTAGTAGAGATGGGTTTTCACCATGTTGGCTAGGTTGGTCTCAAACACCTGACCTCATGATCGGCCTGCCTTGGCCTCCCAAAGTGCTGGAATTAGAGGCAAGACACACCACGCCCGGCCAGCCTCGTGAATTCAGTTACACTCTGCCCAGACTTCTGACTTACTGTGAGAAAATAAATAGATACTGTTTTAAACAACTAAGTTTGTGACAATTTGTTATGCAGCAATAAAAAGAGAATATACCTAATGACCATTAGTAAACAAATGAAAATTGCAGTATATTCACCAAATGGAGTGCCATAAAACAGCATAGATGAGTCTTAGAAACATAACAGTGGGTGATGTAAGCAAAATCAAATAATGTATTATTTAAGCATCCTACATATATGATTTTTTTAAAAAATTAATTTTCAAAAGGCAAAAAATAAAAACTCATTGAAGTAGTCAACTTCTGGGAAATAGGCAGGAGGATGAGATAGGAGAGAAGCCCATAAGTAGATACAAATTATCCATCATGTTTTAGATTTTAGGTTAGGTTGAGTACTGGTTGGTATCATTATATTATTTTATATATAATTTACATTAGTATTATGGATTGCTATTTTGGATCAAATATTATATTTAAAAGATAATATAGGCTGGGCACGGTGACTCACGCCTGTAATCCCAGCACTTTGGGAGGTCGAGGCGGGTGGATCATTTGAGGTCAGAAGTTCGAGACCAGCCTAACCAACATGATGAAACCCCATCTCTACTAAAAGTACAAAAAAATTAGCCGGGCTTGGTGGCACACACCTGTAGTCCCAGCTACTCAGGAGGCTGAGGCAGGATAATCTCTTGAACTCAGGAGGCAAAGGTTGCAGTGAGCCAAGATCACGCCACTGCACTCCAGCCTGGGTGACAGAGTGAGACTCCATCTTAAAAAAAAAAAAAGAAAGAAAGAAAGAAAGAAAAGAAAAAGGAAAATAATATAAAACACCTACATTGGCTTCCTATTTTTCTTAGAATAAAATTCAAATTATGGTCTATAAGGCTCTGAATAATCTGGTCTCGACCTATCTTGTCTTAAGCCACTTTCCCCCTTGCTTTTTGCTTCATTTCAATGGCTACCATCTTTTTCTAGGCATAATCTCTTCTTATCTTAGAGCTTTCATACATATTCTTACAGTAATTCTCTACCCCTGGATATTTGGTATGCTGACTCCTTTCCTTTAATGTTACCTCAAATATCTTCTCTAATTTTTTTTTTTTTGAGATGGAATCTCGCACTGTCTCCCAGGCTAGAATGCAGTGGCATGATTTCTGCTCACTGAAACCTCTGCCTCCTGGGTTCAAGTGATTCTCCTCCCTCAGCCTTCCGAGTAGCTGGGACTACAGGTGTGTGCCACCACGCCCGGCTAATTTTTTGTATTTTTAGTAGAGATGGGGTTTCACCATGTTAGCCAGGATGGTTTCGATCTCCTGACCTTGTGATCCATCCGTCTTGACCTCCCAAAGTACTGGGATTACAGGCATGAGCCACCGCGCCTAACCCCTTCTCTAACAATTCTTATAAAAATCAGTCACCTCCTTTATTTTCCACTATCTTTTTGATACCTTCGTAGTTGATTTCTTAATTTATAATTTATTTGTTTTGCTTTGTTATGTCTCTACTTATTATACTCTAAGTTCTTTCAGAAAAGATACAATGATCTTTAAAGTGATCACTGTGATTCTGAACTAGGTTATTTCAGACCAATCATCTCACCACACATCTATAAATTCTGGACAAAACATTGTCTAAATTGTGTTGGAAAGAATCACTGAGTTATAAAGATAGCAAGGATTTACATACCAAAGATTCCAGACAGAAAGGAAGTCCAGAGACATGGAGCCCATCATTTGGTGCCATTTTTCCTTCAAAGCATTTATGCCTTGAGATGGCCAAGAAGTTAAAAAGCTGAGCAGAGCTTTGAGATAGACATAAGGATGTCAGAACAAAAACCAGAGACCAGGGCTTGTTGGGATGAGAAGTCCTGGTAAACACCGAGTTGGGACCCCAAAAGGCTTTAAGATAATGACTGTCTCTTTAAATGTTATGACCTAGTTGCTTCATGTGCCTCACACTAGTCCCAGGCCTGACACTAGGAGTAAGAATAAACCACAAAGAGACTAACTCCCCCTCACAGGAACTAAAGCCCAGCTTCAAATCATTTCAATTTCAGTCTTAATTGAATTAAAGTGATCTGGGATTGTTAGTGCTCCTAGCCCAGCTGGTTGCCAGATACAAACGTATACCTTCTCTGTAGGAACATGTAATTAAAATTAAGATCCTCAAAACAGTTCTATAAATTTTCAAATACAATGTCTGGCACTCAATCAAAACAACTAGGCATGTGAGAATATAAGAACTGACTGAAAACTAAGAGAAAAACCCAATAATTTAAATAGACTCCCAGAAGATCCAGATAATGAAATGGTCAGACTTAGATTTTAAAATAGCAATGATTGCTATAAACTGAAAAGGGTACATACCCCAAAATTCGTATGTTGAAATCCTAATCCCTTATGTGATACTAATTGGAGGTAGGGCCTTTGGGAGGTAACTGGGTCATGAGGGTAGAGCCCTCATGAATGGGATTTGTACTCTTACGGTGAGAGACATGAGAGAGATGATCTCCCTCCACAGTGTGAAGATATGGTCAACAGAAGGCAATTTGCAAACCAACAAGAGAGCCCTCAGCAGGGATCAAATCAGCTGGCACCTTGATCTTGGATGTCCCAGCCTCAGAACTGAAATAAATAGAAGTCTGTTGTTTAAACCATTCAATCTATGGTATTTGTTATAGCAGCCTGAGCTGACCAAGACAATAATAATACATATGTCCAAAGAATTAAAAGACAAGGCTGTGGATTTTGGCAGATAAATAGAAACTACAAAAATGAAGGGAAATTCCATAGTTGAGAAATAAAATAACTGAGATTAAGAATTCAATTGATTTAATGGCAGAATGGAAACAAGAAAGAGCTTGTGAACTAGAATATAAGTCAGAAGAAAATCCCTAGACTGAAGCATAGCAAAAAAAGGACAAGAAATACAGAAAAAAAAAAGCAGGAGACCTATGAAATACATTGGTAAATGAGGAGATGGCAAGAATTATGCTTTATCCCTCATAAATGAGTTTTCACCTCAGCTAGGCACAATGTAATCCCAGCACTTTGGGAGGCTGAGACTGGAGGATCACTTGAGGTCAGGAGTTCCAGACCAGACTGGTCAACATAGCAAGACCTCGTCTCAAAAAAAAAAAAAAAAAAAAAAAAAAATAGCCAGGTGTGGTGGTAGTGTGACGTGTCTATAGTCCCTGCTTCTCGGGAGGCTGAGGCAGGAAGATTGCTTGAGGCCAGGAATTTGGGGCTGCAGTGAGCATAATCGTGCCACTACACTCCAACACTCCAATCTGGGCCAAGCTGGGTGACAGAGTGAGACTCTGCTTCAAAAAATAAAAATAAAGGGAGTTTTCACCTCTTTCTTTGGCATAACACTTTTTCAAACAAGATACCTACATTGACAAGTAAAAATCAGAAATAATCTCTGAACCAATGAAACAACAGCACCATAATGAAAGTTTCTGAGCCTACAGCAAGCCTATGTCTCAAAGCGAGAAATTAATGTATTATACAAACAACACCTAAGATGAAAATTTTGAGCTCTTTTGATTTTTTTTTTTTTTTTTTTTTACCTTTCCCGGGGTTGTTGCTGAAGTTTTTCAAGTCGCACTACAGATGTCTGGTCGGAGGATTGCACAGCTGGAGTCCCAACAGTAACATTCAGGTCTGGGGATAAGAATGCTGGATATTCTACTGTCTGTGGTGTAATAACTTTTCTGCAAAATAATAATTAAGTGAAATACTGAAATTATACAAAAGTCCACTTCCAAAATCAGTGGTGGCTATTGCTTTTGAACCCTTCCCTCCTTTACACTTTTCGCTCACCTAGCCACCTTGGGCCATCGAAGGCCAGAGCTAGGAAAAAAGCCAAGAGCCAGAAGTAAGCGCTCTCTTGATTATCCTTACTACTAAACTCAGATCATAGGCAGCAGGGATGGAAAAGGACAGAAGGGCCTGAAGTTCTAATGAGAAGCACAAAGTATCTGAGCCCAGACATCTCTCCAAATCTTTAGACCCAAATTTCTATCTCTTTTTTTTTTCAATTTCTTTTTTTTAAATTATACTTTAAGTTCTAGGGTACATGTGCACAATGCGCAGGTTTGTTACATATGTATACAAGTGTCATGCTGGTGCGCTGTACCCATTAACTCGTCATTTACATTAGGTATTTTTCCTAATGCTATCCCTTCCCCCTTCCCCCCATCCCACAACAGGCCCCGGTGTGTGATATTCCCCATCCTGTGCCCAAGTATTCTCATTGTTCAATTCCCACCTATGAGTGAGAACATGCAGTGTTTGGTTTTCTGTCCTTGCAATAGTTTGCTCAGAATGATGGTTTCCAGCTTCATCCATGTCCCTACAAAGGACAGGAACTCATCCTTTTTTATGGCTGCATAGTATTCCATGGTGTATATGTGCCACGTTTTCTTAATGCAGTCTATCATTGATGCACATCTGGGTTGGTTCCACATCTTTGCTATTGTGAATAGTGCCACAATAAACATACATATGCATGTGTCTTTATAGCAGCATGATTTATAATCCTTTGGATATATACCCAGTAATTGGATGGCTGGGTCAAATGGTATTTCTAGTTCTAGATCCTTGAGGAATTGCCACACTGTCTTCCACAATGGTTGAACTAGTTTAATATTTATTTTTAAAATCTATTAATTTTTTGGAATGTATTTTGTGCCAGGTACAATGTTCATATGGCTATGTATGTTACCTCATTCACTTTTCACAGCAAGCCCATCAGATGAGAGTTATTAGATCCTATTTCATATATAAGAAAGCTAGTATTAGAGAGATTAAACAACTCCTCCCAAGGTCTTACAGCTGGTAAGTGGCAAAGCTAACATTTGAATACAGTCTCTTTGACAATAAAGTTTAGATTCTTAAACTCTATTCTATACTATGCATAGCAGTAAGCACCTTAAACTCAACATGTCCAAAATAGAACTCACCATTTTCCCCTTCTCCAAATATGCTCTTTCCTAAGTGTTCCCTGGTTCAGGAAATAACAGCACCAAATGTATAGCCAATGGTCCCTAAATGTGAACATCTTTTTTCCTCCTTTCCCCTTCTGTCATCTTCCATCTCCAATCAGTCACTTCCTAATTACAGGAGATATAGCTAAACATTCTAAATACTTTACATAGTAGTTTGTTCCTCTGTTCCATTATATTAGGGTTGTCCATAAAAATAGAACCAATAGGATGTATATATACATAAATATATTTATGATAAGCAATTGGCTCATGTGATTATGGAGGCTGATACGTCCCAAGATCTGCAAAGTTAATCAGCAAGCTGGAGACCCAGGAGAGCCAAAGGTATAATTTTAGACTGAATTCAAAGGCCTGACAATCAGGAGAGCCAATAGTGTAGTGCCAGTCCAAAGGCTGGTAGGCTGGAGATCAGATCCAGAAGAGCTGATGTTTCAGTTTGAGTCCAAGGGCAGGGAAAAGTTAATGTTCCAATTCAAAGACAGTCAGGCAGGAGGAGTTCTCTCTTACCCCAGGGTGAGTCAATCTTTTTGTTTCATTCAACTTATTGGATGAGGCCCACCCACACTAGGGAGAGCAACCTGCTTTCCTCAGCGTGCCAGTTTAAAAGTGAATCTCATCAAAAACACCCTCCTCTCAGAACAATTTTTGACCAACAGCTAGGTACCTTATGGCTGCCACTAACATGTCATTAGATCTGTTGCATGATATGACCCAAATGGCAGAGCAGCTTGCATGGCAGCCTGGACCTGTTGCAGAGCCTTCTCTTGTTCTGGGTCCCACTCAAAACTAGTAGCTTTTTGAGTCATCCAGTAAGTGGTCCAGAATAACACACCCAAAGTAGGAACAGATTACCTCCAAAATCCAAAGAGGCCCACCTGTGGTTATTTCTCCAGGTGTTGTATCTCTTTTTTGTTGCAGGAGAAGCCAGATGCAACAACTCATCCTTCACTGTGTACAGGATATCACCACCCATACCATGGACCCCTAGAAATTTCACTGAGGTAGAAGGCCCTTGAATTTTTGTCATATTTATTTCCCACTCTCTGACACAAAGATGTTTTATCAATAAGTCTAGAGTAGTTGCTACTTCTTGCTCACCGGGTCCAATCAGCACGTCATCAATTAAATGGACCAGTCTGCTATTTTGTGGAAGAAAAGGGCAATCAAGATCCCTGGAAACTAAATTGTAATGTAGGGCTAGAGAGCTGACATACTCCTAAGTTAGGACAGTGAAGGTGTATTGCTCACCTTGCCAGCCAAAAGCAAACTGCTCCTGATGGTCTTTATTAACAGGCATGGAGAAATAAGCATTTGCCAGATCTGTAGCTGCACTCTAGATACCAGGGGATATGTTAATTTGCTCAAACAATGAAACCACATGTGGTGTAGCAGTTGCAATTGAAGTTGTAACTTGGCTAAGCTCACAAGAATCCACTGTCTTCTTCATCTGTCTTCTTCACAGGTCAAATATGGGAGTTAAATGGAGATGTGGTGGAAATCACCATTCCTGTGTTTTTCAGGTCCTTGATGGTGACACTAATCTCTGCAATTCCTCCATGCAGTATTGCTTTCGGTTTACTACTTTCATAGATGGAGGGAGTTCTATGGCTTCTTCTTGGCCTTTCCCTACATAATAGCCTTCAATCAACAGATCAGGAAACCAATGATTCTGCCAGTTACTGAGAATATCTATTCCAATTATGCATTCTAGAAAAAGGGAAATAACTACTGGATATGTTCAGGGACTCACAGAGCCAACTGTGAGATGGACCTTAGCCAAAACTCTATTGATCACTTGAGCTCCATAAGTCCTTACTCTGATTGATGGACCACAGTTACATTCAGAGTCTTCTGGAATTAGTGTTAGTTCAGAGACAGTGTCAAGTAGTCCCCAAAAGCCCTGATTGTTCCCTTCTCTCTAGTGCACAATTACCATGATAAAAGGCCACAGGTTCCTTTGGGGAAGACTGGGAGAAATATTAACGGCATACATTTTTGGAAGTATACTAGGGTCCTTTCTTGAGGTCATCCAACCTCCCTTTCATTAAAGGAGTTCTGAGTCTATAAAGTAGATCAAATCTGGGAATTGATTGAGAGGTCATGACTCTGTTTTTATGATGCAGGTTAGACTTTTGTTCCCTCAACATAGAACTTTTCTGCTTATACAGATCAGGTTAGAATTCAGTAGGCTTCCTATCTATTCATGTCTAGAAACACAGGATCAGATAGCCAACACCACAGGTCTGCACTACTAAGACTATTCTTTTTTTTTTTGAGACAGAGTCTCGCTCTGTCGCCCAGGCCGGAGTGCAGTGGCCGGATCTCGGCTCACTGCAAGCTCCGCCTCCTGGGTTTACACCATTCTCCTGCCTCAGCCTCCCGAGTAGCTGGGACTACAGGCGCCCGCCACCTTGCCCGGCTAGTTTTTTGTATTTGTTTAGTAGAGACGGGATTTCACCATGTTAGCCAGGATGGTCTTGATCTCCTGACCTCGTGATCCGCCCGTCTCAGCCTCCCAAAGTGCTGGGATTACAGGCTTGAGCCACCGCGCCCGGCCCTAAGACTATTCTTATTGCTTACTTGATTCTACTGTCCATTATGGTAACCATACCCACCTTGCCTTTGGCAGTTGAATGTCTTCACTTGGTTCCTGCCACCCTGGGACCCAGTTACTCCCACTGCATTTAAGTTTCCCAGTTCAGTGACTGCAGGTGCCACTGTAAAGTCTAGCCCCACAGGGAAGAGCAATCACAGGGCTCTTCAAGGATGCCAGGGTACCCTTCACAAACTCATTTCTCATAGTCATGGTAAAACGTGTGTCTTTTGGACCCTCTCAGGATGGGTGAGTCGATCTTAAATGGCAAGTCCACTCTAACATAATGTCTCTGAACCTCTAAAACCCTTCCTCTACATTAATCGAGCATTTCTAACTAATTCACTGTGAGCCATCTTTTGGTTCCTTTTTCAGTCATTCAACTAAACAAGCTATGAGAACCCTTTCTAACTCCCCAAGCTGCAGCATTAAATGCAAAAATCTCTGCTTAGGCCAGCTGCAGTGGCTCACACCTGCAATACCAACACTTTCCAAGTCTGAAGTGGGTGGATCGCTTGAGCGCAGGAGTTCGTGACCAGCCTGGGCAACACGGCAAAACCCTGTCTCTACAAAAAATACAAAAATTAGTCAAACGTGGTAACAAATGCCTGTATTTCCAGCTACTTGGGAGGCTGAAGAGGGAGGATTGATTGAGCCTCAAGAGGTCAAGGCTGCAGTGAGCTGTGATCTGTTGCCTGGGCAACAGAACAAGACCTTGTCTCCAAAAAGTAAATAAATAAAAATAATCTCTGTTTAGTAAGTCCATGTCAATAAACTCAGCCTGATTCAACTTTATTTTCCTTCCACCATCATCCCCTGCCCTTAATATCCATCCCTATACATGTTCTCCAGATTTCTGTCTGTATAAATTTAAAAACTCAAATAGTTCTTTTAGAATATATATATGGAGTATATTCCTGAGGACCCAAAGGAGTAAAATTTGCTCACATTTGAGAAGCATAAACCTACAATGATGATGATGGTAATGAAAAATATTTATTAATTTTATAAATAGGTAACAACTAATTAGGCATTTTGCTATTTTCTACCATGTTCTAAGTACTTTACATGTTACTTATTTAATCATCATAGTAACTCAATTGGGTAGTTTAATTTTTATCCCATTCAACAAATGAAGCATAAAGAGCCTAAGTAACTTGCCCAAGGTCGTATAGGATGTGAGCCCATGCAGTCTGGCTCTAGGGCCTGAACTCTCAATCACTGTGTCTTGCCCCTGCCAGCTACTCTAGCTCATCCCTCGTTGCTCTCCTCCTTGCTCCTAATCTCTTAGCCACTCTCAACTACAGACTGTTCTCCAACATAATAGAGCCTCTTATGGCTCCCCGCTTTTATTTATGTGCCCTATCAAGAGAATGTGTCCCCTCACTCGTCCAAAATCAGCCAGATGCACTACTACCACTTTTACAAGTCTCACTCCAAGCACTTTCTTTTGTGGAGCCTTACTTAATCATTCTTTCCTCCCCAACTTCCCTAACAAAAATTAGAAGCTCCTTGGCTGTCTCACAGTTCTTTTTTGGCTCTTGAAGGGCTTTTATTCCATTTGCACCATCACAGTAATTATTTTTTATGTTACTTTGCATCAAGGGCAAGGAGAAGGCCTCACATGTCTTTGTATCTGCCATGACTTGGGGATATAGCAGACATTCAATAAATGTTCATTAACTCGATGTATGAAGAAGAAAAATAAATAAACATAAGAAAAAATTTAGCTTTACTATTTCAACAAATAACCAATATCAAATAGATAAAGGATTTTAATGATAATATCCAGTGTTGGTGAGACTATAGGAAAATAAGCACTTCAGAACACAATTTCCCATTCAATACCTAATTCCCTCAATCCCATTTCAGCTTTTTTCCATTTCTTATTCTTGGATAACATTATAGATTAAATCTCTTTCTCAGGTGCTCATTTTTCTATAATCTATTTTTATTGTTGAAATTTCAAGATTGATTAGCATACTATATTTTAAGTTACTTTTGGTTTGCTAATGACATTTTTTTTACCATAGACTTTTTACAGACGATTTTATAGCAGTTGGAGTGCTGTGGAGGTAAGGGTAACATTACTATACTACAGGGCAGAAAATTGATAACTATCAGACAGTCTGATGTTAAGTCTCTCACCTCTTTTCCCAAAAGGGGTATCTCCTTGGCCTGTTTTCCTTATTAAGCTACTCCTCCCTTCCCTCCTTCAGCCATGAACTTGGCACTCCTTCTCTTCTTTTATCTCCACACATCCTCAACTCCTCTATCCAGGGCTACACCCAGAAATTTAAAATTTCTCCCTCTTATTAAGCAAAACAATTCACTACTCTCTGCACCTCAGAGTCTGCCCCATCTTGGCCATGTCCTGGGGACTTCTTAAAAGAACTCCACCAAAATGCTCCACCAAATGGATTAAAATTGTTTTAAATGTCACATGATCTGACCATATTAACGAGACTTAAAACACTTACGTCACGGGATCTGTTCTTTCTGGAGGTGGTGCAGGATTCATAAACATGGATGGTTCAGTAATTTTCTGAAGAGGTTTTAACTGAAAAAAAAGTAAGTGTATTTTAGCACTGCTTAGTTACAATTAAAACTTACTAATTGTAATGCCATATCATATTAATACCATAATGCTATGAATAACCCAGGACTATGAAATAGGCCTTAAATGAGACATGTAAGGAAATAAGCAATTAAGAGAGGAAAGAAAAAATTAACATTTATTGAGTACTAAATATTGGCCAAGCATTTTATTATACTTTTAATCTTATTTAACCATCTCAATAAACCTATATGGTAAGTAACTAAGCATATTCTACAGATGATACTGAAGATCAGTAATTTGTTCAAGGCTACACAATAGGCAAAAGTCAGGACTTGAATATAGCTTTATCTGCCCCCAGTGTAGTGCCCTATTTACAGTATCACGACAGGTTAAGTAGGGGACCATATCACTGAAAAGTTCATAGATATAAAATCAAGTTTTTATTTTGAACTTTTATTATATATCCCATTTTTTTCCATACAGTTCCTTTGTTCCTGGTTTTTAGTAGATTCCACCTACATAAAATAATACTTGCCCAGTTTTATCTGAAAAGAATACCTCTCCTTAAAAATGACTATTACTACATATTATACTTATGTTCAGACACAAAACCTACCTCTGGAGTTGGTGCTCATATGCTAAAACTGTCACAAAAAGAGTAAACAATTAGGGGTCCCTATAAGGCCTAATTATGATAAGAAATTTTTAAAATAACAGAAGAAAAAGTAAAAATTCAAAGCAGAGAAGGGAAAAAAAGCTTGTTCCTTGTGGCTTTCATCTGTATATTACTTCTGATTCAAAATGTATTAAACATCATTATAATATAGGCGAAATTTTAAAACATATTGCAGAGATTTCTCAGTTAACATAGTGGTAGACTTGTTTAATAAGGCTGATGTCTTCACTCTCAATTCCTAATTTAAACAGACCCAAAACTTTAAAAAGGAAAAACTGAAAGTGAAAAATGATATGCAAATAAAGGTCATTTCCCCACACAACAGCAGCACTAACAGGACTGCATTTTTGAATACCACAAAGCTGATGACACCCAGGAATATTAAGAGTTCTTTCAATATTTGATGACAGTATATATTGGTACAACTTTCTGGAACAATTACTTGAAAAGGTCATTGTTTTGGACAAGAATTTCCTTTCTAGGAATCTGGCCTAAGGACACAATGAAAGAAAAGGATATAGGTTAGTGCATAAAAGTATCTGTAGCAATGTGGACCTATGGTAGTGAATTTAAAGGAGGAAGTCAAAACTAGGAAGGTATCTTCTTTGGGTTTATTACTCTCTTGATGAATCAAGGAGAGTTCAAATAACATCAGATGTTGAAATAACTGTGGAGGAAAGGACCATATGAGTACAAAATATTATCTGAATTAGATCAATTACTCCATTTTGTTTTCCCAGAGCAGGATCTCACTGTGTTGCCCAGGCTGACTCATGTGATCCTCCTGCTTCAGCCTCCAGAGTAGCTAGGATTACAGGTGTGAGCCATCAGGCCAGGCAATTACTCAATTTTTAATAACTATTTTTAGATGCAGAAATCTACACTGATTTCTTGAATATTGGTGCCTTAAATTACATCAATATGTATGTGTACACACAAATAAAAGCAAGTTTTATTTTATTTTTTTGAGACAGAGTCTCACTCTATCGCCCAGGCTGGAGTGCTGTGGTACGATCTCGGCTCACTTCAACTCCCGCCTCCCAGGTTCAAGCGATTCTCCTGCTCCAATCTCCTGAGTAGCTGGGATTACAGGTGCCTGCCACCATGCCCAGCTAATTTTCGTATTTTTAGTAGAGATGGGGTTTTGCCGTGTTGGAAAGGCTGGTCTCGAACTCCCAGCCTCAGGTGATTCGCCCAGCTCGGCCTCCCAAAGTGTTGGGATTATGGGTGTGAGCCACCACGCCTAGCCTAAAATCAAGTTTTATAATAAAGACATGTCAAATAAAATATCATTGCTTTAAAATGTATAAACAAATCATAGTCAAGTCTCATCTTTCTTTAGGCTGAAGAAAAGCTCACATACCCCAAGATCGGGAGGTAAAGAAGCATCTTTTAAAAATATTTATTTTAAATAATTGATCAAACTAAAATAGGGCCTCAGAAGAGGATGATTTGACTGAAGAGTTACAACAGAATAATCTTTTAAAAGCGGGGAACTAACCTGATGTGAAAATCCATAACCAAAGTTTCCATAGGAGAACACAAATTCCACCTCCAGCCTGCAGACAAACTAAACATGTGGTAAATTTTATTGTTTGATCAGGATGATATTTTAATGGAGAAGTGACAAAAAGTGATATTTTTACTTTACAAATCTGTAAGTTAGAAAAGCCAAAGTATGAATCTTCTGACTTTTATAAAAGCATTTACACAAGGAACTCCTACAGAAGAATTTATTGAGTTCCTAAAATGTTAAAACTTTTTATGTTAAAGTTAAGTAGTAGTATACAATTAAAATATGGAAAATATCAACTTCTAATTGTTACTAGGATTACACTGAGACACTGACATACATATATACATGTAGATTCATACATGTATATGAATAAATATACATTCATGCATGTATACTTTTAAATATTTACTAACACTCCTCTTACCTCCAGTCCCAGTTTCAGATAAAATTTTGATTTAGACAAGTGATTTCACTTCTCTGAAACCCAGGTTGCTTATATGTGAAATAAAGGAGGGCATGAGAGGTAATAAAGTCAAGTGTCCATCATTCTGTTTTTTACGTCCCTGGCCCCTGTTTTGGCCACTGGCAGCAAAAGTCTCTCTGAATAGAAAGATCAATTAATCTAACTACTAATTTTAAGCACTTAAAAAGAAATTAAATTAAGAACTGTAAACAACTCTTTAGAAACTCCCCAGAGAGAAAAATAATACTTCCTCAATTTAGCAAGTGAGGCTCCTGAGGCTATGCAGCCAAGGCAGCAGCCAGAGGCATTCTACTCTCTTACCCAATGATTTCTAATTTTATCACCATTTAGCAAAAAAAAAAAAGAAGAAGAAGAAGAAGAGGAGGAGGAAGAGGAGATTTTTGTTAGTAAATATTGTACTTCCTAACTTCCTATTTCATACATTTCTACTATTCAAACAGTGACTGGTACAGTAACTAAAAGAATAAAAAACATGTAGGCTACAAATAATATCAGAGTAAAGTTACATGAAATGTTAAGAAAATATTACATGCACATAAAACTTAAGAAGTTTCAGGAAAGTCCTTACTATGTTTCTATGCAACACTTGGACTTCTTCAATGAAGCACCCTTTCTAGAAAAAAAAATAAAAAAATTTAAATATAGAATTACTCATGTGTTTCCCTGTATATTACCTAAACCAAGGGTCCCCAACCCCTAGACCATGGACTGGTACTGGTCCATGGCCCATTAGGAACTGGGCTGCACAGCAGGAAATGAGTGGTGGGCAAGCAAGCAAAGCTTCATCTGTATTTACAGCCACTTCCCATCACTCACATTACTGCCTGAGCTTCACCTCCTGCCAGATCAGTGGGGGCATTAGATTCTCACAGGAGCATGAACCCAATTGTGAACTGTGCATGCGAGGGATCTGGGTTGTGAGCTCCTTATGAGAATCTAATGCCTGATGATCTGTCATTGCCTCCCATCATCCCCAGATGGGACTGTCTAGTTGCAGGAAACCAAGCTCAGGGCTCCCACTGATTCTATGTTCTGGTGAGTTAGTTGTATAATTATTTCACTATATATTACAATGTAATAATAATAGAAATAAAGTGCACAATAAATGTAATGCACTTGAACCATCTCGACCCACCCTCCCCACTCTGGTCTGTGGAAAAATCTGCTTCCACAAAAATCATCCCTGGTGCCAAAAAGGTTGGGGACCAGTGATCTAAACAACAAATCAGGTAATAATTTTTCAAACGCACATATGAACCTAATAGCCAAAGTACAAACATAAGGAATGTTCAAAAGAAGAAGAAAAAAATTCCAAGTTCAAATAACAGAAATAAATGTATTTATATTATGTTGTAGACAAAAATGTTCTGCTAAGTTACAGTTCTCCTTTTTGAAAGTCTCAAAGGAACTGCCATGCCCACATTGTTTTTGAGGCTGTATCGAGCATCCTTAACATAACTAACTCCATCTTAGAAAAAAACTCCATTTTATATTTCATAGGGCACTTTGCCAATAAGGATAAGATGTTTCGTTTAACGCACAAATAAAAAAATAAAGACTACGTTCAATCAGATAAGGACAGAAACAAGCATACTCTTCCACTATCTGTTTTCAGCAGAGGACTCTGTGACTATAAAAGATTAGGCTTTCAGCAGCTCGAAACAGCCATCTTAACTGACACCATCTTACAGCCACTTGTGATAAGAACGTGACTTCTGCCACTGAAGGTTCTGCAACCTCAGACTCCTCCTTGCAAGACTGATGGACTGCCCAGCCCAGACCAGGGCTCCTTTTGTCTTCTTTGCTCCCCATAGGCCAGTTCGTTAACCTTTTCTCCTATTTCTTTTTCCTCTTGATATTAAATGTTACTTTGTTGTGGAATGTAATGTTTACATATTAAGTGTACTATTAGGTATGTTTGCAATATGAACTGACCTGTGGAGTGGCCTGAGCCTGTGTGCCCATGGCATGCCAAGTGAACGGGAGGTACTAAGGAGAATTGGCTCCTTAGGAACTCAGTGTAGCTTGTGGCTTTCGTGATTGAAATAGCATTAGTAAAAGGCTGCCATTGTGGAAAGACACAAACATGCATGGGCCTGGTTACCTCTAACCTTGCACCCTCCTGAGAGATGGGTTACTTGAACATAATTCTACGTGATAAGCTGACTCCTGATAGGACTGAGTACTTCTCTCATCTCTCAGGGATGGCTGGATCTTTCAAACCATGTTAACCTTTGGTATCCTTGCTCAATATCTAGTCATCTCTGCTGTTATGAGTAGGTCCACAATTTTCCAGAAACTTTTTGAGTGCCAAAATGACACCAGAAATAAAAAATTCCATACCTGGCCTATGTGACAAGTCACAATCAATATACAATGAAGACTTTGTTTCATGCACAAAATTATTTAAAATACTATATAAAATTACCACTAGGCTATGTGTATAATATGTATATGAAACATAAATGAACTTCATGTTTAGAATTGGGTCTCATCCCCAAGCTATCTCATTATGTGTATGCAAATATTCCAAAATTAAAAAAAAAATTAGAAGTCCAAAATGCCTTTGGTCCCAAGCTTTTTCAGATAAGTGATATTTAACCCACACAGACATTCTGGAAAATATTATGGGTGTTCCTCAAAAAATTAAAAATATCATTACTATATGATCCAGCAATCCCACTTCTGAGTATACATTTAAAGGGACTGAAATCAGTATGTCAAAGAGATATCTGCACTCATATCAGCACGATAGCCAAGATATGGAAGCAACCTAGTGTCCACCACCAAATGAACAGATGAATATGTGGTGTATATACCTACATGCAATGGAATACTATGCAACTTTAAAATAAAAAGAAATTCTGTCATTTGTGACATAGATGAAACTGGAGAATCTTATGCTAAGTGAAATAAGCCAGGCACAGAAAGACAAACACTGTATGATCTCACTTATCTGTGGAATCTAAAAAAGTCGATCTCATAGAAACAGTAGAAAGGTGGTTACCAGAGGCTGGGGAGTAGGGGTAGGAATGGAGAAAGGGAAGATGTGTATAAAGTTAGACTGGAGGAACAGGTTCTAGTGATCTACTGCACTGCCTGGTTAATAATAACATATTGTATATTTCAAAATTGCTGAATAAAATAGATTTTCCTCATCCTCACTATAAAAAAAGATAAGTTGGTGAGGTGATGGAAATATTAATTGGTTTGATTGAATCTTTTTCAGTGTATACTTAGATCAAAACATTACATTGTACCCCATAAATATATGCAGTATTTGTCAATTAAAAATAAATAATCAGCTAAAAATTAATTTATGAGCAAACAGAGGAATATATCCATATGGAATTTTATACAGCAGCAAAAAATTCACACTAGCTAAGTGTATTAATATTAGAAACATACTATATTTAGAAATATAAAGTAATATTTCTACAATCATACATAAGTAGTAAAGCTATGAAAAAATAAGCGAATAATAAATACAAAGTTTTGGATAATCATTTTTTCTTGAGGGAGAGGGAGGAGACAGAAGATGGCATCAAGCAGCAACATAAAGACTTGAACTCTATGTTTATTGTAATAAAACAGAGAAAATGCAAAAATCTTGCATTATAAAATTCCTTTAGACCTCATCTTCTCCCTATGCTATATGCTATGGTTGTCATATGCATTACCTCTCCAAACATTATAAACCGCACAGATCAGGTTATAATTTTTACTTTAAATAGTCACACAAATTTTAAAGAGAGTTATAAGAAAACAATAGCCTTTCCTCTAGCACCTCCATTCTGCTGTTGAGCCCATTCCACAAATTTTTAATTTCAGATATTTTACTTTTCAGTTCCAGAATATGCATTTGGGTCTTTTTATATTTTCTATTTTTCTGTTTATGTTTATAAGAAAGAATTGGAAAGAAACTCTGAACAATGAAACATTATATTAGAATTGTGGAATGATGGGTGATTTTTGAATTTTAAAAAATTTACCTTTGTATTTTACAATATTAGCATATTATTGATCTTACAAAAATAAATATTGAAAAGTATGCATATATGCTTCTAGTCTAAGTATCTAAGTTTCTACATTTTCTTCAACAAACATTAACTAATAAGTAATGTCACATTTTTTGATGCCTAAATTGCCATAGTCAAAGGAACTTCAGTCATTTCCAAAGATCTTCTCCCAAAATATTTTTGAGACTCTCTGGTTGCTTATACTTACGCATTACTCCATATGTTTATCTCCTTCTTCATCTCTTTCTATGTATTAGAAATTTATCTGATTTTCCCCAAGTTCTTATCATGAAAATTTTCAAACACACAAACCACTCAAAAGACTCCAATAAATACACTCCATGGGGGATTAAAGAAATTCAAATATTTGTTTAACAACCGTTAAAATTGTTTAACAGTGTGCCATTTTTTAAAATCTCTGTGTGTGTATGGACATATGTTTACTGATCTATTTATAAGTTGCAATCATCATTACTCTTCACTCCCAATGTTAAAACTTTACCTTGGATACTGTAAAAATAAGAATATTCATACATATATATCTACAATATCAGTATTACACCCAAGAAAATTAACAACTCTAGAATTTTTTCTAATATTCAGTAAATATTTATTAGATTTTCCTAATTGTCCCAAGAATGTCTTTTATTTATGTTTATGCTTTTTTTTTTTTTTGAGACAGGGTCTCACTCTGTTGCCCAGGCTGGGGTGCAGTAGTGCAATCATGGCTCACTGCAGCCTCTACCTCACTGGGCTTAGGTGATTCTCCTACCTCAGCCCCACATGTAGCTGGAATTACAGGCAGGCGTCACCATGCCTGGCTAATTTTTTGTGGGTGTTTTTTTGTGGGTTTTGTTTTGTGGGTTTTGGGGTTTTGTTTGTTTGTTTGTTTGTTTGTTTTAGAGAAGGTGTTTCACCATGTTCCCCAGGCTGGTCTCAAATTCCTGGGCTCAAGCAATCCACCTCCCTCAGCCTCCCAAAGTCCTGGAATCACAGGTGTGAACCACCGTGCCTGGCTCCCAAGAGAGTCTTTTATAACTTTTTCAAATCTGTATTCAGTCAAATTGGTTGTAGCTCTTTAAATCTAGGACAGTTTCTTCCATCTTTGGTGCATTTTGTTTTTTTAATGATCACAGCTATTTAAAGAATCTACACTGGTATGTCCCATTTCTGTACTTATCTTAAGGTACTAACTTTTTCCCTACTTACTAAATTCCCGTAAACTTGAAGTTAGTTCTACCCTCAGCTTGATTAGATTTGGGTTAAACTTTTTTTTTTTTTTTTTTTTTTTTTGAGGGAGGGTCTTGCTCTGTCACCCAGGCTGGAGTGCAGTAGCACGATCATAGCTCACTGCAGTCTTGAATTCCTGGGCCCAATCGATCCTTCTGCCTCAACCTCCCAAGTCAGTTGGACTATAGGCACATGCCACCACACCTGGCTAATGCTATGTGTGTAGAGACAGGGTCTTGCTATGTTGCCAGGCTGGTCTCCAACTCCTGGCCTCAACAACTCTCCCACTTTAGTCTCCCAAAGTGTTGGGATTACAGGCCTGAGCCACCGCAGCCAGCCAGGTTAAACATTTCTGATGACGATAAGTCACAGATAATGTTGTGTACTTCACATTGTATCACTACAGGAAGTACATGATGCTGAGTTATCCACAATTCATTATGCTAAATTCGAGCTCTTGGTTGAAGTGGCAACTACCACATCTCTCTATTGTAGAGGAACATTTCCCCTGCACTGTTACTATGGCGCCATGCAAATATCTTGCTTCCCAATAACCTTTTACCTAATGGTTTTTAGTGCCATTGCTAAATATTGACTGAATTAATCATTACTCATTATAAAGGGTTGCAAAAACAATAATTTGTAATTCTTTCATTACTTCTACATTCATAAACTGGTATTCGTTTTAAAAATTTCCTTTTTCTTCCTATGCCACCTCTTTTCTTTTCTTTTTTGAAGATTACCACAGAGTCATGAATTTTCCTTTATTCAGAATGTTGTAATTATCTATGTTCAAGTTATTCTGAAGTTGGCCAATAGGAGTCCCTGCAATCTGGCTATTGACATAACCCCATTAGTCTTTGAAGACTTCCTTGCTGTATGCAACAAAAAATATTCCTGAAAATACTTTAGGTTGTTTACACTTACTCACTAATCAATAAGTTCTTGACTGTGAGTTCAACACAACCACAAAATGAGCTGCTGGAAAGTGAAAAGGACTCCTAGAAAGGAGAAAACAAGAGGGAAGCAACCACAGAATCTGTATATAAACTCTGCCCAAATCTTTGGCTAACCCCTAAAAGACACACGCACAAGGAAGTCTGTAAGCAGCCCAGCTAAGGATGAAAGAACTAAACCAAAATTTGTGTTGCCAACTAAGAGACAGAGTTTGCAGCTGCAGTCATGTCTTAAGACATTTCAGAAACATAATAAAACATGTTTAACTCTATTTAGCCATTCTACAATGTATACATATTTCAAAACATCATTCTGTACATGATAAATATATGCAACTTTTATTTGCAAATTTAAATAGCCAGGCACAGTGGCTCAGGCCTGTAATTCCAACACTTTGGGGTGCTGAGGTGGGCAGATTATTTGAGCTCAGGAGTACGAGACCAGCCTGGGAAACATAGCAAAACCCTGTCTCTACTAAAAATACAGTGAGTAGTCAGGTGCAGTGGCATGTACCTGTAGTCCCAAATAGTGGGGAGGCTGAGGCAGGAGAATCTCTTGAGCCAGGGAGGAGGAGGCTGCAGTGGGCCAAGAAATTTTATTTTCCAGAAAGTAAGTTAGTGATACAACCTAAAAACCTAAGTGTGGGTTTTTTGGTTACTTAATTTCATATATATATATATATATATATTCTGGAAAATATTTTCTTTTTGAGATGGAGTATTGCTCTTGTTGCCCAGGCTGGAGTGCAATGGCACGATCTCGGCTCACCGCAACCTCCGCCTCCCAGGTTCAAGCAATTCTCCTGCCTCAGCCTCCCAAGTAGCTGGGATTACAGGCATGCACCACCACGCCCAGCTTATTTTGTATTTTTAGTAGAGATGTGGTTTCTCCATGTTGGTCAGGCTAGTCTCGAACTCCCGACCTCAGTTGATCTGTCCGCCTGAGCCTCCCAAAGTGCTGGGATTACAGGCTGGAAAATAAATTTTTAAAAACATTATGCTATTATAAGCCAACTCTTTTAAAAAATATATAGCCAAAGGGAGATTTTATTTCTTAAGCACACGAATTTGAAGGCAGATGATAAACAAAAAAAGTCCATCAAGTGTAATAAATCACAACAACCAACTGGACAACCAACTGGCAACATGATACCAAGGTGAAAAAAATCATTTATACATACCTGAATTACTTCATAAAGATGTACCTCAGCACTCCCTAACAAGAAGGCACGTTTTTCTCTATTGTCATATTGTATGAGTTCCAACAAAATATTATTCCGCTCATCATGATAACGTCTGGGAACCTCAGTATAAGAATATATAAGAAAAGCAGCATTAAATTTGAGCCTAAGTATTTCTGAACACATACATCCAATACACTATTACATTATTTGCATACCTAGTGATTCGTTTTTGTATGTCATTAGCTTTGTAACTTTCAACCTCACAGTCACATATATACTAATATCAACAAAATGAAGATCTTGCTTATATCTAACGGCAATTATCGTCTTTTGGAAACACTCATTGCCTACATTCTCTTTTTAACTCTACACAAAAGTTCACCCTCAATATTCTATTGAAATTACACTATCAAAGATAATCAACTACCCAATACAAAATTCAAATAATCCAGATAATCCAAATACAGATTATAAAAATATCCAACACTAAAAAATATCTAATATCCTTTTCAGTCTCTGTTCTTGAATTTTTTGATAACATATATACTATTGCCTGAACTTGAAACTCTCTCCCAACCCTGAGCTCTGGAGCACAGTACCATTATTATGTAACCTTTAATATCTGTACACTCTCTTGCTAATTAGAAAAAAAGTCATGCCTCCCCACTCCTAAGAATCCAGGTGCCTTCCTACAGTGTCTCTCCTGATGGTTGACATCAGAGCCTATATCAGCCTTCTTAAAGTCATGTTCGTGACTGTCTTCCCCCGAGAAATGAGAAAAAAGGGATCTGCAAGCCCTGTGTGCCAGCAGACTAGTTAAGAGGGCAGGCTCCGTTTTTCCACAATTTGGCATTCGGATTATCGGAAACAGAAAACTACAAATGCTCAATAAAATATTTAAAATACCATTTTAAAAGCAAAACAGGGTTAATAAAATGGTGAGACGTAATCATATGAAACTCCAAGTACTGGCAGACAGACAGAGAAGTAAACTAGACCCTGAAGTTACATTTGCCCTAAGGCACTTCCCAATTAGGTGACCTAAAACTGCAGTTTCTATGGTCTTGAAAGGCAAATAAGAGAGAAGACAAGACAGGATACATTTAACAGACAGTCCTTGCCCAACCGTCCTCCCAGAAAGCTGAGAACCCAAAGGGCCATGGCTTCGGTGAATGGAGAACCCCTTCTCCCATCATGTATCTATAGAAGGCTGCAAGGAAAGTTGTATTGCTGAGTAGAACAGAGTGCGGGGGGTCCCTAATAAGCTATAAACAAAAACCGGTTCAGTGAAATTGCAGCCTAAAGTCACAGTCACTGAATCTTATAAAAAATTTCGAGCCAGACACGTAAATTGGTTTACATGGTAAACTTTCTATTATGTATATTCTGTCATAACATAAATAAATAAACAGGTCAACTTAAATTTTAAAAAATATCTCAAGTGGAATTTAGTTTAAAACTGTCCCAAACTGGTAGTGGACTCGCTTGCCTTAGAAGAAACACAAATCTTTCGTAGAGCTACTGCTTTCATCCTAGACCTCAAAGAAGTTCCACAAATAATTTTCCAAGGAAAATGAGCAGTTAACAGTCAAAAATAACTCAGTCAGCACGGAAACAAAGTGCTACAAATGAGAACAGCAAAAATAGACCCCCAAAAAACTCTAAATATTGGAATTTTAATGAGCTATGTTTACTATGTTTAAAGGAACAAAAACCAAGCTGAAAATATACTCCTGGCACAGGAAACTAAAAATGATTTAACAAACCTAAACAAGGAACAACTTGTAGAAATGAAAACTAAAACAATTGAATAAAAACACTATATCAACTCAACCACAAATCTGATGCAGCTCTGGAGAATTAATGAACCAGAATTAAGGAATCCCAGCACTTTGGGAGGTCAAGGCAGGTGAATTGCTCCAGCGCAGGCATTTGATACTAGCCTTGGCAACATGGCAAAATCCCATCTCTACAAAAAAATATGAAAAGTAGCCAAGCATAGTAGTGCACGTCTTTAGTCCCAGTTACTCAGGAGGCTGAGATAGGAGGATCACTTGAGCTCAGAAGGTTGAGGCTTCAGTGAGCCGTGATGATGCCACTGCCCTCCAGTGTGGGTGACAGAGAGAGACCCTGTCTCAATAAAACTAATAATAATAAAATAAAATAAAGATCACAAGAATTATGTAGAATGCAAGGCAGAGAGACAAAGTGATGAAAAATATTTTTTATAGGTTAAAAGACATGGAAGATAGTGTAAGAATACCTAACATAAGTTAACCAGAGTCCAAGGAAAGGAAATAAAGGATTAAGAAAATGGAGCAGAGAGGCACTATTTTAAGAAATATTAGCTAGCCGGGCGTGGTGGCTCATGCCTGTAATCCTAGTACTTTGGGAGGCCGAGGTGGGTGAATCACGAGGTCAGGAATTTGAGACCAGTCTGACCAACATGATGAAACCTTGTATCTACTAAAAATACAAAAATTAGCTGGGCATGGTGTCACGCACCTATAATCCCAGCTACTCAGGAAGCTGAGGCAAGAGAATCGCTTGAACCCGGGAGGTGGAGGTTGCAGTGAGCCGAGATTGTGCCACTGCACTCCAGCCTGGGTGACAGAGTGAGACTCTGTCTGAAAGGAAGGAAGGAAGGAAGGAAGGAAGGAAGGAAGGAAGGAAGGAAGGAA
>NC_045444.1:87945741-87978296 GCF_002776525.5 Piliocolobus tephrosceles
GAAGGAAGGAAGGAAGGAAGGAAGGAAGGAAGGAAGGAAGGAAGGAAAGATTTTTCTTTCTTTAATAATTTTTCATAACTAATGAACATCAACAATCCAGGTTAAGCAGCCAATAAATCCGAACATAATATACAAAAACCCAAATACAGACACATCAGAGTGAAATTAGAAGAAAAATATTTATAACACACACACAGAGAGGAAGATACATTCTTTTCAAAGGTGACAGACTGACAAGTGACTTCTCTTCAACAAATATGGATGCTAAGAGATAGTGAAATGATACTTCAGAAAATAACTGCAAATTTACAATTCTATACTCAATAAAATTTTCATTCAAAAATGAGAATGGCATAAAGACCTTCAAACTAACAAAACAGAAAACCAAACACCACATGTTCTCACTCATAAGTGGGAGTTGAAAAATGAGAACACATGGACACAGGGAGGGGAACATCACACAGGGAGGGGCCTATCAAGGGGTGGGGGGATAAGGGAGGGATAGCATTAGGAGAGATACCTAATGTAGGTGACGGTATGATGGGTGCAGCAAACCACCATGGCACGTGTATACCTATGTAACAAACCTGCACATTCTACACATGTATCCCAGGATTTAAAGTATTTAAAAAAAAAAAATTCCCTACAGAACAAGAAAAAAAAACAAAACACCAGGCAAACAAAATAATTACATCACCAATTAACTCTCATAGGAAAAATAATTTTAAATAAATAGTTATGATAGAAGGTAACTGACCCCAGGAGGATGATCTGAGCTCTAAGAAAAATTAAAGTGGCAAACATGTAGGTAAACAAAACAAATATAGACTATATTAAATAAATACAAATTACAACTCAGGGGAATTAAAAATACAAAAAAAAAAAGAGACAATAACAACATATTAGTTGAGGGCAATAAATGGAATTAAAGTTTCTAAGATCCTTGCTCTTCCCAGGAGAAGGATGAAGGATGAGGATATTGTTAAACATCAGATTTCATAAGCATACAAAATTTCTATGATAGCCATTTTTTAAAAGAGTAGTGCATAATCTCCAAAACAACAAAGAAGAAAAACGGAATGAAATTGTAAAATACAGTTGACCCTTGAACGACATGGTTTGAGCTGCATGAGTCCACTTATACATGTTTTTTTTTATATAAAAGTTAGACCCAGTGTGCCTGCCTCTCCTTCTACCTCCTCCACTACTTCCTCCTCTCCCACCTTTGAGAGAGCAAGACCAACCTCTCTTCTTTCTCAGCCTGCTCAATGTGAAAACAAGAATGAAGACCTTTATGATGATCCTCTTCCACGTAATGAACAGTAAACATGCTTTCTTTTCCCTATGATTTTCTTCACATTTTCTTTTCTCTAGTTGCAGTATTGTAAGAATACAATATATAAAATATAACATACAAAATATGTGTCAATCAACTGTTTATGTTATTGGTAAAAATTCTAGTCAATAGTAGACCATTAGTAGTCTACTGACTGGGGAAGTCAGAGTTTTGACTGCAGAGGGGGGTTCAGTGCCTCAATGCCTGTGTTGCCCAAGCATCAACTGTATTCAATCCCGGAGATGAAGAAAAGAAGACAAAAAGAGGAAGGAAGAAAAAATAATCCACAGCGGGGACACCCAAGATGGCCAAATAGGAACAGCTCCCAGCGTGAGTGTCACAGAAGACAGGTGATTTCTGCATTTTCAACTGAGGTACTGGGTTCATCTCTCTGGGGCGTGTTGGACAGGACAGTCAGTGCTGGTCAGTGGGTGCACCCTGACCAGCGAGAGCTGAAGCAATCACCTCACCTGGGAAGCACAAGGGGGAAGAGAATTCCTTTTCCTAGCCAAGGGAAACTGAGACACACAACACCTGGAAAATCGGGTAATTCCCACCCTAACACTGCACTTTACCAAGGGTCTTGGCAAACAGCACACCAGAGATTATATCCCACGCCTGGCCCAGAGGGTTCCATGCCCACAGAGCCTCCTCATTGCTAGAACAGCAGTCTGAGATCTCACTGCAAGGGGACAGCGAGGCTGGGGGAGTTGCG
Organism: Piliocolobus tephrosceles; assembly: GCF_002776525.5. Classification (NCBI taxonomy): domain Eukaryota; kingdom Metazoa; phylum Chordata; class Mammalia; order Primates; family Cercopithecidae; genus Piliocolobus; species Piliocolobus tephrosceles. The sequence continues at coordinate 87,947,793 of NC_045444.1, forward strand.
CCTGCCATTGCTGAGGCTTAAGTGGGTAAACAAAGCTGCCAGGAAGCTCGAACTGGGTGGAGCCCACCACAGCTCAAGGAGGCCTGCCTGCCTCTATAGATTCCACCTCTGGGGACAGGGCATTGCTAAACAAAAAGCAGCAGAAACCTTGGCAGATGTAAATGACCCTGTCTGACAGCTTTGAGGAGAGCAGTGGTTCTCCCACCATGGAACTTGAGATCTGAGAACAGACAGACTGCATACTCAAGTGGGTCCCAGACCCCTGAGTAGCCTAACTGGGAGACATCCCCCACTAGGTGCAGACTGACACCTCACATCTCACATGGCTGGGTACACCTCTGAGACAAAGCTTCCAGAGCAAGAATCAGACAGCAAAACTTGCCGTTCAGCAATATTCTATCTTCTGCAGCCTCTGCTGCTGATACCCAGGCAAACAGGGTCTGGAGTGGACCTCAAGCAAACTCCAACAGACCTGCAGCTGAAGGTCCTGACTGTTAGAAGGAAAACTAACAAACAGAAAGGACACCCACACCAAAACCCCATCAGTACATCAGCATCATCAAAGACCAAAGGCAGATAAAACCACAAAGATGGGGAAAAAGCAGGGCAGAAAAACTAGAAATTCAAAACATCAGAGTGCATCTCCCCCTCCAAAGCAACGCAGCTCATCGCCAGCAACAGAACAAAGCTGGATGGAGAATGACTTTCACGAGCTGAGAGAAGAAGGCTTCAGACGATCAAACTTCTCAGAGCTAAAGGAGGAACGACGTACCCAGTGCAAAGAAACTAAAAACGGTGAAGAAAGAATGGAAAAATGGATAACTAGAATAACCAATATAGAGAAGTCCTTAAATGACCTGATAGAGCTGGAAACCATGACACGAGAACTATGTGACAAATGCACAAGCTTCAGTAACTGATTCGATCAAATGGAAGAAAGAGTATCAGTGATTGAAGATCAAATGAATGAAATGAAGCAAGAAAAGAAGTTTAGAGAAAAAAGAGTAAAAAGAAATAAACAAAGCCTCCAAGAAATATGGGACTATGTGAAAAGACCAAATCTATGTTTGATTGGTATGCCTGAAAGTGACGTGGAGAATGGATCCAAGTTGGAAAATACTCTGCAGGATATTATCTAGGAGAACTTCCCCAACCTAGCAAGGCAGGCCAACATTCAAATTCAGGAAATACAGAGAATGCCACAAAGATACTCCTCGAGAAGAGCAACTCCAAGACACATAATTGTCAGATTCACGAAAGTTGAAATGAAGGAAAAAATGTTAAGGGCAGCCAGAGAGAAAGGCCGGGTTAACCACAAAGGGAAGCCCATCAGACTAACAGCCGATCTCCTGGCAGAAACTCTACAAGCCAGAAGAGAGTGGGGGACAATATTCAACATTCTTAAAGAAAAGAATGTTCAACTCAGAATTTCATATCCAGTCAACCTAAGTTTCGTAAGTGAAGGAGAAATAAAATCATTTACAGATAAGCAAATTTCTGAGAGATTTTGTCACCACCAGGCCTGTGCTACAAGAGATCCTGAAGGAAGCACTAAACGTGGAAAGGAACAACCAGTACCAGCCATTGTAAAAACATGCCAAAATGTAAAGATCATCGATGCTAGGAAGAAACTGCATCAACTAACGAGCAAAATAACCAGCTAATATCATAATGACGGGATCAAGTTCACACATAACAATATTAACCTTAAATGTAAATGGACTAAATAGTCCAATTAGAAGACACAGAAAGGCAAATCGGATAAAGAGTCAAGACCCATCAGTGTGCTGTATTCAGGAGACCCATCTCACATGCAGACACACACATAGGGTCAAAATAAAGGCATGGAGGAAGATCTACCAAGCAAATGGAGAACAAAAAAAGGCAGAGGTTGCAATCCTAGTCTCGGATAAAACAGACTTTAAACCAACAAAGATCAAAAGAGACAAAGAAGACCATTACATAATGGTAAAGGGATCAATTCAACAAGAAGAGCTAACTATCCTAAATATATATGCACCCAATACAGGAGCACTCAGATTCATAAACCAAGTCCTTAGAGACTTACAAAGAGACTTAGACTCCCACACAATAATAACGGGAGACTTTAACACCCCACTGTCAATGTTAGACAGATAAATGAGACAGAAAGTTAACAAGGATATCCAGGAATTGAATTCAGCTCTGCAACAAGCAGATCTAATAGACATCTACAGAACTCTCCACCCCAAATCAACAGAACATACATTCTTCTCAGCACCACATCGCACTTATTCCAAAATTGACCACATAGTTGGAAGTAAAGCAGTCCTCAGCAAATGTAAAAGAACACAAATTATAACACACTGCTTCTCAGACCACAGTGCAATCAAATGAGAACTCAGGACTAAGAAACTCAATCAAAACTGCTCAACTATATGGAAACTGAACAACCTGCTCCTGAATGACTATTGGGTACATAACAAAATGAAGGTAGAAATAAACATGTTCTTTGAAACCAACGAGAACAAAGATGCAACATACCAGAATCTCTGGGACACATTTAAAGCAGTGTGTAGAGAGAAATTTATAGCACTAAATGCCCACAAGAGAAAGCGGGAAAGATCTAAAACTGACACCCTAACATCACACTTAAAAGAACTAGAGAAGCAAGAGCAAACACACTCAAAAGCTAGCAGAAGGCAAGAAATAACCAAGATCAGAGCAGAACTGAAGGAGATAGAGACATAAAAAATCCTTCAAAAAATCAATGAATCCAGGAGCTGGTTTTTTGAAAAGATCAACAAAATTGATAGACCACTAGCAAGACTAATAAAGAAGAAAAGAGAGAAGAATCAAATAGACGCAATAAAAAATGATAAAGGGGATATCACCACCGACCCCAAAGAAATACAAACTACCATCAGAGAATACTATAAATACCTCTACGCAAAAAAATTAGAAAACCTAGAAGAAATGGATAAATTCCTGGACACATACACTCTCCCAAGACTAAACCAGGAAGAAGTTGAATCCCTGAATAGACGAATAACAGGCTCTGAAATTGAGGCAATAATTAAGAGCCTACCAACCAAAACAAGTCCAGGACCAGACGAATTCACAGCCGAATTCTACCAGAGGTACAAGGAGGAGCTGGTACCATTCCTTCTGAAACTATTCCAATCAATAGAAAAAGAGGGAATGTACCTAACTCATTTTGAGGCCAACATCATCCTGATACCAAAGCCTGGCAGAGACAAAACAAAAAAAGAGAATTTTAGATGAATATCCCTGATGAACATCGATGCAAAAATCCTCAGTAAAATACTGGCAAACTGAATCCAGCAGCACATCAAAAAGCTTATCCACCATGATCAAGTGGGCTTCATCTCTGGGATGCAAGCCTGGTTCAACATACGCAAATCAATAAACGTAATCCAGCATATAAACAGAACCAAAGACAAATACCACATGATTATCTCAATAGATGCAGAAAATACCTTTGACAAAATTCAACAGCCCTTCATGCTAAAAACTCTCAATAAATTCGGTATTGATGGAACGTATCTCAAAATAATAAGAGCTATTTATGACAAACCCACAGCCAATATCATACAGAATGGGCAAAAACTAGAAGCATTCCCTTTGAAATCTGGCACAAGACAGGGATGCCCTCTCTCACCACTCCTATTCAACATAGTGTTGGAAGTTCTGGCTAGGGCAGTTAGGCAAGAGAAAGAAATAAAGGGTATTCAGTTATGAAAAGAAGAAGTCAAATTGTCCCTGTTTGCAGATGACATGAATGTATATTTAGAAAACCCCATGGTCGCAGCCCAAAATCTCCTTAAGCTGATAAGCAACTTCAGCAAAGTCTCAGATACAAAAATCAATGTGCAAAAACCAGAAGTATTCTTATACACCAATAACAGACAGAGAGCCAAATCATGAATGAACTCCCATTCACGATTGCTTCAAAGAGAATAAAATATCTGGGAATCCAACTTACAAGGGATGTGAAAGAACTCTTCAAGGAGAACTACAAACCACTGCTCAGTGAAATAAAAGAGGACACAAACAAATGGAAGAACATACCATGCTCATGGATAGGAAGAATCAATATCATGAAAATGGCCATACTGCCCAAGGTAATTTATAGATTCAATGCCATCCCCATCAAGCTACCAATGACTTTCTTCACAGAATTGGAAAAAACCTTTTTAAAGTTCATATGGAACCAAAAAAGAGCCCACGTTGCCAAGACAATCCTAAGCCAAAAGAACAAAGCTGGAGGCATCACGCAACCTGACTTCAAACTATACTACAAGGCTACAGTAACCAAAACAGCATGATACTGGTACCAAAACAGAGATATAGACCAATGGAACAGAACAGAGCTCTCAGAAATAATACCACACATCTACAACCATCTGATCTTTGACAAACCTGACAAAAACAAGAAATGGGGAAAGGATTCCCTATTTAATAAATGGTGCTGGGAAAATCGGCTAGCGATAAGTAGAAAGCTGAAACTGGATCCTTTCCTTACTCCTTATACAGAAATTAATTCAAGATGGATTAGAGACTTAAGCGTTAGACCTAAAACCATAAAAACCCTAGAAGAAAACCTAGGTAATACCTTTCAGGACATAGGCACGAGCAAGGACTTCATGTCTAAAACACCAAAAGCAACAGCAACAAAAGCCAAAATTGACAAATGGGATCTAATTAAACTAAAGAGCTTCTGCACAGCAAAAGAAACTACCATCAGAGTCAACAGGCAACCTACAGAATGGGAGAAAATTTTTGCAATCTACTCATCTGACAAAGGGCTAATATCCAGAACCTACAAAGAACTCAAACAAATTTACAAGAAAAAAACAAACAACCCCATCAAAAAATGGGCAAAGGATATGAATAGACACTTCTCAAAAGAAGACATTCATACAGCCAACAGACACACGAAAAAATGCTCATCATCACTGGCCATCAGAGAAATGCAAATCAAAACCACAATATGACACCATCTGACACCAGTTAGAATGGCAATCATTAAAAAATCAGGAAACAAACAGGTGCTGGAGAGGATGTGGAGAAACAGGAACACTTTTACACTGTTGGTGGGACTGTAAATTAGTTCAACCATTGTGGAAAACAGTGTGGCGATTCCTCAAGGATCTAGAACTAGAAATACCATTTGACCCAGCCATCCCATTACTAGGTATATACCCAAAGGATTATAAATCATGCTGCTATAAAGACACATGCACATGTATGTTTATTGTGGCACTATTCACAATAGCAAAGACTTGGAATCAACCCAAATGTCCATCAGTGACAGACTGGATTAAGAAAATGTGGCACATATACACCATGGAATACTATGCAACCATAAAAAAGGATGAGTTCATGTCCTTTGTAGGGACATGGATGCAGCTGGAAACCATCATTCTGAGGAAACTATCGCAAGAACAGAAAATCAAACACCACATGTTCTCACTCATAGGTGGGAATTGAACAAGGAGATCACTTGGACATATGAAGGGGAACATCACACACACTGGGGCCTATTGTGGGGATGGGGCAAGGGGAAGGATAGCATTAGGAGATACACCTAATATAAATGACGAGTTAATGGGTGCAGCACACCAACATGGCACAGGTATACATATGTAACAAACCTGCACATTGTGCACATGTACCCTAGAACTTAAAGTATAATAAAAAAAATGCTTTACAAAGTTTTATCAAAAAGCAAGCATTTTTCTTGAAATGCTTGCATTAGACCATAATGCTTACATCAATATCTCCTTGAAAAGGTAAAATTAAACTCAGTTTTTATCTACATAATCACAGATTTCAGAACAGAATAATTTGCATGAAGTTTATTTTACTGTTTTGAATTTACATAAAGGAGTACAAAAAGTCATGAGCTCAAGATTAGAATAACTAATATGACAATATTCATGTTTACTTCCCAGACATTTTGTGACACCACTGATTCAAGAGCTCATATACCTTAAAATTCATTCATGCATATTTTCAACTATATAGTTTACTGAAGCGGGTATGATAAATTATGTTATTTCCATTTTAAGTGTTGCTCTGTGAAAGGAATATGGTACATAATTATGGAGATGACACTGGTAATTAGTTCAGAGAAGCAGCAGAACCTACATAATTTTTAATACATGGTTGAATTAAAAGAGTGTTTTCAATAACACTTCAACATTTATTTCCTTATTTATTATATAAGTGGAGAAAATGTACTTTATAATCATTAAATTATCATTATGAATAATACTGGTCCTGAAAACAGGTAAACAGTCAAGAAATCTACCTTAACTACCTGTATAGTCAACACTTTCTAAAATGGTGCACCTTTCAATTATTCAAAGCCTATTTGCATATAATTGGCTTTATTAAGTAGTATATTTTTGTTTGATGATTAACTCAACACCAATCAGCTAAAATTGAATGTGAGTAAATAATGTCAAAATATCATAATAATATATTACTTTACTCTGATGACAAATATCTTTTTTTTAACAAGGCTTAAATGTTTTTGTTCTTTCTTATTTTGTTTTTAAATTCTGTCATAGCAAAACTTTTTTGCCAATTAGAAGCACAGCTTAATTAGTTTTATCTAATATTTGTTTGTGAAGGACACTATTTTGTGTTGAGCTAATCATTATTCTAGGATTAATGGATACTATGATAATAAAAGGTTATTTACTTTGTATTAAAAAAAAAAGAAAAATAATCCATGGTTCAATTGGGATAAATAGAAAGCACAAAAGAAGGTAACCAATTCAAACTCAAATATATTATAATTACATAAAATGTGACAGATGCTACAGTAACGTTACATACATTAACATTACATATATTAACTACTACACTAACAGATGTAGATAAAATACAAAGACTGTCAGACTGGATGTTTAAATCTATATTCAGTTTACAAAAAATAGAGCTAAAACATAATGTAATTCATATTTTTCTAACACAATATTCTATTTCATCTATATTTTCAAATTTTTGGCATAGAGTTATATATGGTATTCTCTTTTTTAACTTTTTAAACTGCCTTTATATTTATACCTATATTCCAAATTTTGCATAATTTTCTTAATGAGACTTACCAGAATTGTGCCTACTGTGCTACTTTTATTAATAATTAGCTTTTGTATTGTTACATTTCTTTAATATCTATATTGCTGTAAATAACTCATTTATTTCTTTTCTGTTATTAATTTCTTCTTCTTGATTTCCTGAAGTTTTACTGTCATTTTCAAAGTTCTCAAATTTAATGCTAATTTAGTTTCCACACTCATCTTCCTCCCTCTCTCTGACTCCCTCCCTCCCTCTCCTTCTCCTTTCTTCCTTCCTAATACAATTTTGTTTAACTTTTCGTGGTTGCTCTAGGGATTATAATATGGATCTTTCACATATCACAATGAATCTTGAATTAAAATTAAGCCACTATGTCCAATAGTATAATTCTGTTTACACCTCCTCATTCTCTGTGCTATTCTGGCCATGTATTGCACTTCTACATATGCTACAATTCCTATCATTCCTTGACATTATTGTGTTTTTAAATAATAAGACTCAATTGTCTTTTGGAGAAATTTTTTTTAATAGTCTTGTGTTTTTACCCACACATTTACCATTTCTAGTGCTCTTCCTTCCTGTGCATCTGGGCTTCTATCTGGGATCATTTGTCTCCAACCTGAAGCTTTATTTGCTATTTATTACCATGCAGGTCTTCTAGATATAAATTCTCTCAGCTTTTGTCTTTCACCATCTTTTTGAAGTATATTCTCACTGAATATAGAAACCTAAGCTGAATTTTCCCTGCCTCCCAGCTTTCCAAAGCTGGCATTCTCTTGTCCTCTGACTTACATCGTTTTTGATGGAGAGTCAGCTGATATTCTTATTGTTGTGCAACTGAATGTAATGTGTTTTTCCCCCCACTGGCTGCCTTTAAGATTTTCTCATTATCTTTGGTTTTCAGCAGTTTGAATGGGATGTACATATGTGTGATCATTTCTGTACTCATTCACTTAAGGTTCACTGAGTTTCTTGAATCTATGGATGGATTTTTAATCAATTTGGGGAAGACTTAGGTCATTAGTTCTTTAAATATTTCCTCTTCTGGATTCAAATAAACACAATTAGAAACGATAAGGGGGATGTTACCACTGACCCCACAGAAATACAAACAACCATTGGAGAGTATTATGAACACCACTATGCAAATAAGCTAGAAAATCTTCCAGAAATGGATAAATTCCTGGTCACATATACCCTCCGAAGACTGAACCGGGAAGAAACTGAATCCCTGAATAGACCAATAACAAGCTCTGAAATTGAAGCAATAATAAATAGCCTACCAACCAGAAAAAGCCCAAGACCAGAAGAATTCATAGCTGAATTTTACCAGATATACAAAGAAGAGCTGGTACCATTCCTACTGAAACTATTTCCAAAAATTGAGGAGAAGGGACGCCTCCTTAACTTATTCTATGAGCATCATAGAATCAGCATCTATGAGCAGTTCATCAGCATCACCCTGATGAAAACTTGGCAGAGATTCAACAAAAAAGAAAACTTTAGGCCAATATTCTTGATGAACATTGATGCAAAAATCCTCAACAAAATACTGGCAAACTGAATTTAGCAGCGGATCAAAAAGCTTTTCCACCACTATCAAGTAGGCTTTATCCTTGGGATGCAAGGTTGGCTCAACATATACAAATAAATAAACGTGATTAATCACATAAACAGAACTAAAGACAAAAACCACGATTATGTCAATAGATGCAGATAATGCAGCTACTGAATAAAATTCAATACCATTCATGTCAAACCTCTCAACAAACTAAATATTGAAGGACCATACTTCAGAATAATAAGATATTGAGGTATTGAAACCCACAGCCAATATCATACTGAATGGGCAATGCTTCCCTATTTTTTTTTAAATAAACCTCAACGTTATTCAGCTGATGTGCTTCAAAAACAATGGATGTAAATCCAAACCAGTTCCCTATTCCCCTTAAAAACTGGCACAAGACAAAGGATGCTCTCTCTCACCACTCCTAGTCAACATAGTATTGGAAATCCTGGCCACAGCAATCAGGCAAGTGAAAGAAATAAAAGGCATCCCAATAGGAACAGAGGAAGTCAAACTATCCCTGTTTGCAGATGACATAATCCTACATCTAGAAAACCCCATAGTCTCAGCCCAAAAGCTTCTTAAACTGATAAACAACTTCAGCAAAGTCCTAGGACAAAAAATCAATGTGCAAAAATCACTAGCAGTCCTATACACCAACAACAAGTCAAGAACTGAATCAGGAATGAACTCCCATTCACAACTCCTATAAAAAGAATAAAATACCTAGAAGTATAGCTAACTAGAGAGGTGAAAGATCTCTACAAGGAGAACTACAAACCACTGCTCAAAGAAGTCAGAAATGACACAAACAAATGGTAAAACATTCCATGCTCACAGTTAGGAAGAATCAATATCATTAAAATGGCCATTACTGCCCAAAGAAATGTATAGATTCAATGCTATTCTTAATAAACCACCCTTGAGATTCTTCAAAGAACTAGAGAAAACTATTTTAAAATTCATATAGAACCAAAAAAGAGCCCAAATAACCAAAGCAATCCTAAGCAAAAATAACAAAGCTAGAGGCATCACACTACCCAACTTCAAACTATACTATACAGGGCTATGTAACCAAAACATCATGGTACTGGTACAAAAACAGACACATAGACCAAAGGAACAGAACAGAGAACCCAGAAGTAAGACCATACACCTACAACTATCTTATCTTTGACAAACCTGACAAAAACAAGCAATAGGGAAAAGATTCTATATTCAATAAATGGTGCTGGGATAACTGGCAAGCCACATGCAGAAGACTGAACTGGACCTCTTCTTTATACCATATACAAAAATTCACTCAAGATGGATTAAATACTTAAATGTAAAACCCAAAACTATAAAATAAAAACCTTGGAAGACAACCTAAGCAATATCAATCAGGACTGAGGCAGGGACAAAGATTTCATGATGAAGACACCAAAAGCAAACTCAACAAAAGCAAAAATTGACAAATGGGATCTAATTAAACTAAAAAGCTTCTGCACAGCAAAACAATTAACAGAGTAAACAGACAACCAAAGAATGGGGGAACATTTTTGCAAACTATGCATCTAACAAAGGTCTAATATCCAGCATCTATAAGGAACTTAAACAAATTTACAAGAAAAAAACAAACAACCCCATTAAAAAGCGGGCAAAGGACATAAACAGATACTTTTCAAAAGAAGACACACATATGGCCAACAATCATGTGAAAAAAAGCTCAGCATCACTGATCATTAGAGAAATGCAAATCAAAACCACAATGAGATACCATCTCACACCAGTCAGAATGGCTATTACTAAAAACTAAAAAAAATAAATAAATAACAGATGCTGACGAGGTTGCAGAGAAAAAGGAATGCTTATACACTGTTGGTGGGAGTGTAAATTAGTTCAACCATGGTGGAAGACAGTGTGGTGATTCCTCAAAGACCTAAGAACAAAAATACCATTTGACCCAGCAATCCCATTACTGGGTATATACCCAAAAGAATATGAATTGTTCTATTACAAAAACACATGCACGCATATGCTCATTGCAGCACCATTCACAAGGGCAAAGACATGTAATCAACCTGAACGCCCATCAATGATAGACTGGATAAAGAAAATGTAGTACATATACACCATGGAATACTATGCAGCCATAAAAAATAACGAGATCCTATCCATTCCAGGGGCATGGATGGAGCTGGAGGCCATTATCCTTAGCAAACAAACATAAGAACAGAAAAACAAATACTACATGTTCTCCCTTATAATTGGGAGCTAAATGATTAGAACATATGGACACATAGAGGGGAACAAAACACAGCGGGGCCTATCAGAGCGTGGAAGGTAGGAGGAAGCAGAGGATCAGAAAAATAACTGAGTACTAGGCTTAATACCTAGTGATGAAATAATCTGTACAACAAACCCCCATGACACAAATTTACCTATGTACCAAGCCTACACACGTACCCCAGAACTTAAAAGTTAAAAATATATATTTCCTCTTCTCTTCCTCTGGGACTCAACTATGCGTTATAAATTGAGTGACAGTATCCCACCAATTTCTTACATTTTTCCAATCTTTTTTTCCTCTGAGCTTCTATTTGAATGATTTTGATGGACCAGTTTTTCAGTTCACAGATCCTTTCTCTGTTTCCAGAATGCTTTTAAGTCCTTCAATGAACTATCTATTTCAAATACCGTATTTTTTAGATCTAGAATTTTTACTTGGTTCTTTTCCATTTTCACTGTCTTCAGAATTTCCATTTCGTCCACCTTTTGTACACTGTTTCCACTTTGATATGTTTATGACAGTTATTTTAAAGTTCTTGTTTCTAATTTGAACATCTGGGTCATCTGTGGGTTTACTTCTATTGACTGCTTTTATCCCTCTGTAAGTGGTAATTTTTTATTGTATGAATGGACATTATAAATGATACTCTGGATTTTTAAAATATCTTCCTCTAAAAAGTGTTCAGTTCTTTTTTGGAAGGCAATTCCTAGCAGATTATGTTCGTCCTATAGAGGCTTCGTTAGAGGATGGGTCTATTGCAGTTTCTGTAGAACATGGTCCTTGCTCCTAAAACTTGGCCTTTCTGGGATCTCAACTGAATTCTGGGACTATTCAATGAGATCTCTCTGCTTTCGCTGAGTCAAACTCCAATAACTCTGAATTTGGACTTCTGAATTTCCTAGTCAGCTCTCAGCCCTCCAGCGTCTGTTCTCTGTAGTTTCTCCTGGAGGTTTCTCCTGGAAAATCAGTACACACAACTGATTTTCAGCCAAGAACCGGAGTAGAATACCTACATAGATTTCTGGGCTCTTTAACTGCTATTCCTTTTTCTTTAAAACCCTGCTCAACAAATTCCAGTCTCCGTAGGGGTACTAAACTGCCATCTCTGCTTCCTCCGCTCGGCGTCTGCTTCCTCCGCTCGGCGTCTGCTTCCTCCGCGCACCAAGACTGCCACGCTCTTCTTGGGTTTCACTTTGCTGTGCAGGAATCGCTGCCAGATAAAAAGCTGCTTATTAAATGTGGAGCTCTCCGCTTGTGCTTCCCTTCTCTTTAGAAGTGCCTCCCTCCACTTTCCATTGTCCCATGCCAGGATATAGTTTCTTCATGTATTTTTCTGTTTCATAGCTGTTTAGAGCAGACGTGTGAATCCAATACCAAATATTCCAGCATGGCCAGAACCAGAAATTCGCTGCTTACTCATTCTTCAGTCTGAGTTTTTATATCACTTTCCCAGCAGCTTTCTGGAACAATTAAACTAAGTTAAATCCACTTCCCATGTGTTTTCAGTTGTTAGTTTGTATGGATTTAAAATTTTTTAACCTAGATCTATGTTGTACATTTTAGCAAATTAAAGTCCTAAAATGTATGCAATGTAATTTTATTTTATCCTAATTATACACTATATAAAGTCAAAAATTTCTACAATGGTTAAAGTACTTTTTTTACTCTCACCTGTATTAATCATGGTTTTGTTGTTTTGTTGTTGTTGTTTGTTTTGGTTTATTTTTGAGACAGGGTCGCACTCTGTCACTCAAGCTGGAGTGCAGTGATAGGATCATGGCTCACTGCAGCCTCAAACTACTGGTTGCAAGCCATTCTCTGCCTCAGTCTCCGGAGTAACTGGGATTACAGGTACATGCCACCACACCCAGTTAATTTTTTAATATTTCTTTTGTAGAGACGGGGTCTCACCAGTTTAGAACTCCAGGCCTCAAGCAATCCACCTGCTTTGGCCTCCCAAAATGCTGGGATTATAGGTGTGAGCCACTATGCTCAATCACATTTTGTTTTGTTTTTAAGAGAAAAAAAAAAAAAAAGCTTCTGTAAGTTATGAAATTCTGGCATCTTAAAAAGCTTGTTGAGGGAGAGACTTCCCCTCCCAGTGTTAGACTGCTAGAGACAGCAAAGGCTTAGCAGAGAGCACATCTTTTAATTGCAAACTAACCAATCCCAACACTATAGCTCCACCCACCATTTTTTGTGTTTTTGTTTTTGTTTTTTTGTCTCACTCTGTTGTCCAGGCTGGAGTGCAGTAGTGCCATCTCAGCTCACTGCAAACTCTGTCTCCTGGGTTCAAGCGATTCTCTTGTCTCAGCCTCCCAGGTAGCTGGGATTACAGGCATGTGCCACCACACCCAGCTAAGTTTTGTATTCTTAGTAGAGATGGGTTTCACCATGTTAGCCAGGCTGGTCTCAAACTCCTGACCTTAAGTGATCCTCTCTCCTTGGCCTCCCAAAGGGCTGGGATTACAGGCATGAGCCACCGTGCCCAGCCAACCACCTCCTGATCTAATTCTCACACATTTCCTTTGCCCTAAATTATCCCAGGGCCAGGTATTAGAAAACCAGAGACCATTTCTATAACCCAAAGACCCCTGAAATTATTCAAACTAGCCAATCCTAAACTGTTTTCTTGCCTTACCTTCCCCTCAGCAACCCCCAAAAGGCCTAGATTCTTCCCTCACTCCTGTCCTCTGCCTCCTGACCATTCTGATACTTCCCCTGTGGCCCTCAGTGGTGTTTCATGTCCCCTACTCTCAGAGAATATAACAAATTCTTTTTTTGATGACAGTAGCTCTCCACGTTTTCATATAGTCATACTTCTGTAAATTAAATCCTGGGTACAATATTAGAATTCCACCCCACCCATCCCCTAATTTCCACTCCTCGGAAGCTACCTTTTCGACCTCTAAATAAATTTCTCTGTTTTGCCTTCCTGTTTCTAAGTAACATGCTTATATTATTCGTTGATTTTTTAGTTTGACATACTAAGTATTAACTGTATATTGTGGAAGAAAAATATTATCTCTCTATTCTCCCCCGACAGTTTTCATACTTCTCGCCATTCCTCCAATATCTTCTATAACATACATTTTTGTTAGATTGTTAGTGTTTGTATTAGTTTATATGTATAACTATCATTCAGAGTTTAACAATATATTACAATAATTATATTTCCTTTCATGAATCATTTTTCAATTTCCCTGTAGTTAACATGTATCTTGATTTTTTGTTTCTTTGCTTGCTTGTCCAATTTTCTGTGTAATTATTAAGTCATTCTCAAACTTTCTATTAGAGTTCCATTAAAACTGTCCTTTTAATGTGCTCAAACTAACAGTACCTATTTAAATAAATACAGGAAAAAGATTTTGATTATGCTAATGAAGATAAACACCTTACTATATACTTTACATTATTTTCAAGTATTAATGTTTCAAATTGTATTTAAATGGACATATATCCCCCAAATTCTTGAGAATTTGCCAATGAAGCTTAGGAAAACTATTTGCAGAGTAAAACAAACAGTATGTATTGCCTGGAGCAAAACTATTACTTGTTTTTTTGTTGCTTAAAAAAATAAACAAACAAACAAAACCCTATGCTTAAAAAACTGTCTTCACAGAGTGGCAATTCCTCAAGGATCCAGAACTAGAAATACCATTTAACCTAGTGATCCCATTACTGAGTATATACCCAAAGGATTATAAATCATGCTGCTGTAAAGACACATGCACATGTATGTTTATTGCAGCACTATTCACAATAGCAAAGACTTGGAACCAACCCAAATGTCCATCAATGATAGACTGGATTAAGAAAATGTGGCACATATACACCATGGAATACTACGCAGTCATAAAAAAGGATGAGTTACATCTGACAAAGGGCTAATATCCAGAACCTACAAAGAACTCAAACAAATTTACAAGAAAAAAACAAACCACCCCATCAAAAAGTGGGCAAAGGATATGAACAGACATTTCTCAAAAGAAGACATGCATACAGCCAACAGACACATGAAAAAATGCTCATCATCACTGGCCATCAGAGAAATGCAAATCAAAACCACAATGAGATACCGTCTCACACCAGTTAGAATGGCAATCATTAAAAAGTCAGGAAACAACAGGTGCTGGAGAGGATGTGGAGAAATAGGGACACTTTTACACTGTTGGTGGGATTGTAAACTAGTTCAACCATTATGAAAAACAGTATGGCGATTCCTCAAGGATCTAAAACTAAAAGTACCATATGACCCAGCCATCCCATTACTGGGTATATACCCAAAGGATTATAAATCACGCTGCTATAAAGACACATGTCCACGTATGTTTATTGCGGCACTATTCACAATAGCAAAGACTTGGAATCAACCCAAATGTCCATCAGTGATGGACTGGATTGGGAAAATGTGGCACAGATACACCATGGAATACTATGCAGCCATAAAAAAGGATGAGTTCATGTCCTTTGTAGGGACATGGATGCAGCTGGAAACCATCATTCTCAGCAAACTATCGCAAGAACAGAAAACCAAACACCACATGTTCTCACTCATAGGTGGGAACTGAACAATGAGACCACTTGGACTCGGGAAGGGGAACATCACACACCGGGGCCTATCATGGTGGGGGGAGGGGAGAGGGATTGCATTGGGAGTTATACCTGATGTAAATGACGAGTTGATGGGTGCTGACGAGTTGATGGGTGCAGCACACCAACATGGCACAGGTTTACATATGTAACAAACCTGCACGTTATGCACATGTACCCTAGAACTTAAAGTATAATAATAATTAAAAAAACAAATAACTAAATTAAAAAAAAAAAAAGGATGAGTTAATGTCCTTTGCAGGGACATGGACGAAGCTGGAAACCATCATTCTTAGCAAACTATTACAAGGACAGAAAACCAAACACTGCATGTTCTCACTCATAGGTGGGAACTGAACAATGAGAACACTTGGACACAGGGCAGGGAAAATCACACACTGGGGCCTGTCAGGGGGTGGGGGGCTGGGGAAGGGATAGCATTAGGAGAAATACCTAATGTAACTGTTGAGTTGATGGGTGCAGCAAGCCAACATGACACATGTATACCTATGTAACAAACCTGCACGTTATGCACATGTACCCTAGAACTTAAAGTATTAAAAAAAAAAAAACTATCTTCACTACTCAATGCTTAAACAGATAACGTCTGAAAAATAATATGGAGCAAGAGAAAATGCTTTAGGATTCCCCTAAAATTCAATTAATGTAATAAATACTTGGACAAATCAATGAATCTTGCAGCTGTATGGAATAGTGTCATTCTTTTTTTTTTTTTTTTTGAGATGGAGTCTAGCTTTGTTGCCCAGGCTGAAGTGCAGTGGCACGATCTCAGCTCACTGCAACCTCTGCCTCCTGGGTTCAAGTGATTCTCGTGCCTCAGCCTGCCGAGTAGCTGAGATTACTGGTGTGCACCACCATGCCCGGCTAATTTTTGTATTTTTAGTAGAGACAGGGTTTCACCATGTTGGTCAGGCTGGTCTCAAACTCCTGACATCAAGTAATCTGCCCGCCTCAGCCTCCCAAAGTGCTGGGATTGCAGGCATGAGTCACTGAGCCTAGCCGTTTTTTTTTTAAAGTTTTAAGATACATTTAAGATTCTAATAAGCCTAACTGTAAGCAGAAACATAGTAAGAGCTGGCGTGTGAGGCAGTTTAATGAAGTGTGGTCTGAAACCAGAGTGCCCACACTCCCAGCTCAACCACTTACCACTTACTAGCTCCATGACCTTAAGAAGGTCCTTAACCACAGAGTGCCTCAGTTTCTTCATCTGTAAAATAAGGATGTGTGTGTGTGTGTGTTTGGGTTGTAATAAAGACTAAGTTAATCCATGCAACAATACTTAGAGAGAGACAAAGGGGAATAGAACAGGATAGAAGAAAAGGAATGGGAAAGGAGATGGGAAAAACTCTAAGGTGGAAGACAGTAGATGGGAAGAGAAGAGCAAGATAGAGATAAATACATGCATAATGAATACTTGAAACCACAGACAGTAACATCTCAGGAAAGAAATCTACTAAGATAATGCATTTTGCAGTAAATTGTTTATTTTTTTTAAAACACCACTATAGCCCATAGTATAGAAATAGAATACTGTAAGATACCAAATAAAAAGGCACTCACTGCTTTTGTTTCTTTTCTACTCATTTTTATAAAAAGACAGAATTAGGGTAGAATATTTGGAACTATAAGGAGCCATTCTAATATCTAGAAGAGGTATTAACATTACCTGTACAGAAAAATACTTCACTTCATCGAACTTAATTACAGTGTTCCTCTCACTGTTTTTGGATAGCAAGCTACACATTTTTGTACATTTCACAGCTTTGTTTATAGAGATGCGAATAAATAAATTAGCATAATGTTGTAAACTGACTGCAAATAGAATGATATTTAGGAAATAAGTTTTGTTGTAATTGAGCAATAATACATTATAAAATTAATACATTAAACGATTCAGACCAAAACCTAAGAATCAATCATGTAGCATTAAACAATAGGAAAAAAGTCTTCTAAAATAGTATTTTTGCCCATCACTGGTGGACACGATATAAGTGAAAGAAGGTTGATTCTTCCTTACATCCCTTATATTTTTAACCTTACATTTCCAACAAAATTCTTTTGCAAGTTTTTCTATATATTAATTTCAAGGTGACTATGCAATATATAGTTGAAATATTTCCTAAGGATAATTATGTAGAAATTCAAAATATTTTAAAATATATCAGAATGACTTATTTTTAATTTTGAGACCAAAAGTGTTCTACCCTAATTCACTTAAGAATATAGTTCATTTATATTATATTGGTCTGTATTGTATCTTTCATAGAATGCTACAGAGTAAAAAATTTTGTTTCATGATTTAACTATCTTCAAAAATCTCTTTATATACAATTATTTTCCAAAATTCTCTTTATATAAAAAAGAAACATCAAATCTCCATAATGAAGCTAGTTTTATGCTGTGATATATCTAAAAATAAGCACGCAGCTTATTTAAAAGCACCAATATAAAATAAATCCTTTTAAAAATGTTTAAAGGAAGCACACATTACTTACAAATAAATTAGCATTATCATACAAGAAGATATATACTTTTCCTTTCACTTATATGGTGATTGAAGTGAATACAGATGGCTGAAAAGCTTTTGTTACTCCCACATGAAAAAAAGTGGTCTTTATTCCCCCTGCCACTAAATCTGGACTGGCTCTATGATTACATTAACCAATAAAATGTAATGGAACGTGACTAGGGTTGGGACTAGTAAGCCAAAAAGGCACTCACCTCAGGCACAAAATTTAAGGGGACACCAAAAACTAGTAATCAAGATAAATAATATATTACTGTGATATATTTTTAAATTAAAATTAATACGGGGGAAAAAACATGATAGGACTCAGGGAAAGAGGGAGAGATCCAACCATTTCAGCATCCCAGCTAAGTCTAGCCTTCCATGCATCCCCACTAAAGCAACCAGACATGTAAATGAGCCACTTCAGATATTCCAGCCCTTTTGAACTGTCAGACAACTACAGCCCAAGCTGTTATATCATGAAGCAGAAGAAGCAACTAGTGAATGCACAGTAGTGATTAATAATAAAATGGTCAATGTGTTAAGCCACTAAGTTTTGGAATGATCTGTAATGCAGCAATGGATAACTGAAACAGTGAGATATAATTACTATGATTCTTAAATCAAAAGAAAGGATACTGTTAGGCGTAAAATGTCTGCAGTTCTTTACACGAATGCTCAGGCAGCCAACCTACAACAATCAAAACAAAAACACAGACAGTGAATGTATTTAAAAAGTTAACTGTTCTTCCACTTTACAGTGAACTCTATTTTTAAAAAGTAAAACTCCAGGTTGTTTTTTCTCACTCGAAATATTGTTTCTCATGAAAAATATCTAGTTAATAGAAATCATCAGAAAGCAGAAATACTGAAGAAAAATGGACGAGCCACATTCAAAGTAAACCTAAAATGAACAAGAATACAAAGCCAAAGAATAATTCATTATTCACATAAATCTGATCATCACTTTTTAAATTGTTTTTATTTGATATCAGGTGAGAACTGATAAAATACAGCACCCTGCATATAAAATTAAGAAATGTGCCTTATGTCAGACAAACTCTTTTATCCAGTATCCTAAGACCACTTAATTCATTCAGCAATGATTTATTGGCTATAACATGCCAGGGGCTGTAAAATATTCATGCTCTTGCACCAAGTTTTTCTAAATGTTAAAGAAAATTGCATCATGTGCTTAACCAAAAAATCAAATACAAAATAAATGCAGGAACATTTGAATCCTAATATGAGAATTAGTCAAATATATTTAGCCATGTTTAGTATTTAAAAACAAGTCAAAATGACAGAAATATTATATTTAACATTGTATATGATAGGAGGTAGAGGGACAAGAAAAATTCTTATTTCATACCCAGTTACAACTCTAATAGTGTTCAGAAAATAAAGATAACTGTAAATGAACGTCATGATATTTGACAGTTCTATATGCATGTAGATTCTCATGTCTTTTTCTGTACTTTGAAAACAGAATAACAGATTTTTCTGGTTCTCAGCCTAGATACTGGGTCCTCCCTTTGTGGTGTGTGTGTGTGTGTGTGTGTGTGTGTGTGTGTGTGAGAGAGAGAGAAAGAGAGAGAGAGGGGGTGTTTGCTTTTGTTTCTAGGAGGCTTTTTGGATGGAGGAGGGGCGCAGGATCAATTTTCAAACTTTAGCATGATCTAGCAATAAATATAATCACTTTAAGAGCTCAGTAAAATTACTGATTCCCAGGCTCCTCTCCTAGAGATTCTAAGCTAGCAGATGTTAGGTGGAGCCTCAAGTTAATGTTTTATAAAAAAGCATCTCAGGTAATTCTGATGTAACTAGATTTGGGAATCCCTAATATAGAAGATATTATTTCTGTGAATCAGGATGCTTTCTATAATTTCAGTGATTATTACAATGTTTTTCTGACTCATAAAAATGAAAAATGCATAAACATATTATCAGAGAGAACCATTTTCTGCATATACTTTTTGATTATCAAATAATAAATAACTTATACAGGTTTTTGAGGGTTACTCATACATACCACATCCCCAAATGGCACCAAATTTGGTGTCTCCTGTGTTATTTCCAGTTCTTCACTATCAGACCCTTTAAGAGTTCTTTTCAGCATCTACAATGTAAATAAATTAAGATTTGAGAAGAGAAAGAAAACTTAACTAGGTGAAATATCAATTCAATAATTATTGTATGAATCTCTAGTAAGTATCAGGTCTCCTTGGTAGTAGGTATTAATATGATTAAGAAACTCATCCCTATCCTCAATAAGAAGTTATCAGAAAAATAAAAATGTACGCAAGTATAAAATTAAGGGAATCAAGAAATAAGAGAAAAGTACATACTTCTTCAGTTTGTTAAGAGATGGAATATTTAGTAGGATATCTTGAAAAGCTTATAAGGAGAATTCCAGTTGGTCCTAGTATAGGAGATACCTTGAGTGTGAATCTCTACTCAATCAAATATATATATACATACACACACACACATATATGCACACATGCACACACATATGCACACATATATATGCACATGCACACACACACTATAGGGACAGAAAGCAAGGAAAGAGAAATCTTAAGAGATGCTGGAAAAGAACAGAGAGAAGTAGGGAACACAAAAGGAAGCATAGATAAAATCACCCTGAGAAAGAGAAAGTTCAACATTGAGTACAAAAATTCTGACCACAGGTCTAGGAGTGGTAGCTCACAGTAACAGCCATAGAGAAGGGACCTGAAAGAGAAGGACCAGAAGCAGTGCTCATCATGATGAGCAGCGCTGCTTCTGGGGTGAAGGTGTCAGAGAGGAAGAGGTATCCCTGCATACATGGCAGGGAAGAGAAAGAAGGATGTAAGAGGGGAAAATTAAGCATAGCAGAAAAACTGAAGAGAACAACAGGTTATGCCCCTTCTTTCCCCTTACCTCCCATCAATTACAACTTCATCCATTTAAAGAAACTATACTTCAATACACTGAAAGAAGAGAGTATACTTAAACCACGGCAAAGAAATGATCATGGCCAAGAAATAAGGAAAATCAGACCAACTCCATTAAAAGCTGTTATAAGGAGAAAATGGGGAGAAATCTTCATATGACAAAATTTCTTCCTCTCAACCACAAAACAGAAGTGAATTATAACATAAGATTTCAAACTGAATTAAGTATCTTCAAACAAGTATTTGGAGATGTTTTTAAGCCTACAATTAACAGTTCATTCATTTATTCAACAATTAAAACAGAAGTTGACCAAAGAGAAGAAAAAATGAAATGAGTGTTGGTTAATTCAGGAAAGAAATTTTTAAAAAAGACAAACCATCCCAGAAATAAATACTAAATTACAAAGTGCCCAAGGTAGCATTGATTCAAATAAAAACTTTATAAGGGGCATTGAAGAAGATAAGAACCAGTGAAGAAAATGATAATGAGATAGAGAAAGAAGGAAAAAGGGTCAGGGAAAAATAGTTGAACTGGAAGGCAGACAAATGAAAAATCCTCGAAGTAAAACAAAATGGAGGAAAAACTAAAAGTTTAAAATTATAATCCAAGAAAAATTTAAGTAATATGAGAAAAATATACATGTGGATAGGACTTACCATGTGTCTAGAAAAACTGGCTCATAATGATCAACTCCAAGATATGTCCTAGTAAAATTACCAGGCTTTATAATGACATCTTGCCTACAGGCAAATGACCAAGTTATCTATGAAGATAAGAAATAAGACTGGCATCATACTTCTCAAGGGCAACACACAAAGTAATGCAACTGCAGAGCTGTATTTTTATAAAGTTCAAGGCAAGAAAGCTCAAGCCAGGGATTTTCATCCAACCAAGTCTATTTTTATCCAACAAAGTAACAACATTCAAGTATAAAGGCTATTTTAAAAAATACATGAAACAGATATTCCAGATAACACTTTACTCTTGAGCCCCTCCCAAGCAATCTACTAAAAGATGAGCTTCAACCAAACCAAAAGATATCAGGGAAAACTTCAGAATAAGACTTATGGAGAGGACAGGCACGGTGGCTCACACCTGTAATCCCAACACTTTGGGAGGCCGAGGTAGGTGTATCACTTGAGGCCAGGAGTTTGAGACCAGCTTGGCCAACATGGTGAAAACCCACCTCTAATACAAAAATTAGCTGGGCATGGTGGTGCACACCTGTAATTCCAGCTACTTGGGAGACTGAGGCAGGAGAATTGCTTCAACCTGGGAGGCGGAGAGTGCAGTGAGCCAAGACCATACCATTGCACTCCAGCTTGGGCGATGGAGTGAGACTGTCTCAAAAAAAAAAAAAAAAAAAAAAACAGGGCAGTTCCAAGACGGCCAAATAGGAAAAACTCCAGCTTCTAGCTCCCAGTGTGAGCGACACAGAAGACGGGTGATTTCTGCATTTCCAACTGAGGTACCAGGTTCATCTCACTAGGGCATGTTGGACAGTGGGTACAGGACAGTAGGTGCAGGCC
Organism: Piliocolobus tephrosceles; assembly: GCF_002776525.5. Taxonomy (NCBI): domain Eukaryota; kingdom Metazoa; phylum Chordata; class Mammalia; order Primates; family Cercopithecidae; genus Piliocolobus; species Piliocolobus tephrosceles. Next base: position 87,970,316 of record NC_045444.1, read on the forward strand.
GCCGAGCAAGAGCCAACGCAGGGTGAGGAATTGCCTCACCTGGGAAGTGCAAGGGGGAAGGGAATTCCCTTTCCTAGCCAAGGGAAACCATGACAGACACACCTGGAAAATCGGGTCACTCCCACCCTAATACTGTGCTTTACTAAGGGTCTTAGCAAATGGCACACCAGGAGATTATATCCCGTGCCCAGCTAGGAGGGTCCCATGGCCACGGAGCCTCCCTCATTGCTTGCACAGCAGTCTGAGATCTAACTGCAAGGTGGCAGCCAGGCTGGGGGAGGGGCGCCCGCCATTGCTGAGGCTTCAATAGATAAAGCAGCCGGGAAGCCCGAACTGGGTGGAGCCCACCGCAGCTCAAAGAGTCCTGCCTGCCTCTGTAGACTCCACCTCTGGGGACAGGGCATAGCCAAATGCAGCAGAAATTTCTGCAGATTAAAATGTCCCTGTCTGACAGCTTTGAAGAGAGTAGTGGTTCTCCCAGCACAGAGTTTGCGATCTGAGAATGGACAGACTGCCTGCTCAAGTGGGTCCCTGACCCCTGAGTAGCCTAACTGGGAGACACCCACACTAGGGGCAGACTGACACCTCACACCTCACATGGCCGGGTACCCCTCTGAGACGAACCTTCCAGAGGAATGATCAGGCAGCAACAGTTGCTGTTCAGCAATATGCACTCTTCTGCAACCTCCGCTGCTGATACCCAGGCAAACAGGGTCTGGAGTGGACCCCAAGCAAACTCCAACAGACCTGCAGCTGAGTGTCCTGACTGTTAGAAGGAAAACTAACAAACAGAAAGGACATTCACACCAATACCCCCTCTGTACGTCACCATCATCAAAGACCAAAGGTAGATAAAACCACAAAGATGGGGAAAAAGCAGGGCAGAAAAGCTGAAAATTCTAAAAATCAGAGCGCCTGTCTCCCTCCAAAGGAATGCAGACCCTCATCAGCAACTGAACAAAGCTGGACGGAGAATGACTTTGACGTGCTGAGAGAAGGCTTCAAATGATCAAACTTCTCCAAGGTAAAGGAGGAAGTTCGAACTCATCGCAAAGAAGCTAAAAACCTTGAAAAAAGATTTGATGAATGGCTAACTAGAATAACCAATGTAGAGAAGTCCTTAAATGACCTGATAGAGCTGGAAACCGTGACACAAGAACTACGTGACAAATGCACAAGCTTCAGTAACTGCTTCGATCAACTGGAAGAAAGAGTATCGGTAATTGAAGATCAAATGAATGAAATGAAGTGAGAAGAGAAGTTAAGAGAAAAAAGAGTAAAAAGAAATGAACAAAGCCTCCAAGAAATATGGGAGTATGTGAAAAGACCAAATCTATGTCTGATTGGTGTACCTGAAAGTGATGGGGAGAATGGAACCAAGTTGGAAAACACTCTGCAGGATATTAACCAGGAGAACTTCCCCAACCTAGCAAGGCAGGCCAACATTCAAATTCAGGAAATACAGAGAACGCCACAAAGATACTCCTGGAAAAGAGCAACTCCAAGACATATAATTATCAGATTCACCAAAGCCAAAATGAAGGAAAAATGTTAAGGGCAGCCAAGAAAAAGGTCGGGTTACCCACAAAGGGAAGCCCATCAGACTAACAATGAATCTCACGGCAGAAACTCTACAAGCCAGAAGAGAATGGGGGCCAATATTCAACATTCTTAAAGAAAAGAATTTTCAACCCAGAATTTCATATCCAGCCAAACTAAGTTCCATAAGTGAAGGAGAAATTAAATCATTTACAGATAAGCAAATGCTGGGAGATTTTGTCACCACCAGGTCTGCTCTACAAGAGCTCCTGAAGGAAGCACTAAACATGGAAATGAATAACTGGTACCAGTCACTGCAAAAACATGCCAAAATGTAAAGACCATCGATGCTAGGAAGAAACTGCATCAACTAATGAGCAAAATAACCAGCTAATATCATAATGACAGGATCAAGTTCACACATAACAATATTAACCTTAAATGTAAATGGGCTAAATGCTCCAATTAAAATACACAGACAGGCAAATTGGATAAAGTCAAGACCCATCAGTGTGCTGTATTCAGGAGACCCATCTCACGTGCAGAGACACATATAGGCTCAAAATAAAGGGATGGAGGAAGATCTACCAAGCAAGTGGAAAACAAAAAAAGGCAGCGGTTGCAATCCTAGTCTCTGATTAACGGACTTTAACCCAACAAAGATCAGAAGAGACAAAGAAAGCCATTACATAATGGTAAAGAGATCAATTCAACAAGAAGAGCTAACTATCCTAAATATATATGCACCCAATACAGGAGCACCCAGATTCATAAACCAAGTCCTTAGAGACTTACAAAGAGACTTAGACTCCCATACAATAATAATGGGAGATTTTAACACCCCACTGTCAACATTAGACAGATCAATTAGATAGAAAGTTAACAAGGATATCCAGGAATTGAACTCAACTCTGCACCAAGCAGACCTAATAGACATGTACAGAACTCTTCACCCCAAATCAACAGAACATACATTCTACTCAGCACCACATTGCACTTATTCCAAAATTGACCACATAGTTGGAAATAAAGCACTCCTAAGCAAATGTAAAAGAATACAAATTATAACAAACTGTCTCTCTGACCACAGTGCAATCAAGCTAGAACTCAAGATTAAGAAACTCAATCAAAACTGCTCAATTACATGGAAACTGAACAACCTGCTCCTGAATGACTATTGGGTACATAACGAAATGAAGGCAGAAATAAAGATGTTCTTTGAAACCAATGAGAACAAAGATACAACATACTAGAACCTCTGGGACACATTTAAAGCAGTGTGTAGAGGGAAATTTATAGCACTAAATGCCCACAAGAGAAAGCAGGAAAGGTCTAAAATTGACACCCTAACATCACAATTAAAAGAACTAGAGAAGCAAGAGCAAACACACTCAAAAGCTAGCAGAAAGCAAGAAATAACTAAAATCAGAGCATGAATTTAGTTAGAATGAGATAGAGACACAAAAAAACCCTTCAAAAAATTAATGAATCCAGGAGCTGGTTTTTTGAAAAGATTAACAAAATTGATAGACTGCTAGCAAGACTAATAAAGAAGAAAAGAGAGAAGAATCAAATAGACGCAATAAAAAATGATAAAGGGGATATCACCACCGATCCCACAGAAATACAAACTACCATCAGAGAATACTATAAACACCTCTACGCAAATAAAGTAGAAACCTAGAAGAAATGGATAAATTCCTGGACACATACACTCTCCCAAGACTAAACCAGGAAGAAGTTGAATCCCTGAATAGACGAATAACAGGCTCTGAAATTGAGGCAATAATTAATAGCCTACCAACCAAAAAAAGTCCAGGACCAGATGGATTCACAGCCAAATTCTACCAGAGGTACAAGGAGGAGCTGGTATCATTCCTTCTGAAACTATTCCAATCAATAGAAAAAGGGAATCCTCCCTAACTCATTTTATGAAGCCAACATCATCCTGATACCAAAGCCTGGCAGAGACAAAACAAAAAAAGAGAATTTTAGACCAATATACCTGATGAACATCAATGCAAAAATCCTCAATACTGGCAAACCGAATCCAGTAGCACATCAAAAGCTTATCCACCATGTTCAAGTGGGCTTCATCCCTGGGATGCAAGGCTGGTTCCATATACGCATTCAATAAACGTAATCCAGCATATAAACAGAACCAAAGACAAAAACCACATGATTATCTCAATAGATGCAGAAAAGGACTTTGATAAAATTCAAGAGCCCCTCATGCTAAAAACTCTCAATAAATTCGGTATTGATGGAACGTATCTCAAAATAATAAGAGCTATTTATGACAAACACACAGCCAATATCATACTGAATGGGCAAAAACTGGAAGCATTCCCTTTGAAACTTGGCACAAGACAGGGATGCCCTCTCTCACCACTTCAATTCAACACAGTGTTGGAAGTTCTGGCCAGGGCAATCAGGTAAGAGAAAGAAATAAAGGGTATTCAATTAGGAAAAGAGGACGTTAAATTGTTCCTGTTGCGGGTGACATGATTGTATATTTAGAAAACCCCATGGTCGCAGCCCAAAATCTCCTTAAGCTGATAAGCAACTTCAGCAAACTCTCAGGATATAAAATCAATGTGCAAAAATCACAAGCATTCTTATAAACCAATAGCAGACAGAGAGCCAAATCATGAGTGAACTCCCATTCACAATTGCTTCAAAGAGAATAAAATACCTAGGAATCCAACTTACAAGGGATGTGAAGGAACTCTTCAAGGAGAACTACAAACCACTGCTCAGTGAAATAAAAGAGGACATAAATAAATGGAAGAACATACCATGCTCATGGATAGGAAGAATCAATATCATGAAAATGGCCATACTGCCCAAGGTAATTTATAGATTCAATGCCATCCCCATCAAGCTACCAATGACTTTCTTCACAGAATTGGAAAAAACTTTTTTAAAGTTCATATGGAACCAAAAAAGAGCCCGCATTGCCAAGACAATCCTAAGCCAAAAGAACAAAGCTGGAGGCATCATGCTACCTGACTTCAAACTATACTACAAGGCTACAGTAACCAAAACAGCATGGTACTGGTACCAAAACAGAGACATAGACCAAAGGAACAGAATAGAGCCCTCAGAAATAATACCACACATCTACAACTATCTGATCTTTGACAAACCTGACAAAAACAAGAAATGGGGAAAAGATTCCCTAGTTAATAAATGGTGCTGGGAAAACTGGCTAGCGATAAGTAGAAAGCTGAAACTGGATCCCTTCCTTACACCTTATACAAAAATTAATTCAAGATGGATTAGAGACTTAAATGTTAGACCTAAAACCATAAAAACCCTAGAAGAAAACCTAGGCAATACCATTCTGGACATAGACATGGGCAAGGACTTCATGTCTAAAACACCAAAAGCAATGGCAACAAAAGCCAAAATTGACAAATGGGATCTAATTAAACTAAAGAGCTTCTGCACAGCAAAAGAAACTACCATCAGAGTCAACAGGCAACCTGCAGAATGGGAGAAAATTTTTGCAATCTACTCATCTGACAAAGGGCTAATATCCAGAACCTACAAAGAACTCAAACACATTTAGAAGAAAAAAACAACCCCATCAAAAAGTGGGCAAAGGATATGAACAGACACTTCTCAAAAGAAGACATTTATGCAGCCAACAGACACATGAAAAAATGTTCACCATCACTAGCTATCAGGGAAATGCAAATCAAAACCACAGATACCATCTCACACCAGTTAGAATGGCGATCATTAAAAAGTCAGGAAACTACAGGTGGAGAGGATGTGGAGAAATAGGAACACTTTTATACTGTTGGTGGGACTGTAGACTAGTTCAACCATTGTGGAAAACAGTATGGCTATTCCTCGAGGATCTAGAAGTACAAATACCATTTGATCTAGCCATCCCATTACTGGGTATATACCCAAAGGATTATAAATGATGCTGCTATAAAGACACATGCACACGTATGTTTACTGCAGCACTATTCACGATAGCAAAGACTTGGAACCAACCCAAATGTCCATCAATGACAGACTGGATTAAGAAAATGTGGCACATATACACCATGGAATACTATGCAGCCATAAAAAAGGATGAGTTCCTGTCCTTTGTAGGGACATGAATGCAGCTGGACACCATCATTCTCAGCAAACTATCACAAGAACAGAAAACCAAACACCACATGTTCTCACTCATAGGTGGGAATTGAACAATGAGAACACTTGGCCACAGGAAGGGGAACATCACACACCGGGGCCTGTTGTGGGGTGGGGGAGGGAGGAGGGATAGCATTAGGAGATATACATAATGTAAATGATGAATTAATGAGTGCAGCACACCAACATGGCACACGTATACATATGTAACAAACCCACACGTTGTGCACATGTACCTTAGAACTTAAAGTACACTAAAAAAAAAAAGACTTGTGGAGAGCAGTTAAAATATTTAATTGCAGATTTAAAACTAAAGATTCACATGTTACTACTACAGATACCACCAAACAACTATAATAATAAGGGAGAAAAAAAGGAACAAATGACATATAAAACAACCAGAAATTGATTAATAAAATGATGAGAATAAGCCCCCACCTATCAATAATAACCTTGAATGTGAATGAATTAAGCTTTCCACTTCAAAGATATACACTGGCTAAATGGATCAAAAAAACATGACCTGATTTTCCAGATTTGGGTAAAAGAAGCCAGACCTACTGAGTTTACATTTTGCTTCTGCCCTCTGGCTGTATTATCCAGGGCAAGTTACTTAACCTCTCTAAGCCACAGATGCTGCATGCAATTTGCTGAATCATAACAGAATCTATTTTATGGGGCTCTTGTGAGACTTAAGGAAATTAATATTTATAGGTCAGGCATGGTGGCTCACACCTGTAATCACAGCAATTTGGGAGGTCAAAGCAGGAGGATTGCTTAAGTCTAGGAGTTCAAGACCAGCCTGGGTAACCTAGTGATACCCCCTCATCTCTACAAAAGATAAAAGTAAATTAGCCTGGTGTGATGGCACATGCCTGTGGGCTGAGGTGGGATCACTGCTTGAGCCCAGGAGTTCAAGGCTGTAGTGAGCTATGATTTCGCCACAGCACTCCAGCCTGGGGGATAGAGCAAGACGCTGTCACACACACACAAAAAAAATTAATATAAATAAAGCAACTAATATACAGTACCTGGTATATGGTAATCAATACTTAAGAGTTTACTCTAGCTAAAAACTGAATTGTCTTTCCCAAAAATGCATACGTTGCAATCCTTACTCCTTGTGCCTCAGAATGTGACTGTTTGGAGATGGGATTTTTAAAGAGGTAATTAGGTTAAAATGAAGTCATCAGGGTGGACCCTAATCCCATATGCTAAGAAGAGAGGCCTCAGAAGAAACCAACCCTACTACCTTAATTTTGGACTTCCAAGACCCAAAGCTGTGAGAAAATAAATGTCTGAGGTTTAAAATACCCAGTCTGTGGAGCTTTGTCATGTAGCTCTAACAATGAATGCTGCTTGCATTACGGGACAGCAATGCTAGATTTTACGTATGGTAAGTGTTCCTTCTATAAGCATTTATTAGCACCTACTATCTGCTGGCTGGGCTGGGACTCATGTAGAGTAATTGCCTCCAGCATAAATGTTTTGGGTCTCAGGGGAGACAAGGTCTTGCTCTGTCACCCAGGATGGACTGCAGTGATGCAATCATAGCTCACTGTAGCCTCAAACTCCTGGGCTCAAGCAGTCCTCTTACCTTGGCCTCTCAAAGTACTAGGATTAGAGACATGAGCCATCATACCTAGCCTCAGGCACATAACTTAATTGAATGCCAAAAAACTCAGTCACCATGATAATAATGTGTATACATTTTTTTTAAAATTTTGGTAGAGGGGAAGGGGCATGGAGCTGTCATGCTCTTTCTGGGCGTATGACCCTTCAGGAATATTTTAACGCATGTTTTTAAAAAGATCAAAATACTTTCCCCACTTCTCACTACTTCACTTGACCAATATTAAAAAGAAAATAGGCTGGACATGGTGGCTCATGCCTATAATCTCAGCACTTTGGGAGGCCAAGATGGGCAGATTACTTGAGCCCAGGAGTTCCAGACCAGCCTGGGCTACATGGCAAAACCACATCTCTACAAAATATACAAAAATTAGCCAGGCATAGTGGCGAGTGCCTACAGTCCTAGCTACTCAGGAGGCTGAGTTGGGAGGATCACCTGAGCCCAGGATGTCAAGGCTGCAGTGAACTGTGATTATGCCACCACACTCCAGTCTCTGTGGCAGAATGAGACCCTGTCTCGAAAGGAAAGGAGAGGAAAGGAAAGGGGAAGGAAAGGGGAAGGGAAGGGAAGGGAGGGGAAGGGAGGGGAGGGGAGGGGAGGGGAAGGGAAGGGAAGGGAAGGGAAGGGAAGGGAAGGGAAGGGAAGGGAAGGGAA
>NC_045444.1:87978306-87979799 GCF_002776525.5 Piliocolobus tephrosceles
AAGGGAAGGGAAGGGAAGGGAAGGGAAGGGAAGGGAAGGGAAGGGAATGAAGAAAGAAAGGAAGAAAGAAAGAGAGAGAAAGAGAAATAAAAAATGCAAAAAAGTTGATAGGAAAAAAACATGACCCTACTATATGCTGCCTATAAGAAACTCATCTCATCTGTAAAGACACATATAGAAGGAAAATAAAGAGATAGAAAAAAATATTCCAAGAATAGCTATGCCATGAGCAGAAGTAGCTATGGTTGTATCAGATAAAACAGACTTAAAGTAAAAAACAGTACAGCGACAACAAAAAAAGGTCATTAGAGCATTACATAATGATAAAGGTGTCAATTCAGCAAGAGGATATAGCAATTCTAAATATATTACATACCCAACACCAGAGTACTCAGATATATAAATATTATTACATCCAAAGGGAAGGGTAGACTCCAATACAATAATATCTAGGGTCTTTAACACACTATTCTCAGCATTAGACAGATCATCTAGACAGAAAACTAACAGAGAAACATTGGATTTAAATTACACATTAAACCAAATAGACCTAACAGACATTTACAGAATATTTCATCCAACAGCTACAGAACACACACTCTTCTCATCACCACATGGAAAATTATCCATGACAGACCATATCTTAGGACACAAAACAAGTCTTACCAAATTTTAAAACATCAAAATCATATCAAGTATCTTCTGAGACCACAATAGAATAAAACTAGAAATTAGTAACAAGAGGAACTTTGGAAACTGTACAAACACATGTAAATTAACAATATGCTCTTCAATGATCATTGGGTCAAGGAAGAAATTAAACAGAAAATTTAAAAATTTCTTGAAACACATACAAATTGAAACACAACATACCAAAACTATGCTATAAAGCAAAAACAGTGCTAAGAGGAAAGATTATAGCAGTAAGCACCTGTATCAAAGAAGTAGAAAGGTTTCAAATAAATAATCTAACAATACACATCAAGAAAGGAGAAAAGCAAGAATAAACCAAACCCAAAATTAGTGAAAGAAAAGAAATAACAAAGATCAGAGCAGAAGTAATTGAAATAGAGCCTTAAAAAAGTACAAAGAATCAGCAAAACAAATATTTGGTTTTTGACCTTACTAAAGTAACCAAGAAAAAGAGAGAGAACATTCAAATAAACAAACTCAGAAATGAAAAAGAAAATATAACTTATGTCACAGACATACAAAAGATTACCAGAGACTATTAGAAACACACCAACGGCCGGGCGTGGTGGCTCAAGCCTGTAATCCCAGCACTTTGGGAGGCCGAGAAGGGCGGATCACGAGGTCAGGAGATCAAGACCATCCTGGCTAACACGGTGAAACTTCGTCTCTACTAAAAAAAAAATACAAAAAACTAGCCAGGCGAGGTGGTGGGCGCCTGTAGTCCCAGCTACTCCGGAGGCTGAGGCAGGAGAATGGCGTAAGCCCGGGAGGCAGAGCTTGCAGTGAGCTGAGATCCGGCC
>NC_045444.1:87980199-87998539 GCF_002776525.5 Piliocolobus tephrosceles
AAAAGGATTAAAGGGTTCAATGTGTGCCAATTGAAGGGAGAGGCAATTGGCACACATTGAACCCTTTAATCCTTTCACCACCCTCCAGGTGCCCTGCTGGCCCTGGTCCTCCAGGTGCCGGCCAGGCCCCCACTCACGTTCAGCAGCTGGTGCCCGGTGCCCTCCTTCTTCTTGTCCTTAGGCAGGGCCATCGGGCCCTGGTCCAGGGTGTAAGGGAAAGAAGCCTCTGACCCTTTAATGTGCATGATATCCTGGCTGCTGTAGGGATTCTTCTGCAATAGCGGGGTGGGGGACAGGGCTTGGACCCGCCCGCTGCGGTTATCAAGTGTGCTGAAAGACCTATTTGTCTCTTGGGGTGGCTCCATCTCTCCATCTTCTGGGGCCTGTCTGCGCCCAACCGACGGCCCGCTACCGCGCAGGCGCGGCCCTCCCGCAGCCTTTCCAGCATTTTCCCAGCGCGTGCCTGCCGCCTCGTGACCCACTCAGGCCGGGCCCCTGCTGGGAGTGGCGGGAGGCCAGCTTTGGAGGCATGCGTGCTTAGGGAGCCTGGAAGGTCTGCTGCACGCACTTGCCAGGCTATTTCAGTCTCCTTTAGAAGGAAGTCAGAGCACGCTGGTGGAGAGCAAGGCACCTCACAGGGCCCAACCACTTTAGTTCACTGTCTTGTCTGCCCTTTAGCCCTCACGAGTCCTTTTCTCCCTGCACCATTTCTTTCTGGAAGATTTACGGTATCAGTCATTACTTCCTCTACACTGTCCCCTGAGCTCCAGATGTTAAATATCCAACAGTCTACTTTGACACCTCTACCCAATTGTTCCACAGACACATAACACGTTAATATTCATCTTCCCTCTTAAACCTCTAGTACGTTCCAAATTCATTTGATGCAGCAATATCATATCCACAAAATCTTAAAAATTCAGACACATTTTAAAATTCTGACCCTAAATATCTGAATCTTACCTTTCCCTTTATGGCACCTAGTTTGGGACATCTCACACATGAGACAATTGTAATGATTTACTCATGGGTCTGCCAACCTGCTGTCATCCGTCCCTTTCACTGCCCCCGTATTAGTCCTTTGCAGCAACGGACGGAGCTGAAGACCATTATCCTAAGCAGACTAATACAGAAACAGAAAACTAAATACCACATGTTCTCACTTAAAAATGCGAGCTAAACAAGGAGAACACATGGACACAAAGAGGGGAGCAACAGACACTGGGGTCTACTTGACGGTGAAGGATGGAAGGAAGGAGAGGATCAGAAACTACCTTTGGGGTACTAGGCTTATTACCTGGGTGATGAAATAATCTGTACACCCCCATGACACAAAATTTACCTGTATAACAAACCTGAACATGTACCCTTGAACCTAAAATAAAAGTTAAATAAAAAATTTAAATAAATACAAACAGAACAAAACCAGATAATTCCAGAACTTTTTTATTGTACACAAAAATCTAAATTTCTTAACATGGAAACCAAAGGTCTACAAAATGTACTCTCCTAGCTTAGGATCATTATTTATTCCTCTTATTTTTGGAATCTATTCTTTTATTCAAGGACCAGCTCAAAGGTCAGCTTTTAGTTAACTCTTATATCCCCATACACACATACCCTAAAGGCAGAGTTAACTGCTGTATCCAAGCTACTTCTTGGCATATCCTTGTCAGCCTAAATAACAGAGAGGCAGACTCTCTGAAAGAAAATGATGTTTATTCAGGAATGGCATTGCAATGAGAATACAAGTGCCACAGTAAACTATGTGCATATTCAGGGAGGTAAAGGAAGACAATGGTTTTTAAAGCAAAAATGATTGTTTTGAGAGAATTATCCTTGGCTACAAGGATCAATAACAAGGATGTTGCCTTTTGGACATTGGACAGGCAGTTGCTGGGCAAATGTCCTCATAGAAGTACTTTTTGTGTGTCAGGTTGTGATGGCCTTTGTGCAAGGTGTGGTTTTGTGCAGTCTTTTATGATAATCCTCATTCTCAGGCATCTGTGCATGAAAATCCTCCTTTCATGGCCTTCCCCAGCTCTATTTGCTAGGATTTTTTTTTTTTTTTTTTGAGACGGAGTCTCGCTCTGTCACCCAGGCTGGAGTGCAGTGGCCTGATCTCAGCTCACTGCAAGCTCCGCCTCCCGGGTTTATGCCATTCTCCTGCCTCAGCCTCCGGAGTAGCTGGGACCACAGGCGCCCGCCACCTCGCCTGGCTAGTTTTTGTGTATTTTTTAGTAGAGACGGGGTTTCACCGTGCCAGCCAGGATGGTCTCGATCTCCTGACCTCGTGATCCGCCGGTCTCGGCCTCCCAAAGTGCTGGGATTACAGGCTTGAGCCACCGCACCCGGCCATTGTTAGGATTTTTAACACAATGACTACAACTTGATTTTGACAACTTTCACATCCTGTTAGTGGGCTCACACTATTAGTTGCTCATCTCAAAAGATGGAGTTCTTTAGGGGCAGGAACCTGCAACTCACCTTGTGCTCCTCAGAGTACATGGCCCAATATCCCAAGGCCCTTAACACGCTTGTCATTATTTCAGATTTATACTATGTGGTGTGTTAATTACTGCACCCAATGAAACTTGCTGTCCAGCAGCTCACTCTGTTCCTAGGGTTCATGTTATGCAACATAAAGTAAACAGCATCACAGATGAAGTTATCTTATTTTTTTAAAAAATCTAATCAAACTGCTTGACCTAACCTCCAGTCTACAGGAAATTTAGGAGATTGAGGAACAAATTACGTGATGTCATTAGGAAAATGTCAGACAATTCAAAAATGTAGGTGAGACACTCTAAAGCAAAACTAGCTTGGACTCTTCACAAAATTGTCATGGGAAATTAGTTGGTACCACCAAGTCTGGAAAACAGCTTGGCAATTTCTTTAAAAACTAAATATGTAACTACATACAACCCATCAATTTCACTCCTGGGCATTTATCTCAGAGAAATGAAAACTTAATGTTCACACAAAAACTTGTACATGAATGTTCACAGCAGCATTATTCAGACTGGAATGAGCCCAGATATCCTTCAATAAGTCAACGAGTTAAACCAAACAGTAAAAGGAAATGAACTATTGATACACACAACAGCTGAGATGACTCAGAAAAAAAGAGATGAACAGAAAGTCAATCCCATAAAATTACATACTGTATGATTCAATTTATAACATTATTGAAATGACAGAGTTTTAGAAACTGAGCTTTTTGTACCTGGCCAAGGGCTTTGATCAGCAAGGTGCCCCTGTGCTGTCTACCCAGGGCAGTGCCTCACCAGATTGGCAATAAAAGTATTTTAAGTCAGTGAGTAATGAGAAACCATCATGCCCTACCAATTGGACTGGATCAATTTGCATGTCAACCTAGTCCACTGTAAGCTGGAGAAAGTTTACATGAATTATCATCGACAGCCTTAGCAATGTGCCTCAAGTGTCACTGTGAGATCATTCCCTACTTCCTGGAGACATGCATTAGCAGTGAACTCTTCCAAACTTTCCAGTCATCACGGTCAAACAATCTTTGAGAGACACCAGAAACATCAGGGAAAACATTGAGTTCTCAGTACAAGTCCTTCATCAGGGAAAACATTTGAGTTTTCCCTGATGAAGGACTTATACAGGGCTACCAGCTGCTCAGGTTTATGTGCCTCCTGGGTCATTAGGAGATCTGAAGTCTAAGTTGTACGTCCCAGACCTGGAAGGATTCAAGGCAACTATGCCCATGCCAGTTACATATTATCAATGTAGCCAGCTTTCCCAAATGCATTCCACAGCAGCTCTAGCCTTCTCTATTCTCTAAGATATATAGCTTTCTATTGTTATATTAGCTTTCTATTGCTGCCATAACCAATCACCACCAATTTAGCAGCTTAGTCAACATACACTTGCTATCTTGCAGCTCTGTATGTCAAAAGTCTGACATGGGCAGCACCAAGCCAAAGCCAAGGCATCCACAGAGCTGCATTCCTTTCTTGGCTCTAGGGGAGGATTTGTTTCCTTGCTTATTTGGGATACTCACAGAATTCAGTTCCTTGCAGTTATGTGACTGAAATCCATTTCCTTGCTCATTGTCGGCCAACAGCCATACTCAGCTGCGAGGTCATCACTCTCCTTGGCTCATGGCCCCCTCTTCCATCTTCAAAGCCAGCAATGACCTCTCTGACCACAGACATAAAAGGCTTTCTTATCTGCTTTTAAGGACTCATAAGATTACACTGGACCCTTCTGGATAATACAGGACAATGTCCCCATTTTAAGGTTCATAACCTTAATCATATCTGCAAATCCCTTTGGCCATGTAAAGTAGTATATTCACAAGTTCCAGGGATTAGGACATGGACATCTTTAGGAGACATTATACAGCCTACCACAATCCCCCACATTGGCAGCAGCTTTCTCACATTTCTCCTTGACGACACTGCTCAAGTGTGCTAAGCCTTGGCTCTAATGAGCATGGCTTTCCTGAAGTTTGCTGACGAGGAAGATTATGAACTCCTATACTGCCAGCTTACTGCCAGAATGAAAACCATTGCTGGTCACAGTGAAAGCTGGAACTGGCAGGATGCCTTCAGAATTGCCAGCAAATTGACAATTCTGTGACAGCAGGGAGAATCCCTTTTCGGCAGCTCCAGCCTTACAAACAGCAAAAGAGATTCCTAGTATAAAGTTCACACCAAATTTAGACCTATTCTCAGGGTCAACCATCTCTATCATCAATTCGTCAATCCTCTTCTGTTGTGTAACATTCAGTTGCTTGCTAATCAGGGCAGGCCCAATAGTCTTATTGATGTGCTTAACAGCCTTTGAAACATTTTTTCCCATAGCTAGTCTTCTCCTCATCTTGAGCTCTAGGGTCTCACACACAACAGCTGAGGTACCACTGGATATAGTTCTGAAGAGATCTTTTCCAGTGCAGGACCCTATCTCAAGAGTGGGATTTCCTGGAAAGCCAGAAACCTGTCTGACAAAGAGCTGGAGAACAGAGATGGTGAATTTCTACTCCTATTTCTTGTCACTCAAAAAAAAAAGAGAGAGAGGAAAGGGTACTGCAGATGTCAGCTGGGAGCCTACAAGCTCACAGGTCTCTCCTTTATTCCCGAGCCTTGCCCTGCTCAGCCTCTTTTGCTACATAGATTTTTTTAAAGCTCCCTCTATGATCCTGATGTACAACCAGATATGAGAACCAGTAGTACAGATTATAGTGAGAAGCAACTTTTTAGTTACTTCTAGGTAAAAATTTTACATTATAAAATTTTTCAAACAGAAGATACATTCCCTTTTTATTGGCCATGATGTAAAGCATCTTTAAAGCTAAATTATAATTATTATATGATACTCAATCACTAAGCCAGTTTCAGAAAAGATAAATTTCATATTTCAATTTATTCAGTTAGAGGAGGTCAAAAATGAAGGCTTTTTTTCCCTTCTACCATATTCACTAAATTTATGTTTAAAACTGATATATATTTTATAACACTATTTAAGTTATGGCTTTTTCTAAACCAGTGCTTTTTAAGATAATAGTTATAAATACAACTGTTTTGAGAAAACAGGAAATAAACACTTTCACTTGCTGGTTTCTAGTTCATTATTCCCTTTGTCATTAAGATGATAATGCTATACAAATATTTGGACATAAATAACAAATACAATTTTAACATTTTTCATAATATTGAGAGATGTTTCAGTATTATATAATCAAAAAAATCTATTACAAATACACATGTATACATCTTATAAAAATACATTTAAAAACACAAGTGGGACAAATACTGAGTCATTATTCCTCCAAAGGTGAGCTGGTATTATGAAGAGGCTTTGATTTCTTTATCTTTATCAGGATATTCTTCCACCTCTGAGGAGAACATTAACTCTGGAGAAGAAAATGAACAGATCATAAAATTGTTTCCCTCCAACAGAGTTGTATAGCTTATTTATAGTCTTTTAAAAATTGACAGAGAAAGCCCTCAATAGATTTCTTGACAGTGAAATCTGATTTCAAAGGTAAGCTGATAACAAATGTACAAGTTTTACATTTTAAAATATTTAAATTTTAAATTATGAACCCCTTAAAAGTAAAACATAATAGAGACAATATACAAAATCCTACCTGGAAATTTAAGTCACTTAGATAACTAAGATCATTAAACAGCTAAAAGGTCTAATTCTACAGTGATGGGATCATCTAAAATATAGGGGACAGATACAGAGGAAGGACCTGGAACTAACAAGAGATATGTGCCAGGATAGTTTAAATGGGTCATCCCATTTCATCATCAAAACAACCCAATAAGCCAGGTATTACCACTTATTTTATACCTACTTTTTAAATCTACATGTTGTATGACTAACATGGCCTTAAAAGAACAGGATTCTGGAAATACTTACTAAGTAACACACACTTTGTGATTTAGACTGAATACTGCACAATTCAGATGCAGTTTTGATGCCAACCACAATGTAGAATGTTATTAGCTGACATTTTCTACATTTAAACTATGACTTAGCATAGATGTTGGCGAAATTCTCCATGCTAAGGCTTCTGAGGCAGATGGGTTGTAAATAGTTGATCAAATCAAAGATAAAATAATAACCAAGGTCGAGAAAATATCCATAAAAGATGTTCAAGGGTGAAACTGTTGAACACTGCCCAAGGAAACACAATTTACAATACAAATACTAAACAGTTTCTCAAGCAGCATAAAAGTTTAGCAGTTTGCTAATATGATGATTCTTCTTCAGGTGTTCCAGAAGGGGTCTGGGAACCAGAGATGAGTGAATCACTGCACATTGAGCATGTTAAAAGTAAGAGTACTAAACACTGTGTTAGACAATGAAGAGTTAAGAATTTGTACCAAATAGAGGAGGTAAGAATAATTAACTTGAGTATGTGTCTGACAGAAAGGCTATGTAGAAGAAGTATGATTTATTTCAAAATTAAGAGATACTTTCATCAGCAGGAAACTAAGAGAAGTAAGAGCAAAGACTTTTTCTAAATTACTTGAAGGGTTCCAAGAGAAGAAATACCTCCTGAATATGCACAAGGGCCACAGAAGGCCCTCACTAAGTAGTTCCAGACTCCAGCCCGCCTAGGCACTCCTCCCTGCTTCTCTTGGCATTCTGTTACACCACTTTATTTTCTCTCTGCTTGTATTATTTTAATTTAAATGTGTCTTTGTGATTGGAATATTATAAGCTATACGTATTAAAAGGAGGTTTATAAAACCATTACAGAAGATTTCAGGATATTCTTATACTATTTTTTTCTTTAATACCTTCACTAAGATCCATGCCTGGCCTATAAGACAAAAATAGCCAAGATAATCCAACCAGAAGAGCCACCACGAGATTCACCACAATCCATGGCTGGAGAATCTGTTCCTCAATTCCTGCTTCCCTAAAAATGTAGAAATACTCATTAGAAATACCTTCAGTTTGGTTCATATATACAAATATATCTATTTTAGGAACTTCAAGAAAAAACAGCAGTCATCTCCTAGAGAAATAACAAGTAAAGCATGAAAGAAAATATAATTTCCCTGTAAAATATACCACATATATAATGAGAACAAGGGTTGAAAGGTTAAACTCTAAACAGATCTGCTCTATACATTCATATAAATGCAAAGCTAGTATACCCAAGAAAATTTTCTAAAAGTTTTCCTTCCAACTACCATGACATTACTCATCAATAAAGTATATTTGCTTTCTCTTTACCTAATGTCCCTAGCCACTCTCTCAAAAAAGATTACTTTTGGATGCCACATTCAGCATTTGGGGGGGAAAAAAAAAAGACTGCTTCTCTTGAGTTTTATGAACTAGAATCTCAGCCATCCTGTCAGCTTCATGGCTGTCCACTGATCTGCAGATGTTGGCTCTCCCTATTCTGCTCTTTCCAGCATTGTTTGGTTTTCTGAATCTATCCCAGCTACTCACTCCTATCACTGTTCTGGGGTATGAAACTCCCTGATAGTGGGTAAGAATGCAGGGCTCCTTCCGTCCATCATATGATGACTTATTTTAAAACTATAACTTGGCTGGGTGCAGTGGCTCACACCTATAATCCCAACACTCTGGGAGGCCAAGGCAAGTGGATCACCTGAGATAAGAAGTTCAAGACCAGCCTGGCCAACACGGTGAAACCCCATTTCTACAAAAATACAAAAATTAGCCAGGCGGGTGCCTGTAATCCCAGCTATTCGGGAGGCTAAGGCTGCAGAATCGCTTGAACCCAGGAGGCAGTGGTTGCAGTGAGCCGAGATAATGCCATTGCACTCCAGCCTGGGCGACAAAGCGAGACTCCATCTTAAAAAAAAAACAACAACAACAGCAACAAAGAAAAAACTATAACTTGAAGATCTAAAACAGATTCTTAAAAGGAAGATATTTCTTTAAAAATGCAGGTGAATATAACAATAGTTACCCATTAACCAAAGGAATAAGTATTTTCTTGCCATAGATTTGGAAACAAAAACAGCCTTCATTATTTGTAGATGAAAAAGAATGGAAGGATAAGAAAAATTGCTGTTATTGCCATTAACAATTGCTAATGTCATTGTGAATTCTTACCAGAGGCTACCATTAACAGAAGAAGGTGTGTAAAGGTGGATTCTGTCACTTGTCATTTGCTGACTCAGAGATAGTATAAGAGCAGTAAAGTACACTGAGAAAAAGACAAATGAAATTACTAATAATTTTTAACAACCTGGTTTATTTTGAATTTATAGATTAACATTGAAAATAATCTGTACTTTGGTGACTGATGATATAAAAGAAATTTATTTTACCAAATAAATATATTTCAATAGGCCAGATATCCTTATATACATTTTTGAGAACAGGTGCAGAAGGATCTTTTGAGACGTTCACTGTTTCATCATTAGAACTGACAAGAACCTAGATCTTTTTAAAAGCTAAATGAATTGCTCAAGGTCCTAAAATTAGTTTTATTAATATTCTCAAAACTTAGAACAAAATGCATTCCAAATAATCAGAAAGATATAAAATAGTGTTTGTTATTAAAAGGCCGTACCAGCTGAATCTGGTTAATGTCAAGTAGAAAATACAAAAGTTAAAAAGTAAGTAATATAGTACAATAATAAATTAAGCTTTTCAAAGTTATTTAGAGGAACCTCTATTGAAAAATAATTCTATCAACATTATGCCTATTATGTTTCTAATTACAAATTCACTGACCATCTATAGGTAATGTTTATAAGGAGCAGTAATACAACTTTTAAAAAAAAATTACATTTTTCCTGGTTCAAAATTATGGTATAACTCAAGTATTACACAGTTATCAAGTTAAACTATTTACTCACAGAAAGATGCTAAAGTTGTAGGATCCAGGGCCAAAAAATTTCGGATTGCTACTGATATTTTAGCAAAGTCAATCCTAGAAAATATAAAAGCTTCTTATCACAGTGCAGTCGTAAACTTTTTAACAAAACTTTACTTTCTTGACAATAGTTTTTTCCTTCTCTATTCTAATGCTACCACATATACTATTACTAGGTTTTAAGTAGCTACAGTGTATACATAACACACATGACAAAATTATCTTATTTACAAAGGCCATATAAAACATCTAACTAGACTACTTTGGACAACATTCCTTTGGGGTTAAGACATTCTAAAGAAAATTAAAGTTGATAAACAAAATTTCATTAGTTTCTACCTCTTTCTATTGCCCATATCATTAGGCTCTAATTAGGTGGGGTTTTTTTTAAAACGGGTTAAATTGTGTTCCCAAAAAGATATGTTGAACTAACCTGGAGTACTTATGAATGTGACCTTATTTGGAAGCAGGGTCTTTGCAGATGTAATAAAGTTAAGATAAGGTCATTAGGATGAACCCTAATCCAGTATGACTGGTGTCCTTATTAGAAAAGACACAGATACAGAGATACACAGGGGTAAAGCACTGCGTGACGATAGAGGCAAATGATGCATCTACAGTCAAGGAATGCCAAGGATTGTCAGCAATCACCGGAAGTGAGGGGAAGGGCATGAAACAGACTCTCCCTCAGAGCCCTCAAAAAAGGATTCAACCCTGGCCACATCCTGATTGCAGACTGCTCGCCTCCAGACCCGCGAGAGAATAAATGTGCTGTTTTCAGCCAGCCAATGTGTGGTACTTTGTTACAGCAGTGCTGGGAAACAAATACAAACGCTCTGAGTCTCACCTATACCTGATTTAGATGACATTTAGGAATTTCTGAGTTCACTACATTTGGATGAAATTTTGGACTTCTGATTTGATACTGGAATGGGTGAAGTCTTTTGGCAATATTTTGTTTACAACAGTCTCATCCCCTCAAAAAAGAACAGAAGTAGACTGGCCTTAAAACTTTTTGAAGTAATATTGATACTCTATAATTCTATTTTGAAAACTGTCATGGTTAGTGACACATTTTGCTCAGCATTTTCTTCTGAAGAAGTTAGACAGATCTGGAGTCACAGGCATTACCTGTCAAAAGCTGAAATTGTACTCAGAGCCAAAAGCAAGTACAGAAGACTCTGGAATGGATACACTAGGGTCTTGTATTGTTGCAGAAGGTTTGAGAGGTTGGACAGCTGATCTCCTGCTAGAACATATATCACAACAATATTCCACACAGCACAGCCGGCCAAGAATCCATGAGAAAAGAGACCAATCATCCTGAATGGTAAAGGGTTTGATTATTATACATGAATTACTAAAGTAAAAAGCTAAAACATGTTTAAAATCTCTTCATATACAAGAATAAAATTCAACATTTCATGACAAGTAAAAGCAAGCTCTTTCTTTTTAGTTACACTGATAGGTAGATCATTCAATTCCAATAGGATGTTTAAAAAATACACCTACCTACCATTTTAAGTGGTCATTTCGTTAACAATATTGAACAACCAATAGGCTATTTTTTTCTTTAATTACGGAACTCAGTTAAAATTTGTTTTAAGAAAAGTCCAACAAAAGCAGCCACCTGAAAGCCCGGTGCACCGTAAGTGCCACATCTCTGGTGGTCCAGGAAGGCTTCATGTCCATTGACACATCTATGTTTTCTGTGGTCTTTATCAACTCTGAACGGTCAGCGGCCTGGAATCTCCCTAAGAACACATAATGGAATTACTAACAACTAGGGAGAGAGAACCCTGGTAGCCTTTTTTTTTTTTTTTTTTTTTTTTTAATTCCACATTCAGGAAGCTGAAAACTAAGACTGAAGTATTGCTGTTCTATCTGAAAATTCTCCTTGACTCAGCACCTATTTCAGAAAGATCTTTACTTTGGGTTCCTTAAACATAATTTTTCATCTTGAAGAAAAATAAGCGATGTCAGTGTATTTTCTTCTCAATCCAAAGTGAAGTAACAATTTCAGAAATCAATTATATTTAATAAAAAATAATGAACTTTCAACCAGAATAAAGTCTAGAAACCTTTAACATGACCTAGTCTACAAAATTCTAATTTAGAGACTTTAGAAGTATTAAAGTTTATATGCCTGTGCTACCAAGGTAAGTCAATATTTGAAAACTACTTTAAATTTCTTAGAAAAAGACGTCAGGATGTGTAGCATGGTTTTCTGGGATGACAGGAAAGAAATGGGCTGCTTCATAAATTTCTCTTTAGAACATTCCTGTGAAGAACATCAGTTCAAGAGTGAGCACTGCAATATTGTATGAGTAGGGCTTTAGCCTTTTTACTGTTGATTCAGAGGCTCCTTCCTGTATATCTAGTAATCCACAAATAGACCTCAGGAAGCAGGAAAGGTTCCATTTCAATTATCCTCACCAAACCCAGTTCCCAGGTGTTTTGGAGGATGAAAGACAGGGGTGTGACAATTTTCCCTAAGAAAAGACAACTTCCGGGCAGACAGTAGAACCAATGGTGCCTTTTATGGCCAGTTACTCTAGCAGGGAAATTTCTATGCTAAGTGAAACAAGAATAAAAATGAGGATTAAGTGATACTGCTTGAAAAAGAACTGGAGTAAATTAAATGGCCACATGGTAGATGAATAAAACCACATGACTAGAAGTCATAAAACCACAGTTCAAGTCCCAGTTCCACCCTAACCAACTGTGAGACACTGGGTAAGTCAGCCAGAGACCACAGGTTTCTTATTGGACAAGAACTGCAAGATCCTTTAGATGGGATATTATGAAGTAGAGTTCTAAAACAATGTATACAAAATCTAAATTGTAAATTTTAAGGACTAACCTTTATGTTTCAGATGAGTTCTTTAGGCAGCATATCCTTAACATATCCATGGTAGTATATAGTCATGATCATGCTTTGAGTAGGTTTTTCTTAAACACTGTGTTATAGACTGAATGTGTCCCCCAAAAATTCATATGTTGAAGCCCTAACCCCCCAGTGAGTGTGAGGTCACTGGGAGGTATTTAGATTTCGATGAAGTCATGACGATGAAGCTCCCATGATGAGATCAGTGTCTTTTTAAGAAGAGGAAGACACACCAGAACTCTTTCTGCCACATGATGACACAGTGGCAGCCACTGGCAAGCCAGGAAGGGGCCTTCTCCAGTAACCTAATCTGCTGGAACCTTGTCTTGGACGTCCTAGTTTTAGGAATGGTGAGAAATAAATGTCTGTGGTTTAAGCCACTCAGTCCGTGGTATTTTGTTATAGCAGCCTGAGCTAAAATACACTGCAAACCTAGTCTCATAGCCAGTATACATTATACAATGTCAGCACTATTTTCCAAAAGAATATACAGTTATAATGTTGTATTTCTTATTTAATATGGTAGTATCATCATGTATTTTCTCTCTTATTTTCAGTTGTAGAATTTATATCATTATCTGTCCCACCACAACTACTACCAATTGCAGGAAGCTGGTAAAGTACAAGAAAGAATAAAGAATCAGGCAGGGGTGGGGAAGATCTTTACATTACCCATAACCCCATAAATCCAGAAACAATCAGCATTAATATTTGAGCCTATTTCTTTCAAGTATTTTGTCCTATGTATAGATCAAACTGTGTGTGTATGTACACATGTGTATATGCTCTTTTATCAGAATCTTTCCATAAAATGAAAAATTCTCCCTAAACATGATATTTAATGGTGAAGAATATTATTATATAGATACACCACAACTTACTGAAATCATTCCTCTCCTATTTCACATTTAGGTTGTCTCCAGTTTTTCACTCTCATGAATCAAAGCATGATGACTAGTTTTGTGTATAAATTGTTGTACATGGTTTTGCTTAATTCCTTAATTCAGATTGCCAGAAGTATAAAGGATATCCTTGTACAATTTTTAAGAGTTCATATTCTAAAACAAGGCATCTACTTACGGCTTTTTTCCACAAATACTTTGCCTACAGGCTGGCTAATGCCAGTAGGTGCAGTGAATACAGACTGCTGTTCCAGAGTAGTTTGCTCATCAGTGATGTCTTCATCTTCTACTCCTAGCTCATTGGCATACTGCAATTCTGCTGGCTGGGTTTTCCTGTAATAAGGAAGTATGTATGAAAAATGGATGATTATTGAATACTCACAGACTTACATACAGAACTAGCTATAAATATAATGGAAAGAGCCCTGGACTTGGAGTTAAGAAATTTGATTTTTACTCAAATAAACCTGTTATTAACTATTATGTGCAGCAAGTCACTTACATTTCTGAGGGCTCAGTTTTCTCATTTGAAAATTGAAGTGACTGAACTAATCTGTAAGCTTCTTTCCAAATTTAAAATTGTATGATTCCCTGTAGACACTGATATGATTTAGCTATGTCCCCACCCCAAATTTCATGTTGAATTGTAATAATCCCCACCTGTCAAGGGACTGTTCTGGTGATAGTGAGTTCTCAGGAGATCTGATAGTTTTGTAAGGGGCTTCCCCCTTCACTCAGCTCTAATTCTTCTCCTTCCTGCTGCCCTGTGAAGAAGGGCATGTTTGCTTCACCTTCCACCATGATTGTAAGTTTCCTGAGGCCCCCTGAGTCATGCTGAACTGTGAGCCAATTAAACTTCTTTCCTTTATAAATTACCCAGTCTCAGGTATGTCTTTATTAGTATTGTGAGAACGGACTAACACAGACATTGATCACTATTTGTAGGTTCATTTTCAAATACAAACAATAGTGCTATATATATGCCTTCCAGTGTTATTTCTTTAAAGTATACTTTACTCATTTTATCTTAATGCTAAAACACAGTTTTACTTATTGCTGAAATAATCTTAATTTGAATTCTGTTAACATAAGAAAATAAATCACAATAGCCTATTTCATTATATTTAATTTTTAAATATCCTTAATGTTTAATTTTGCTACTTATATATTCTATTTGTGTTCTTCTTTTTAAGAGACGGCTCTTAAGTTTTTTTATTTAAGTACAATCTTAATTTTTAAAATTTTCTCAGTGGTTTACTCTTCTCAAATTTATCATTAGATTGGTTTAACTGATTTTTTGTAATAATACATACCCTAGAGGTACACAAATACAAGTATGTAGTAAGACTTAATGAGAAGCTACTGTTTGGGAACTCCAAACAAAGCATCAGGGTAATCCTGGAGAATAGTCGGAAACATAAATAAATTCTTACTTTGTCTTCCTCCGAGGTTTTTGAATAACTGCCTCCTCAGCTGGCTCCGCATCAATACCATTTTCATTTCGTAATAAAGATGAACTAGATGCCTTATTTTGAGTGGAGGAAGTCTCCAATTCTGAAAACAAAATAAATTTAACTTTTCAAATAACTAAAACAGAAAAAGAAAAGTAATATACAAGACTTGTATAAGAGAAAAGAACTTCAAGAATTTTAATTGGGCAAAAATATTTTCACTATCTTGCAAATTTTTAATTTTTAAAAAATGTTATACTTCTAAACTCCTAATGTAAAAATTGAAATTGTAATGCCAAACAATATGAAAAAAAATTAAGTAACCCAACACCCAGGCTGTGTTGAAGATTCCCAAGATTATCTCCAGGTTCGCTGACTTTCTAGAAGGCCTCACAGGACTTGGAAATCATCACACTCACAATTATGGTATACTACAGCAAATGAATATAAAGCAAAATCAGCAAAAGGAAAAAGCACATGGACTAAGTCCAGAGGAAACCAAGTATAAGCTTCCAAGAGTCCTCTATCAGTGGAGTCAAATAGGATGCACTCATCTCTGCAGTAATGAGTTGTGACAACACATGTGACACATATTCTACAAGGGAAGCTCATCAGAGATAGTACCCAAGGTTAGGGGCTAGTCACATAAGCTTAGCACATACCAAAATTCTGGATGCCCAGAAGGGAAGCAGATGTTCAGCAAAAATCACTTTGTATGCACAAATGCACAGTGAGCCACCTTATAATTTAGGGAAAGTTTTTTCTATCAGTGTAGGGAGCTGTTTATCATCCAACTTCCCAGATGCCAGCTAAGGGCCAATCTTATCAGCAGGCCTTTCCAAGGATAGCAGTCTCAGGTCTGCTATATTAACTCTTTCCTGTACACAGGGTAGGTATGAAGTTTAAATGAGTCAGTGAAGCCTTCTTCTAATCCACTAGCTACTCTTCCTATCTGGAAATACTAGCTCTCTGGAATACCTTCAAGACCTTACAATTCTATTGTAATAAAATACTTACAGCCTGGACTGGAAATATAATGCAAGCAGTAGAGCCTACCATTGGTCATCCTGAACAAAATAAACAAAAACACAATTTTTAAATCCAGAAATTTAGAAAGCTGACCTGCCAGGCTTGGTGTACTTTGGAATGGCAATGACAGGTCCTTTTTGATCCAAAACTTAGTTGGGTCCTGAATTTTCTAAAAAAGGTCATTTCTGTAAATATACTTTTCACAAATTATAAAACTAGGTATTGGTATCCATCTTGATTTTTATTTTTTATTTATTTATTTATTTATTTATTTTTTTTTTTTACATATTTTTTTTTTTATTTTTTATTTTTTATTATACTTTAAGTTCTAGGGTACATGTGCATAACGTGCAGGTTACATATGTATACATGTGCCATGTTGGTGTGCTGCACCCATCAACTTGTCAGCACCCATCAATTCATCATTTATATCAGGTATAACTCCCCAATGCAATCCCTCCCCCCTCCCTCCTCCCCTTGATAGGCCCCAGTGTGTGATGTTCCCCTTCCCGAGTCCAAGTGAGCTCATTGTTCAGTTCCCACCTATGAGTGAGAACATGCGGTGTTTGGTTTTCTCTTCTTGTGATAGTTTGCTAGGAATGATGGTTTCCAGCTGCATCCATGTCTCTACAAAGGACGCAAACTCATCCTTTTTTATGGCTGCATAGTATTCCATGGTGTATATGTGCCACATTTTCTTAATCCAGTCTGTCACTGATGGACATTTGGGTTGATTCCAAGTCTTTGCTAATGTGAATAGTGCCGCAATAAACATATGTGTGCATGTGTCTTTGTAGTAGCATAATTTATAATCCTTTGGGTATATACCCAGTAGTGGGATGGCTGGGTCATATGGTACATCTAGTTCTAGATCCTTGAGGAATCGCCATACTGTTTTCCATAATGGTTGAACTAGTTTACAATCCCACCAACAGTGTAAAAGTGTTCCTATTTCTCCACATCCTCTCCAACACCTATTGTTTCCTGATTTTTTAATGATTGCCATTCTAACTGGTGTGAGATGGTATCTCATTGTGGTTTTGATTTGCATTTCTCTGATGGCCAGTGATGATGAGCATTTTTTCATGTGTCTGTTGGCTGTATGAATGTCTTCTTTTGAGAAATGTCTGTTCATATCCTTTCCCCACTTTTGGATGGGGTTGTTTGTTTTTTTCTTGTATATTTGCTTGAGTTCTTTGTAGATTCTGGAAATGAGCCCTTTGTCAGATGAGTAGATTGCAAAAATTTTCTCCCATTCTGTAGGTTGCCTGTTCACTCTGATGGTAGTTTCTTTTGCTGTGCAGAAGCTCTTTAGTTTAATGAGATCCCATTTGTCAATTTTGGCTTTTGCTGCCGTTGCTTTTGGTGTTTTAGACATGAAGTCCTTGCCCATGCCTATGTCCTGAATGGTACTACCTAGATTTTCTTCTAGGGTTTTTATGGTATTAGGTCTAACATTTAAGTCTCTAATCCATCTTGAATTAATCTTCGTATAAGGAGTAAGGAAAGGATCCAGTTTCAGCTTTCTACTTATGGCTAGCCAATTTTCCCAGCACCATTTATTAAATAGGGAATCCTTTCCCCATTTCTTGTTTTTCTCAGGTTTGTCAAAGATCAGATGGTTGTAGATGTGTGGCATTATTTCTGAAGGCTCCGTTCTGTTCCATTGGTCTATATCTCTGTTTTGGTACCAGTACCATGCTGTTTTGGTTACTGTAGCCTTGTAGTATAGTTTGAAGTCAGGTAGCGTGACGCCTCCGGCTTTGTCCTTTTGACTTAGGATTGTCTTGGCAATACGGGCTCTTTTTTGGTTCCATATGAACTTTAAAGCAGTTTTTTCCAATTCGGTGAAGAAACTCATTGGTAGCTTGATGGGGATGGCATTGAATCTATAAATTACCTTGGGCAGTATGGCCATTTTCACAATATTGATTCTGCCTATCCATGAGCATGGTATGTTCTTCCATTTGTTTGTGTCCTCTTTGATTTCACTGAGCAGTGGTTTGTAGTTCTCCTTGAAGAGGTCCTTTACATCCCTTGTAAGTTGGATTCCTAGGTATTTGATTCTCTTTGAAGCAATTGTGAATGGAAGTTCATTCCTGATTTGGCTCTCTGCTTGTCTGTTACTGGTGTATAAGAATGCTTGTGATTTTTGCACATTAATTTTGTATCCTGAGACTTTGCTGAAGTTGCTTATCAGCTTAAGAAGATTTTGGGCTGAGACGATGGGGTTTTCTAAATACACAATCATGTCATCTGCAAACAGGGACAATTTGACTTCCTCTTTTCCTAACTGAATACCCTTGATTTCTTTCTCTTGCCTGATTGCCCTAGCCAGAACTTCCAACACTATGTTGAATAGGAGTGGTGAGAGAGGGCATCCCTGTCTTGTGCCAGTTTTCAAAGGGAACTTTTCCAGTTTTTGCCCATTCAGTATGATATTAGCTGTGGGTTTGTCATAAATAGCTCTTATTATTTTGAGGTACGTTCCATCAATACCGAATTTGTTGAGCGTTTTTAGCATGAAGGGCTGTTGAATTTTGTCAAAAGCCTTTTCTGCATCTATTGAGATAATCATGTGGTTCTCATCTTTGGTTCTGTTGATATGCTGGATTACGTTGATTGATTTGCGAATGTTGAACCAGCCTTGCATCCCAGGGATGAAGCCCACTTGATCATGGTGGATAAGCTTTTTGATGTGCTGCTGAATCCGGTTTGCCAG
>NC_045444.1:88008539-88033332 GCF_002776525.5 Piliocolobus tephrosceles
TAAAAATTTTTTTCAAATAAGATTAATTAATAAACTACTGCACTTTTAAAGTTGTACACATTATAATGGGTCAAATACTGCTGTTTTAGATTGCAACTGTGGATCACTGTAACAAGGGTACAGTGTTAAAACTCCAGCATTAAACAAGAAGTCTCATTAAGACTCAGTATCTGAGGAAATCCATGTTGCTGGTACCCACTGAGGCTCCTCCTGAGCCTTCTGTATGGCAGACAACAACTGGGCACATGCATCATGCAAGCTGTCATTCACAATCACATGATCAAAAAATTGGCCAAACTGAGTTTCCATTCTTTGGGCTAAATTTTCCATCTCTTGTAGGTCTTCATCCTTTAGGAGAAATAGAAAAATATGGATAGTACAGAATTAATTGGACAAATGGAAAAAATACAGTTTGTTATGCTGTCACATTCAGTCGTGAAACTACTATAAAAACAGTAAGGTCGGCAAATTTTGCACAGATGATTTTTAATAACGTTTAAAACATATTTTCTCAAAATTCTACAAAGCTAGCTAACTAGAAAATAGTAATTGTTTTACCCTCTGTTAATCGAAATAATGTTGCTAAATATAGATAAAATTATTATTTTTTTTAGACAGGGTCCCACTGTATCCCAGGCTGGCATGCAGTGGCATCATCTCAGCTCACTGCAGCCTCTGCCTCCCAGACTCAAGTGATCCTCCCACCTAGGCCTCCAGAGTAGCTGGGACTATAGGCAAGTACCATCATGCCCAGCTAATTTTTGTAGAGAAAATGTAATTATTATAACAGGTATAAACATATCCTTCCAAATTAATGTAAAGCATAAGCAAAGCTGGGAAAAATATATCACTATCCACAGTATGTCATCCTTTATTTCTTAGAAATGTATTACTGAGATAAAGAAATTTTAATTTGTAATTTTTTTTAAATAATAAAAGACCGAAGTTTTTATTTAAAAAATGAGGTCCAATAAATGTCTTCTAAACTACAAAACTTATGTTTTAATCTTTAATCTTAATGTCTGATCATGTTTTGCAAAATTTACTAATAGTTTGCAGACAGATTACTCAACTTCCCATATGAATTTATTTTACTCCTCCCTTTACACTTGAAACTCTTTAACCATATACAACATAAAATCAAAGAAAATGTACCAGTTTAAATAAAATTTAAACATAAATTTCAAGTGAACATTAATCTGATAGGAATAACATTATTTTAAAGATACAAAATGGCCACTTTCAACATGAGGATGGTATAAGCCAGTTATATTACTGTTTCTACTCTTGTGAAATGTTCATTTAATGAAGGTAATTTGGCCTTCACTTGTCACTAATGCATTAAATTCATTGCTGTTATTTTCTTATTAGTTCACGAAAAATAGTACAACTTGTCACCAGTACAATCTGAAACACAAATACAAATGCAGGCACCAAAATCTTGTGGCTTTACAAAGTGACTATACATATGATCCAGAAACAATTTTGTTAATTTGTTTAGACTGCCATAAAAATGAGAACAATTTTAAATGCCCATAAGACTCAACAAATACATTCATGGACTCTACTGTTCACAAGGTAAACTGGAAAATCAGACCTCCATAGTCATTGAAAAACATATGAAAATAAAAATAATAAGAGAAAGGATAATTTAAAGATACCTGTGCTTGCTTTAGCAGCACATATACTAAAACTGAAACAATGCAGAGATTAGCATGGCCCTTGTACAAGCATGACATACAAATATTTAGTGAATCATTCATAGTTTTAGTTTCAGTTTTGCCAGGTAAATAAATTCTGGAGATCTGTTTCACAACAATGTGAATATACTTAACACTAACACTGAACTGTACACTTAAAACAGTTAATATGGTAAGTTTTATGTATTTTTACCCCACATACACACACACACACACACACATACACACACACACAATAAATGGCTGTAATATCTTAATCTAGGTGATGGTTATCTGGGTGCATACACACGTAAAAACTCATTAAACTGTACACTATACACTTTACTGAATGCATGTTATGACTCACAATATTTAAAGTGTATTTCATGTAAAATATATGTATGCAACTGGAAAAAAATCACCTGTTCTAGGATGAAATCACTGATTAATTTCACCTGGCTTGCCCCTTCTATTATTACCATCATCATTTTACAGATGAGATATACTCACTGAGCATTTTTAAAGTAAGCTTTTAAGTAAAAGATAATCTGTTTAAAATACAAATACCAGGTTCATATATGACCAATTTCTGTTTGGCTTTGCAAACTATGGCTCAAGGATTTTTTCTTTTTAACTAGACCCAAAAAAATAAGAAAGAAAAAAATAAGGGTAGCATCATAGCATTTATTAAACTTTATTTTTATATCTGTAAGTGATGTCCATCCAAAAGGTTAAATCATAAGAGCATTATCCATTAGAAACAAAAATTACATTCTCTAACACAGATCCTGTAGAAACAGTACAGTTTTAAATTTTGTGTTTTTTGTTTGTTGGTTGGTTTTGTTTTGTTTGTAAAATAAAACCAGAGTAAACTGGTTTTACTGAGGGCCTTTTGGGGAGGGGGCCAAAAAGGAGGAGGAGGACAATGAGATCAGAGATCCTTGGCCCGACCCAACCCAGATCTCTCCCATGCAGAAGTCACTGAAAGCAATACAGTAATTTTTGACTTGCTCTTACCTTGAACTTCATGTCCACAAAGTAGTCAGTAATAATCTTGGCATTTTTCCGAGATTGTTTCATACACCTCATATTCGATGGCTTTATAAATATGACATAGGGCTTCAGTTCATGAGTTCGAACCACTTGAATATCCTACACAGAAAATTCAAATGCACACTTGTTTTTTGTTTGTTTTGAGACATGGTCTTTCTCTGTCACCCAGACTGGAGTGCTGTGGTGCAATCACAGCCTCAACTTCCCAGGCTCAAACAGTCCACCCATCTCAGCCTCCCGAGTAGCTGGGACCAGAGGCACATGCCACCATGCCAGCTATTTTGTTTTGTTTTGTTTTTGAGACAGAATATCATTCTGTTGCCCAGGCTGGAGTGCAGTGGTGGGATCTCTGCTCACTGCAACCACCGCCTTCCCAGTTCAAGCAATTCTTGTGCCTCAGCCTCCCTAGTAGCTGGAATTATAGGCTTGTGCCATCACGCCCAGCTAATTTTTGTATTTTTAGTAGAGATGGGGTTTTCCCATGTTGGCCAGGCTGGTCTCGAATTACTGACCTCAGGTAATCTGCCTGCCTCAGCCTCCCAAAGTGCTAGGATTGCAGGCATGAGCCACCACGCCTAGCCCCAGCTAATTTTTTTTTATTTTTTATTTTTTGTAGTGATGGGGTTTCACTATGTTTCCCAGAGGGGTCTCAAATACCTGGCCTCAAGAAATCCTCCCATCTCAGCCTCCCAAAGTGCTGGGATTATAGGCATGAGCCACCGTACCTGACCTAAATGCACATTTAAAAACAGAAGTCCTAACTTTCTAGAGTCAACATGAAGCTTCTCAAAATTTCTAAGACCAGAAATTAGCAATTATTTTTAGAGTATCATCTCATGTGCCCCCAACTGCTCAATTCTTAAAAACAAATGAACATTTTAATAATTTGAAGATGGAGTTTTAGAATCAAAATTAAGGTCAAATCCTGACTCTTACTAGCTATGACTAGCAATTGAAATCTTACTAGCTGAGCAACAGTCTATACATGAGAGAATCTCATTTACTGAGAGTAGGATTCTGTACATGATCTCATATGACAAAGACAGACTCTCAAGATGGATCAGCTCTGTTTCACCTTCACTTCCCTTTCCTCTTGCTATTATCTCACATTGGATACTACTGCTATCTCTTTTCCTCTGATTCTCTAGCACACAAAGTGTATTTCTAACGACAAAGAAAACATGGCTGGGCACAGTAGCTCATGCCTATAATCCCAGCACTTTGGGAGGCCAAGGCAGGTGGATCACTTGAGCCCAGGAGTTCCATTGCCAGACCAGCCTGGCAAACATGGCAAAACCCTGTCTCTACTAAAAATACAAAAATTAGCCAGGCATGGTGGCTTGCACTTGTAGTCCCAGCTACTAGGGAGGCTGAGGCACGAGAATTACTTGAACCCAGAAAGCGGAGGTTGCAGTCAGCCGAGAGCACGCCACTGCACTCTATCTGGATGACAGAGCAGGGCCTTGTCTCAAAAAACAAAACAAACACAGACACACACACACACACATATGAAGAAAATACAAAGATCACAAAAATTGGGCCTATGGATTGCATGTTCTTTATCTTACCTTAACTTGCTCACCCCTGCTCCATTCTACATGTGGTCTCAGGAAGGTAGCCACAGATATGACAACATAGAAACCTCACTTCCTTGTACAAAGCAACATCTTATTCACTCCACAAGAAGTGACCTTGATGCCTTTGTGATCAAGGTTAAAGCAAGAAAGATTCTTGCTTCTCTTTGTGACCACCCACTCAGTTCTGCTTTTCTGTATGAGAAGCAAGACTTCTTTCCCAACTAAAACGAAAATGTTTTAAATTGACACATTAAGTAAGATCTTAGATATGAGAAATGGCCTTATTCTTAAAAGGCTAACAGAATAAATGTCTCAACTATAACCTACAGCATGTGCACAAAAAATGGACGATATGCATTCATCGTTTGGGGACATAAATATTCCACCATGGACCCACCTGAGGCTCTAAGTCCATGACGCAGATCTTTCTTTCGTCAAGGACTGTTTGAACAGCATCCACACTAGTGCCATACAGGTGGCCTTTGTACTCACCATACTCCAGCATCCTGCAAGGGCAGGCCAAACAAAACAGAACGCTTTCTACAAAGAAAATATTATTAGTAGTAACATGAGGATAAACTACACTAGAGTTGAATATAAATATGTGGACTTTATTAGCACAGAAAAAATAAATAGCTATTCAAGGGGTGAACATAATGAGCATATCTAGAGTTTATGTATTTCCTCAAGTTCTCCAAGGTTTGCAAACTCCATTCTGCTCCCTTTCCAAACCCAGTGAGTTGGTATGCTGATATATCAATGTACATTTCATGCTTCACTCCTCAGAAACAAAAGGAATTACCCAGGAGCTTTGGAAAATACATAAAAATAGGGAATCTATTTTGAATGTAAAACAACAAGAGGCAAGAATCAGCTTCTAAACCTCCACTTTACCTGTGACTATATATGAGGCTTTCAAATGTTTCCTTGGACACATAGTGATACTCACGCCCATTCATTTCATAACTCTTTTTAGTACGAGTAGTGTCTATCAAGAAAAGGGAATGAAAGGTTTTGGTGTCTTCAAAATTCTTTGATTACCAATATACATTTGAATAAAGATATCTAATCAAAATAAATAAATGAATATATAATCAATTAGATAAAATGCTAGAACTAAAAAGAAGAAGCCTGAATTGGTGATAAGTTCTTATATCAAAATCAGTTAGTCTATAAACCTTTATTGAGTGCATATGGTGTGAAAAAGAATGCACTAGGTATTAAGCCAGCATAAGAAAGACCTAAGGTAACACCTGTCATTACTTCAAAACAAGTGCTAGTGAATTATGTGTGAACCTTTAGATGCCTAAAGGCTCCCAGGTAGCAATACCAATAATATCTTACATTTGGATAGCGCATTTCCCATCATCTCATTTCATTTTCCATACTCTTATCTTAGGTAAACTGTTAATATGTATGTTTTACTCATAAGTAAAGCTTTTGGAGAAACTTGCTCACATTCATAAGACTGATGAAAAATGAAGTTGAAATTAGAACCTATGTGTTCTGACTCCTCCTAGATGAATGTTTTTTACAACAATAGATGCTCAAATTTAAAATGGAGAAAACCCATGACATTCTGCAATCTTGACTAGATGCATTAACACCCAAGTGAGTGGTGATTCATTTTAGGGATCTCTAGGAGGGAAAGATTAGCTGTGTCTAGATTCAGTCTGATTCTTTGATATGGCCACTTTGATTACAGACTCTTCAACTTAAATAGTGACAGGTCATATAGAATATAGGAGTTCATCAAATATCTAAAAGTTATTTGTTGTTTGCTAGTGTGTACTGAGTGCCTACTATGTTCCAGGTATCAATCATGTTAGGTTCTGAAAACACAAAGACGAGTAAGACAGTTTCAGCTCTGCATCCTATATACTATAAAGCTAGTCCCTTAATCTACATTACCACCAGTTCCCTTATTCATACAGAATTTGTGTATTTGCATCTGACAAAGTTTAAGGATAAAATAGATCAACATCTGATGATATCAATACATGGAAATGATCAAGTAGGAGCTCGAAAGCAGCCTTAAATTATCAAAGGAGTTACCAACCTTCAAGGGGGTCTAAAAGCAAATGTCATCTTGAGGTCATTTTTGTATTTTCCTTATTCAAGCCTCTCATCAGATCCTTAGAGTTCCTACAGTTACACCACATCTCCCACAGCTTCCTACTTAAAACAAAATTCTAGTAAAACCTTATAGCTCTCAGGTGATAGTGAATTACGTCAATCTAAACCCAAGATGATTCCTTCTCCTTTGCTTCCATTGGACTAACATTTATATGGTAGGTTAAAGTCTGTGAATTGATGCATAACTTGAGGTATCCATTTTAAGCTTAAAACTTCCATTTAAAAAGCAAAATATGAGCAGTATTTTCTCATTTTAAATGATTAAAATTCTACATTGACATTCTTAAAATCTTCTATATTCTGTGGGCATTTTATTTTTATTCAGACTATCAAAAAATGGTGATTTGACCAGGGGCGGTGGCTCATGCCTGTAATCCCAGCACTTTGGGAGGCCGAGGCGGGTGGATCACCTGGGGTCAGGAGTACAAGACCAGCCTGGCCAACATGGTAAAACTGCATCTCTACTAAAAATACAAAAATTAGCTGGGCATGGTGACATGCGCCTGTAGTCCCAACTACTCAGGAGGCTGAGGCAGGAGAATCGCTTGAACCCAGGAGGTGAGGTTGCAGTGAGCTGAGATCATCCCATGGCACTCCAGCCTGGGCAACAGAGTGAGACTCCATCTCAAACAAAACAAAACAAACAAACAAACAAAAAACACACAGAAAAGGAAAACGGTGATTTCTTTGGTAGTTTTTGTTTTTGAGATTAATGCCCATTCCTGTACATGAAAGCAGTACTTCAGAAAGCACGGCCTATGGGATGCGATCATAAAGCAACTTCTTGGTCTCCCACAGCCCTTCTGTGAGGCAAGATCTTCCCCAGCCCCTGCGTAAAATCCTAGCAGTTTCCCGGCTAGGCGCAGTGGCTCACGCTTGTAATTCCAGCACTCTGGGAGGCTGAGATGGGCAGATCACTTGAGTTGCAGGAGTTCGAGAACAGACTGGCCAACATGGTGAAATCCCGTCTCTACTGAAACTATAAAAATCAGCTGCGCATGGTGGCGGGTGCCTGTAATCTCAGTTACTTGGGAGGCTGAGGCAGGAGAATCGCTTGAACTCGTGGGGCAGAGGTTCCAGTGGGCCAAGATCGTGCCACTGCACTCCAGCCTGGACGACAGAGCGAGACTCTGTCTTTTTAAAAAAAAAAAAAAAAAAAAAAACAACTAGCAGTTTCCATGACTCTTTCACTCAGGTTTAATTTTAAAAGTCTATCATCACTCATGCCACAATTTCATTTTCATCAGCCAGTCTCAACTGACTAATTAAAATTCCATTCCCACATAGTCATCAAAATTATAAACTTCACTTAGATTTTAGGCTGCTGCTTCACACATCTGGCTCAAATTTGCTGCACTGGGGAAGCCTACGCTCAGAGAAGCCAGACAAGAGTATGAGTCACTTCTCTTTCCTTTCATTGTATTTCTACTGCTCTTGCTTCTCCCTCCCCTCGATAAATCTCACTTCCACTGGTTTAGAACTCTCTAAGTCTAGAGTGCGGGGAGGGAGAGGAAAGCAGGAAGGAAGGTTCTGGTTTGGCAAAGACTGATTCTGGCTGCTGTTGGCTTTCTTTAGATTTGGCAGATGCTTAAATCTGGCTCTTTCTCTCCTAAACCATATATTGGGTTATTTTGCAAACCCTATCACCACCACCACAAGGCCTCTCAAGCCCATTCCTATTCCAGTTCGTTGTCTGTGATTCCTTCTAAAGCCAGATATATTTGGGAGTCCACTTTCGGCCTTTTTCTCCTCAGGCTTCCTCCTGGGCAGGAATCATATAACCCTGGGCTGACTTTCTTATACATTACCTGCCCAGATCCGGTCCTTGGGCAACATCACAAGTCTGGCTGTGATGGACCCTATGAGGACAGCCACTTCCCAAATTATAGCCATTGGCCACTTCCTGTAAGCTCTCCTCCTTTGGATTTTTCAGGTATAATTTGGACACCATTCTTCCGTGTCCCTCAAAGTTCAGGGGACACAAAGAAAGTTCTCTAAGTGGTCCCCCTAGGTTCCTCTGTCTTGCCTTGAGGGGAGGGGGGAGCAAGCACACCCACACACTCTTCCCACTCTCAGCGGGTCTGGAACACACAGCACGGCTCTCTCCAATAAAAGCCTCCCTGAAACGCCCTCATGAATCTCCCTCCCCAAGCCTTTTATACCCTTGAGATGTGTGAGGAGTTTAACTTGTTTTCACTTTCCTCATTTAAAGATGTGCATCTTAGTGCCTCAGTCAAAATTTTAACTTCCTTTTACACATATTAGAAACTATGCATTATTATACATTATTATAAACATGCATTATTATGAAGTTTCTATTTTCTTGAAATCAGGAATTCTCTCTCAAGTCTTGATCTTTTCTATTTTTACAATAAAACAGCTTTTCTTAGAGTGATTTTAAGGATGAATCTCAGTATGAAACAAATAATTTCTTCTATTTTTAGAATTGCAGCTCTCAAATGTCTTAAAGCTTAAAAAAAACCCTCATATAACAACTCTAAGTGGGTAAAAAATTCACACAACTCTACATAAAGTCTGGAAGATTGTGTTTTAGGAGTTGGTTTGGAGCTGGTAGTAGTGAAGGGGGAGCTTAGGAGAAATAGAGGAGTTATGAGTAAAAGAAAATAAGAAAACACTTTTTTTTTGAGTCAGTCTCACTCTCTCGCCCACACTGGAGTGCAATGGTGCCATCTCGGCTCACTGCAACTTCTGCCTCCCAGGTTCAAGTGATTCTGTCTCAGCCTCCTGAGTAGCTGGGATTACAGGCATGCAGCACCACACTCAGCTAAATTTTGTATTTTAAATAGAGATGGGGTTTCAGCATGTTGGCCAGGCTGGTCTTGAACTCTTGACCTCAGAAGATCCACCCACTTCGGCCTCCCAAAGTGCTGTGATTGCAGGAGTGAGCCACTCTACCCAGCCAGAAAACACCATTTCTAAAACAGTTATGTATTATATAATCATACTCATAAATTTATATAAAGTTGTATGTGCATATATCAATTTTTAGATAGTAAGTACTGGGTGTATGTTAGCTATTATTGCTAACTATTAGTTTGCCTGAAAGGCCATCCATATAATTGTTAAGAAATAGAAAAAAGCCCATTTAAAAGCCAGCAGCCTACATTCCAATAAACCAATTTTCCTTATTAAAATAAATATGGTTAGAAATACTTAAGAACTATCCCTAGTGTTGTATATTTTTACAACAAAGATGGAATGACATAGTTAAATGAGATCAGCAAAGAAAGTTTTACCAAAACACAAACCATTATGAAAGCAAAACTAAACATACGTGGCACAGCACTTTGAAAATGGCTGGGATTAAATTCAATAAGTTGTCTTCTGAGCTCATTTACTCCAACACCAGAGGGTCCTAAACACAAAAAGTCACACACAGAAATCATCAGATGTGGATAAATATAATTATGTGATGGAATCATCATTTTAGTCCTTCTATTGAAGAAACTTGAGAGCAAATATTTTTAGGGCAATTATGTAACTTCCTTTCGCATAAATTGGAAGAACCCCAGAAAACTTTTGGGAATTTTTCTAGCGACCCATAGAATAACCCACATTGCTTCAACATTCAGGAATGAGGTAAGGAATCGCAGGAACCTGACCCCCAGCCAACTCTATCTAATGTTGAATGCCATGAGAATTAGCTGGTCTCATTTTAGAGAATCACAGAGCTCTGCCTTTCCTTTTCAAATGAAGTTTTTATCAAGTCAAAACCAGAAACCAGCCTTGACAATTATAGGTTCTGTGACTTACAGAATTCAGGGGTACATTCCTGACAGGTGATTGAGTGAGCACCCCCATGTCCAGCTGGAGGCAGGGCTGACTTAATGGGTATAGAACCTGTGCAGTTACACAGGGCCCATGCTTAGAAGGATACTGTGCTTGGATGAATTATCTGCTATTGTATCTTGAAATCCTTGATAATTTTTTAGCCAGGGGCCCTTGCATTTGCATTTTACAATGGGGCCTGCATATGATATTGCTGGTCCCAGCTGTAAGGCACGTTGTTCTGCTCTACAGGGACCTGCCTTGCTCATGAAGCTAAACACGCAGACAGGAAGGCAGTAGGATACAAGTTGCTACTGCTACAGGGACCAGCTTTGCAAAAGTCATGGGCACAAAAGCAGGTCACTCCTGCACTAGATTTGCCATGATCTTTATAAGGACCAAAGATACAGTTCAGAAGATGTTACTTTTCTAAGTGAGGTAATTACAAATTTCTTAGGAGAATGGACTTGAAGAATTTAACACATTTCTCAGGGAAATGGACGTTAAGAATTTATTTTCATGATACAGGTTAATGATCTGTCTGGGGAAACACTCATGTATGTTTATAGAACAATTCTAAGGAGACAAAAAAAAAATCTCAGTCATAATGACATCATAATACTTGTTATATAACAAGTAACTATATAGTTCATGGACACCATAGCATACCACATTCACTTGTAGATTTTTTAAAAAGCTTGATACAATAAAATGTTACTTAAAAACCCACAGTACAATGGTTTTATTTTGTTTTTTAAAAAAGGTATTTGTATGGGGGTCCATAAAGAGTTCTACTTTTACCATCATTCCCAATATGAGACACCTGAATCTAGAAGGAAAACTCCTCAGGGAGGAGGAGAGAGAGTGCATGCTGGGACATACCCATGAGCACTATGAGGCGGTACTTGTCTGAAGGGCGTCGCTGGTACCTCACCACCTCCTCGTAAGGGGCACCCACTGCACTGTAGCAGCTGCCGGTGCAGCACACACTGGCATGCAGCGGGCTGAGGTGAGACTTCCTGCGACACAGGCGCATGCTGCGGCGGAAGCCAGCTAGGGAGGGGAAGTGCACAGAACATAAGAACCAGGCAGGAGAGATCACTTGTAGCCTCACACCTGACGAAATATGTAGCAACCACGATCCTAAAGTGTTCGTTAATATAGTCACATCTGTCTGAAGTTAGAAGATGGGAAGTCATATGAGGGAAACATATGAAAATGTCCCCTGTGCTAGCCCATCTCGCACCTGCTCTGGACCAGGCATTATCCTGGGTGCTGGGGAGAGAGGGCTCAACTAATCCAAGGCCACTTTCTCATGAAATCCGCATTTTGTAGAAGGGGAGAGACAAAAATTAAAACAAAAAACAAAAAACAAAAATAAGTACTTAGAAGAAGACAAGGTAGATAGAGACTGATGGGGGTGCTTTTTTAGATAGGCAGTAAGGTTAGAGTATCTCTGAAAGGTTGGCATTGAGCAGACATCTGGAGGAAGGCAGGGAGCCAGATCAGGAAGCCTCTGAGGAGACAGGCAAGCCAGGTCAAGGGAACTGCAAGTGCAGTGGTGCAGAGAAACAAACTGTGCTTGGAGCATTTGAGGAACAGCAAGGAAACCCGTGTAGCTGCAGGGCGGTAAGCAACAGGGAGTACGAAACAGGGTAGTGGGAAGTGGCTGGAGCCAGATCACACAGGGCCTCTGAAAAGTGTTGGATTGTTGTGGAAGTGTGACGGGAAGCTGTTGGCGGTGGCATGATTGGATTCATGTTTCTGAAAGACTCCTCTGGTTGATGTAAACCGTAGAGAAAGCAAGTGTAACCTCAGGGGAGAGCAGTTAGGAAGCTACTGCAGTGGTCTGGGTGAGAGATGAGGATGGCTTGGGCCGGGGCAGAAACAGCGGAGCAGGCTCATTTTTCACATTTTTCAGGTGGTTTCACTAAGACACAGACAGATTAGGTGGTTGCTTAGGACTGTGTGGTCAGCGCAAAGTTGGACACATGGATCATGATTTCTAAGCTCCTAGATTCCTGCTTCATCTGCCTTTAGAATCATGGGGCTTTCTGGTATCTTCAGAGCTGTTTGCGGGTCCTCTCAGCAGATAGAGTTAGCAACTCTATGTGTACATATAAATACACATGCACACTTCAATCTATATTTGTATGTCTATATATTGAAAACCATGAGTTCACACCAGTACCTACGATGTCAATCCAACACTAGAGGACTCATTCTAGACTTCCCCTTTCCATGTTTATAACTCCCTTCTCTAACAGTGAGAACCCTGGCCCTTGTTGTCCTCAATACATTTGCTTATTGTATCAATCAAGAGCACTTAAGTGTGCAAGATAGGGGACAGACAATGCCAATCGCCTCGCAGAAAGTGTCAGAGCCCAAGCTGGATGAGGCAGGCATCTTTGTAAAGCCTGTTGGGCATCAGAGGCCAAGTGATGGCAGCTGACCTCTTGATTTTACTCTGGCTCTGACAACCTGCACCAGGCTACCATTGTCCCCTACACAGATGCCTTCTTTACCCTGCTCATGCTCCTTACTCTCCACCTTTGTGTAGCTGCGTACTCTGTTCAGCTCTACCCGATAGCTTTTAGGCTGAATGATTCTGAAAGCAATACAGAAAGGTGGCCCCTTGTTTTTGTGTTTTGTTTTGTTTTGTTTTGTTTTGTTTTTTCACACTCCCCTGATGATTCCAAAATGCACCCAGCTTGGGAACCAACCTTCTAGTTTAGAGACCCTGCAGCTCTGCTAGTCTTCCCCTGCCTCCCTATAGAAGGAAGCCCAGAGCGGTTTTAGATGAGTGGTACCTGGTCCTACAAAAAGCTCTGCCCAGGTGACAGATTATAGAAATGTGGCCATAAGAAGTAAGTTTAAAAGTCAGAGATTTTGTCTCTTTAGTGTAAGATAAATAGGTTATGAAACAGTCTGAAAGAAAACAAAAAGATTTTTGTGTTTGGTGAGTAATTAATAGATACCCAGTGGAAATGAGAGGAATAACAATGAATAATTAATAGATCAGAATATTGACAAGAATAAAGGACAGAAAGAAAAGGAAACTAGAACGAGGAACAGGTTTGGAAATGTCCATCAGCAAAAGAAGCTTTCAAAACAGTGTCAGGCTTGGAAACGTAATTTAACAAGTGACAGAGACCCACCTCGTATTATCACCTACCTATGAAGAACTTCTGACCATAGCCAACAAATTCCTCCTTGTCTACAGAGAACAGCAGGAGCAGAATATGTGAGAACAAGAAGTTTATTTAGAACAAATTCACGAAATTATCTTCAACTTTTCAAGTGACTACCTTAGTAGATGGCAGCAGAGTTCAATTTATCCTTGAGTGGCTCATTGAATGTTCTAAGCATTTTTCATCCTGTTATTCACACACAACAAACTACAGAGATGCAGTTCACAGAATTTGAGCATTATACTGAATGTATTCTGTCTAGTATGGTTAAAGCCAAAACCAGTTTATTAATTTTTAAAGATAAGTTTCCTTAGGATATGTTTAAAAATACATATCCAGTTTTTATGTTTTTACTATGATTCAATATCTTATAACTTTAAACAAGCTTAAAGTGGTTCTTTTTTCTTTTTTCTTTTTTCTTTTTTTTCTCCCCTGCTCTTGGTGCTCAGTCTGGAGTACAATGGTGCTATCTCAGCTCACTGCAACCTCCATCTCCCAGGTTCAAGCAATTCTCCTGCCTCAGCCTCCTGAGAAGCTGGAATTACAGGCATGCACTACCATGCCTGGCTAATTTTTGTATTTTTAGATGTATTTTGTATTTTTAGATGTATTTTTAGATTAGAGATGGCATTTCACCCTGTTGGTCAGGCTAGTCTCAAACTTCTGATCTCAGGTGATCCACCTACCTTGTCCTCCCGAAGTGCTGGGATTACAGGTGTGAGTCTTGTTCTTGACCATACTGTTTATAACATTATTTTTTTCTGCAGCTCCTATAATTAATCTCTTTGCTAGATACGGGTTTTTATTTTCTCCCTCTTAAAAGGGTTCATTCTATATAAAATAAGATTTGCTCTATGGCTGCCAAATGTTTCTGATTGGCCAGGACTCTGAGAGACAAAATGAGGAAAACTGTGCCCAGTGCCTCTGAGGCATCTAGAGATAGTTCAAACTCCTGTTTCTCCTTCCATTGAGACCTCAGAAAAAAACTCCAGAAAAAAAGTTATAAGAATATTATTTTCAAATTACTTTTTACTTACGTTCCTTCTCATTTATACAGCTCTGCTCTAATCATTTAAGTAATATATGACCAAGTGCGGTGGCTCACATCTGTAATCCCAGCACTGGGAGGCCGAGGCGGGCAGATCACTTGAGGTCAGGAGTTCGAGACCAGTCCACCCAACATGGTGAAACCCCGCCTTTACTAAAAATACAAGAAACTAGCCAGGCGTGGTGGCTTGTGCCTGTAGTCCCAGCTACTTTGGAGGCTGAGGCAGGAGAATCACTTGAACTTGGGAGATGGAGGTTGCAGTAGGCTGAGATCATACCACTGCACTCCAGCCTGGGCAACAGAGAGAGACTTTGTCTCAAATATAAACATATATATAAAATATAAAGAGCATTTGTTAAGACAACGAACTGACATATGCAACCTTTTTTCTGAAACTTTATTTTTTTTTAAAGTGTTTTAAAATACAAAGAAAGAAAACATACCAATATCAATTCCATCTTCTGGTAAGTATGTACATTTTCTCACTTAGCTATGTCAATAAGTTTAAAAAGAAATGTTTTCTTGGGGACATATTCATAAAGCTTAATTATTTTTATTGTTCTTTTAAATGTTATCTATGAAACTGAATATTTAATCATTGATTTCACCCACAAAATGTCATATCCTTGGAGAACCTCATAAACTTAGTTTGGAAGTGTGTTTCCTGGGGAAAAAAATGTAAATATGAGGGGAAAACCATAAACAAAAACAAAACAAATACCGTATCTTCATCTTAAACATTATCTGGGCAAGTATTCATTTTGAGGCACTGAAAGATCTTAAACATAGTTCTATTTGGTGTATCTAGGAAATAAAAACAATTACCTTCTGAAAGTTCCTCTGGAGATTTGGGGAGGTGCAGAAACAGACATGAAAAGTTAAGCCTTTAAGAAGATCGTGTTAGTCATCAAATCAAGGCAAATGACATAAGCAAGACATTCACATCACCACTAGCAAAAGGTAAGTCGGGTAAGGCCTGGCAAGGCAAATGATCACCACGTGATCGGGCTTGAGAAACTGATTTGCCCTGACTCCACTGCTTGGGACAGTACCTTTTTCTGAAAGTTGCCTATCAAGACTCTCCCTGAAGGCTTTTTAATCCAGGAAGACTCTACTTGGTTGGCACAAAATGGAGCTTGAAAAGGAGAACTTAAAGGAAAGTAACAGGTTTGAGCCTTCTCTCTCCTCTCTCCCCGAGGCAGTATTGCAGCAGCTCTGTGAAGGGGAGGAAGTGGTAGAAATGCCGCTAGGGCTGGTGCTGCAGCAGCCTCTGGCCCGAGCAAGCGACCTCATTCCTTCCCCTTCCTGGGTCTCACACACTTCCATCCCCAGCTACCCCTTGAAGACAGAGGAAACTGAATGTGAAGCAAACTGTTTTCTTTGTTTTCTAGATATCACAAAATAGCCATATTCTGTTTTTGGTTTGTTTGTTTTGAGATGGCGTCTCCTCTGTCACCCAGGCTGGAGTGCAAATGGCGCTATCCCGGCTCACTGCAACCTCTGTCTCCTGGGTTCAAGCGATTCTCTCACTTCAACCTCCTAAGTAGCTGGAATTATAGGCATGAGCCACCACGCCTGGCTAATTTTTGTATTTTTAGTAGAGACGAGGTTTCACCATGTTGGCCAGGTTGGTCTTGAACTCCTGACCTCAAGTGATCCACCCGCCTCGGTCTCCCAAAGTGCTGGGATTAGAGGCATGAGCCACCATATCCAGCCTTCTTTTTTTTTTTTTTTTTTAAATGGCACTTCTGATTAAATAAACTACACCATCACCTCGTCACCTCCTGGTGAAATTCAAGGAAGTCATACTATACTTTATTCATACTACAGACCAAAACTGAAGAAACTTAACTGCTCGCTAAGCAGTCTAAGTAACAAAACTAA
This sequence comes from Piliocolobus tephrosceles, assembly GCF_002776525.5. Taxonomy (NCBI): domain Eukaryota; kingdom Metazoa; phylum Chordata; class Mammalia; order Primates; family Cercopithecidae; genus Piliocolobus; species Piliocolobus tephrosceles. The sequence continues at coordinate 88,024,897 of NC_045444.1, forward strand.
GCATCATGGAATGAATGCCAAGGGTTCTATGCTTAGAAAATATGCCAGCTGGGTGCTAACTGTTCCTTAATTGAGCTCCTAAGAAAGCTGGGTTCAGAACGAATCAATGCTTGAGAGTTCTCTTTTCCAGCTGAGAGGAGTCCACAAGGGGCGCTTTAGAGTAGGCAACTCCCTCTGCAGTGCTGTTCACCAGGAACTGGCTGCTGACTCCCGCAAGGAACAAGATTTCACAATAATAACACCTGCTAACACTTGTGCAGCACTTCCTGTGTGCCAGGCACTGTTCTAAGCACTTTATTCATATAAATTATTGTTCCCATTTTAGAGGTGAGGAACCTGAAGGGCAGAGAGGTTAACAGCCAGAGAACCTGCAGTTAGTGAGTAATGAACCCAAGGTTCAAACTGGCCGATCTGGCTGGAGTCTGTGGTCTCACCCACTGCCTCTCCTTCCACAGACCCACAAACGCTCCCCGGCCTCAACCACAACCTTCGCATGTGGAGTGTTTTCCAGTGGAATAGAACAAAGAAGGATGAGAATAAGCTAGAGAAATTAAAAACTAAGCCAATCCCAAACACTGGGCAAGTATAAATAATCAATTAAATTATTTCTAACAGGCCAACCATCTAATGGAAAATAGGACATTTTGAAACAACATAAATGTAAATAATTTAGAAAAGTGGTTCACAACTCATCTGTCTCAATGCTCTCTTTTTTTTTTTATAACTAATATTTGTAGCAATCTCTCTACTTTTATGAAAGGAAACTCATAGATGGCATAATCTACCACACATGTAATTTAAAAAATCAATACAATGCTCCAGCTGTAACATAAAAAAACCTTTTAAAGGAAGTAATTTATATTTTTAAAAATATATATGTATTTTAAAAGTATATACATACGAGGCAGGCGGATCACTCAAGGCCAGGAGTTCAAGACTAGCCTGAGCAACATGGAAACCCGTCTCTACTAAAAATACAAAAATTAGCTGGGTGTGATGGTGCACACCTGTAATCCTAGCTACTCAGGAGGCTGAGGCATGAGAATCACTTGAGCCTGGCGGGTGGAGATTGCAGTGAGCCCAGATCACACCACTGCACTCTAACCTGGGTGACACAGTAAGACTCTGTCTCAAAAAAAATTTTTTTTAAGTATACATATCAAAATATAAATCCTTGGGCATAACATCTTTGGAAGACCTAAGAAACTACTGGATGCTTATATTAATATTTACTTATAACAAAGAAGCATGGATTCAAGAGAATTTAAAAAATCAGAAAATATTCCTTATATGAAGTACAGAAAAATAGAAAAGAAACAGGTGGACACTAGAATAAAAAGTGTTTTGGTAAGTAATAAAAGGTTAGATTTATTGGTATGTGATAAGAGAAAGAAGGAAATTGCCTTGAGGTAAAGATAATATGCCAAAGCAATTAGAGACCAATGAAATGGAGAAAATGAGGAAAAATAATATGCCTGGAATTGGGTGGGTCATGTTAACATGCCCTAGCAGGTTTGCAGTTTAAAGATAAAATTCTGTGGGGCCTATTTTGTTTTTAATGATTTCAATATTATTTTGAGGGACAGACACTTGATACTTACCGTATGTCATCAATAATAACAAATAATGTATTAAAGAAAAAGAAAATTAATTCAGTATAGATATACTTTCCAGTTTATTTACTAGAAATATCGAGTGGACAGGATACGTGGAATAAATCATTCAATAATTGCAAGGCAATGTCTGCATTCTGTTTGAATGTCTCTCTCCATAATGACTGTCTTCTAAACCACTGTGTTTCTCATGCTAAATCTTATGAAAACTTTTTGTGTGTTGAAAAATGACCCTTTTATATTTGTAACAAGTTTTGTCCAGCAGGACATTCAGAAGCTATGTGGGTCAAGAGACACCAGTTAAAGGCCAGGAGTATCCTCCAATCAATGTGACAATAAAAAAATGCTCCCAAAGAGTTCCAAAATGCTGCATCAGGGACAGTGTGAGAAGTGCATCAGGGACTGTGAGAAGTACTGGTTAAGGTATAATCTACATTTCACAACTGCACTGTTGCTGTATTTTTTAAAATACATTTTACTGTGACCAGGTGTGGTGGCTCACTTTGGGAGGTCAAGGTGGGAAAACCACTCAAGGCCTGGAGTTGGAGACAAGCCTGGGCAACACAGTGAGACTTATATCTACAAAAAAATTGAAAAATTAGCCATGCATGGTGGCATGGGACTGTAGTCCCAGCTACTTGGGAGGCTAAAGTGGGAGGATCACCTGAGCCAAGGAAGTGAAGGCTGCCGAGAGCTATGATCATACCACTTGCACCTCAGCTTGGGCAACAGACTGAGACCCTGTCTCAAAATAAATAAATAAATAAATTAGCCAGGTGTGATGGCATATGCCTGTAGTTCCAGCTATTTGGAAGGCTGAGGTGGGAGGATCACTTGACGTCAGGAATTCGAGGCTGCAATGAGCCATGATCACACCGCTGCACTACAACCTGAGCGACAGAGAGATTTTGTCTCAAAAAAAATTAAAAATTAAAATTAAAAATAAACTTTAAAATGTATATTTGAGATTGACAACATGATGTGGGATACGTATAGTTACTTTTTAATTTTTTTTACTGTTGATATATTTAAACAATTATTATAACCCTAAATATGTGTATAAATTGCATCAAAATTTGGAATATACATTTAAAAATCAGTACCAAATACTCATTTTTTTACTCACCAGATTCAAATGTTTCTTCATCTATGATTTTCCATGGAGGCAAAAATAAAAAATGTTATTACATGACCATCTACACTGAGTCTATATTTTAAGTCTAATTCTCTGGTCCCCTACTTCTGCCCATACACCACCTTTTAAGTTTTTTTCCCAAATCAAGGTCAAATCGATGGTGTCTCTATGGCATATATCAACTTTAAATGAAAGATATGGTATTCGGCAGCTGAGCCATGATGACAGTCAGGGTTGCAGCAGGAGCTCAAAATAAATAAAATAATAGAGGATAAATAAAATAAAATGTAAAAAGCTCAGAGGGAAGGGGAAAGTGGAATGTCAGGGAAACCCGCAGAGATTGTTGGCTACTGCTCAGCTTTGCTGCAGAGGGCTTGCCGATGTAGGAGGGGTGCACCCTGCCTGAAGAGTTGGAGACCCACAAATGGGGGTGATGGCGAGGACAGTGAGCATATGAACAACTTGATTATGTTGGCTTGATCGAGTGGCTGAGAAGGATGTGAGATAAACCAACTTCCTCATTAGTTAAAACAACTCTTGTTAGCATTTTAAAGAGAGATTAAGGATTAAGAAACATACATGGAGGGCAATTTGAAATATATGGCAACATTGCCAATGCATGCATCCTAGGATCAGGCAATGCTGCATCTAAGGTATTCTCATGCATGTAAAATGATATATTTATACAGCAATTCATTGTAGCACTGTTTATAATAGAAACAAATGGACATAACACAAACGCCTACAAATAAGTGATTGTATCAGTATGCAATAACCAATAAGCTGTTTTAAAAAATAAAGACAAGGCTCTGTATGTGCTAAGATAGAGTCACCTCCAAGATTTAGAATGTTAAGTTAGAAAAGCCAGGAACAGAACAGTGTGCATTTCATGCTATCAAAGGGTATGTGCATTTGGATTCAGAAAAAAAGATGGGGGTGATGAAGTGGGGAGGAGAAATATACACATCATTGCCTTTTTTTTTTTTTTTTTTTGCTTTTTTTTTTTTTTTGAGATGGAGTCTCACTCTGTCACCCAGGCTGGAGTGCAGTGGCACGATCTCTGCTCACTACAAGCTCCGCCTCCCGGGTTCACACCATTCTCCTGCCTCAGCCTCCCGAGTAGCTGGGACTACAGGTGCCCGCCACCATGCCCAGCTAATTTCTTTTGTATATTTTTTAGTAGAGACAGGGTTTCACTGTGTTAGCCAGGATGGTCTCGATCTCCTGACCTCGTGATCCGCCCACCTCGGCCTCCCAAAGTGCTGGGATTACAGGCATGAGCCACCACGCCCGACCACATCATTGCTTTTTTGTGCACAGAATATGTCTGGGATGATACTGAAGAAACTATTAACATTTATTGCCCCAAGAAAGAAAAATGAGTAGGAGAACATGGAAAGGGAGGAACTTCTTACTGAATATACCTTTGTAGTTATTAAATTTTGAACTATGTGAATTATTACCTAATAAAAATATAATGAAAATTGTAGAAAGGAAATGAATATTACTGCAAGTTTTAAAAAAAAGTATACTTGGTAAAATAAACATAATGTCAGCAGTATTCTGCAGTTGTTCTGGAAAATATATGTGAATCATTGAAATGCCCACTGTTTCAAAATTTTATATTGTTCTTTCACTTCTAAGAACTAGACTAGCCTATAAAGCAAAGATAGATTCACCTATCAGACTAAGGTTCTCCAACTGGTCTCCTAACAAAATCCTAGTGATTCTTAAGCCGGTCTTATTTCTGCCACTAAATTTGAAAAATCTTTTCCCAATTTACAAAAAAATTAAAGAATAGAAATGTAAAAAACTTTCATGCATGTCTTCTCATTTTGGAACCTACTACTATTTATCTATACTAGAATCTACCAGAAGATGGCATCAAACTTAATAATAAAATATATATTGCTCTTTAAAATTTTGATACTGCAATATTTTATGTTATTTCACAAAGAGCAGAGGTTTCCAAGTGTTCTACCATCTGATATGCTGAGTGTTACTAAGTGTTCCTGAGATCATTTACAAAGTGCTGCTTTCTAGAACATTTTCTAGTAGATCAGTGGGAACCTGGACACATTATCACAGCGTCTGCTTCCAATGGCCAGAACTACAGAAGAAAGATGGGGGTGGAGGGTCATTTTACACATTTCTCTCAGAGGAAAGGCCCATGGCCCCTTTGGACACCTCTGCTTCAGATAATCTATAATTGACATGCTTCATATTTCTTCTAACAGCAAAGCAATCAAGAGAAAATGTTACCTGCTTCCACACATTTCTCATCAATCTTCATGTCATCGTCTATAAAAGAGTACAGAAAGGGAGAAACAGAATTTAAAATGTGTCCGCATTAAAAACAAAATTTCATGGCCAGGCATAGTGGCTCACGCCTGTAATCCCAGCACTTTGGGAGGCCAAGGCGGGCGGATCACCTGAGGTCAGGAGTTCGAGACCAGCCTGACCAACATGGTGAAATCCTATCTCTACTAAAAATATAAAAATTAGTCGGGTGTGGTAGCACACACCTATAATCCCAGCTACTTAGGAGGCTGAGGCAGGAGAATCGTTTGAACCCAGGAAGCAGAGGTTGCGGTGAGTCGAGATAACGCCATTGCACTCCAGCCTGGGCAAAAAGAGCAAAACTCTGTCTAAAAAAATAAATAAATAAAAATAAAAAATAAAAAATTCCCTATGTATGTCAATAAAACTCATAAAATAAAAATAAAAAACTATGTATGTCACTAAAACTCCATCCACCTTATGATAAATTTACTTTTAGAGCTATTGCTTACTTGGAGAGATAAAAAGGGCTCTCCTGTATTAAATGAAAATGTATGATGTGGGAGGCTATATAATATAAAAATGGTTAAAAACTAAAAACCATAGGCTTTTGAATGCTGCACAAATTAGTTGATCTCTAAGCCTCTGTTCTCCATCTGCAAATGGGGAGAGTAACAGTACCTACCATATAGGCTAGGATTGAGAAAATGCATGAAAAGCTCAGGCATATGCTAAGTACTCAATAAATGTGAATTCTCTTTACCTTTAGCTGAAGTATATATAAAAGAAGAAAGGAATATAACTTTAAAAACTACTTATCCTAATTCTCAAAACTCTCTACAGCACAACCTAAACCCAGCTTGGAAGGTTGTCGTCCACTTCTCTCCTTCACGCATCTTATGCTACCATTAGAGTGGACATCACCGCCTTTGCTACCCTGTTCCCTGTGCCTGTCATGCTTCTAGGTCCATCCCAAGCACTGATCAGAATGAATACCCCCTTGCAGAGCATTTTCTTCCTACTACCTTGAACTGTCAGCTACTGCACATCTATTCTACATCTATAACCATTCGGGGGTTTGCCTTCTTTGTTCTTCTAGACAGCTTCTTGAAGACAGGGACCGTCTCACTAGTTTTTACAGACTCTTACTACAGTATTTTGCACATAGTGGGCAAATGGTAAATTATTTCTTAAATTGAGTTTTCTTTTAAATATCAAAATATTTAATTTCTGAATTTTTTTTTTTCTTTCAGCACTTTACATCTTGTTTCTAGCAGTGCCCATCACATCCCAGGTGCTCAACAAATACTGATTTAATAAATGAGGCTAATACAGGTTCCAAAAGTACATAGTCTGTAAAAGTGTAGTCCAAAGTACAGTCTGTAGAATAAGCTATAATATAAAGTAACGCCTATCACCACCCCTTAAAAACTACATCATTCATTAATGTTTTTAAATGAAATATGAAAAATTTTATGAAATAACACTGTCTTGTACAGGTAGGGACACAGATAAACAAGTGACATGGTTTAGATTTCCCGCACTGTCATTTGCTTACTTGTATTCATTTAGAGATTATTTTCCTAATTAATTAGATTAATTTAATTTCCTAATTAAATAATCAGATTGTTATTAGCCATCCATAACAACAGTGAGTTCATTAGTTCCCAGAACATAACAAAGTTGTTTTTCTTCAGGGCAAACGAACACTAAAATTTTCAATTTTATTTTACAGAGGAAGGTACAAAAACCAGGCATGATTATCCAGTAACAGCACAAGAAGCTCTGACTTTTCTGACGCTTGACTCTGATAAGTGTCAAGTGGCCCTAAGATAGGGCCACTGATTTTTGTTCTCCTCAAATCAATAATTCCACATTATCAGCTAGGATAATGTACTGAATTGTGTTCCCCCCAATATTCATATGTTGAAGCCCTTGCCTTCAGTATGGCTGTATTTAGAGATAGGGCCTTTAAGGAGGTAATTAAGGTTAAATGAGGTAATATGTCTAGGGTCTTACATTGATAGAACTGGTGGCCTTATAAGAAGAAGAAAACATACCAGATCAATCGACCTCCCTGTCTCTCTCTTCTTTTTTTTCCTCTCTCTCTCTCCCCATGCCCCCCACCACCATCTCTCTTCTCTCTCTCTCCCTCTCCCTCTCTCTCTCTCTCCCTCTCCCTCTCTCTCTCTCTCCCTCTCCCTCTCCCTCCCTCTCCCTCTCCCTCTCCCTCTCCCTCTCCCTCTCCCTCTCCCTCTCCCTCTCTCTCTAAGGATGCACAGAGGCAACACCAAATGAGCACACAGCAAGAAGGTGGCTGTCTGCAAGCCAGGAAGAGAGGCCTCACCAGAAACCAACCCTGCTGGAATCTTAATCTTAGACTTCCAGCCTCTGAAACTGTAAGAAAATAAATATCTGTTGTTTAAGCCATTTAGTCTGTGGTATCTTGTTATGGAAGCTCAAGCTAAGACCATGGCCTTATCACCCACCAATACCATAGAGTTCCCAGCTCCCCTCTCCCACCAAGGGCTACGCCCAGGTTCCCCTCCACAACTCTTAGCATGCAGTCTATAACGTGACCCTGAGTAGACAAACCAGAAGCAGGCAACCTGGACTTGCCCCTCTCTCCCTCTCCTTCTGCTCTCGCCTTCCTATGTCATACACCCTTTTTTGTTTTGGGGGGACACAGATTGGAGCCTTGTTCCCATAGATCAGCCTTCAAAAGTCATTCTGCAGTTCTCTGGTTTCCCTTTCCAAATTCAAGGATGAACTGTGGATGGTGGCTAAGGGGACACCTCTTCTTTCCCCTCTCTGGAAGCAGACAGCATCTTGCTTTGGGGTGTGTGTGTGTGTGTGTGTGTGAGAGAGAGAGAGAGAGCGCGCACCATCAAAATGAGTCATCCAGATGGTTGGGCATGGAGAAGGGGAAAGGCTAGTAACTGAAGGTCCCATTTGTTTCCTAATGCAGGGCCTTTTAGACAGACGGAATCTTGAATCCAGATTACACTGTTTGCAACTACTGACAACTATTCCTACCTTCTCTGGATGTCAATCTTTTCATCCATAAGATGGGAATAATAATAATTTCACTATGGTGTTATTGTTAGGTTAGGTAACGTGTATAAACCAGTTGAAACAAAACATCTCATCAGTTTCACAGTTTTTATTGAGTTCTTGCCATATGCTATGCTAAACTCTGGAGCTGCATATAAATGTTACTTCTCTTTTCTTTATTCCTGTCAGTGTTAGGACAATTATATTTTGCATGCATATCTTTGAATGACACATGTTTACAAATTAAGGTATTAATGACTATCACACTACTAGGTATATAGGAAGAGCTTAATAAATAGCTGAATGGAATTAAAGTGAATTTTTTTTTTTTTTTTTTTTTTTTTTTTTTTTTTT
>NC_045444.1:88033432-88083906 GCF_002776525.5 Piliocolobus tephrosceles
CTGGAGTGCAGTGGCGCGATCTCGGCTCACTGCAAGCTCCGCCTCCCGGGTTCTCGCCATTCTTCTGCCTCAGCCTCCCGAGTAGCTGGGACTACAGGCGCCCGCCACCTCGCCCGGCTAGTTTTTTGCATTTTTTAGTAGAGACGGGGTTTCACTGTGTTAGCCAGGATGGTCTCGATCTTCTGACCTGGTGATCCACCCGTCTCGGCCTCCCATAGTGCTGGGATTACAGGCTTGAGCCACTGCGCCCGGCCTAAAGTGAATTTTTTAAACTACAAGAAATTTCTAAAAGATGTTAGAAATAAGAGTTTTTTCGTAAATACTATTTCTTACCTTCTTCCATAGAAATTGCTGAGTACAAGCAAATGATTGAAGCAGGGGGGAGAAAAAGAACACAATATCTGTACTATTGTTTCTCAGATTAATTTACAATAAGAAATGTAATGTGCAAAAATTATTGTAATTAGTATTCTGGGTTTATTCTCTAGAAATTCAGGGAAGATTTAGTAACAAAATGATAAATGAAAACCTTATAAAGCCGATATATTTGTGAGCCTTGTTGGAAATGGGAATCCACTTGCTTCTGGTAAATCCCACCCTCTTCCATCCCAGCTAGTTCTACAAGCGTAGTATTCTATGAATTTCTGAATTAACATGCTTAGTTCAGCATATTTTAGGAACCCAAATTTTCAGTGGAAGGAAGGAAAGAAGACAGAGAGATGGAGGGAGGAAGGGAGGGAGGGAAAGAAAGAGGGAAGACAATTATAAGTGCAGCTTCAGTCAATAACTTTTTAATAATCATCTGCAAACTAACATCAATAACACTTCATTAGTAAAATTGCCTATATCTTAGGACTCAGTAGCCTGCCCCTAATATTTTTTTGGGGAGAGGAGGGTATGATAAGACTTAAGCAGAGCAGAAATGTAGAAAGTAATATTAATTGTAGGATCATCTATAATAGTTGAAAATAAATGATCTTTTTAGTAGTTTAAAAAATAATCATGTCTATTGGAAACATTCCCTGAGAGAGGGGACCCTTTAAAAAGTCAGTGGCTCCAAACCTGAGGCTCATGGACCTAGAGATTTGTGAGGATAATAATAGAGTATTGCAAACTCTTTTCAGCATGGACTTCTAGAAAGTCTAATACAAATCACACAGGGCACATAACCAAATTAAATGGCTACTAGAGGTTATACTACAGGTAATTATCAGATGCTGATTAGAAACTGTAATTAGCATTTTCATGTGCCTTTGATAAATGAAAGTTTGGTTTAAAAAAAAAAACTTTTTCAAAACATGGAAGAAGTAACTAAAATATCACTTTGAAGATTGTGTCATGAAAAATGTTTCTGATAAGATGTTAAGTGGCTGGCAAGATGGCTGAATAGGAATAGCTCTGGTCTGCAGCTCCCAGCGAGATGAATGCAGAAGGCAGGTGATTTCTGCATTTCCAACTGAGGTACCTGGCTCATCTCACTGGGACTGGCTAGACAGTGGGTGCAGCCCACGAAGGGCAAACCAAAGCAGGGTAGGGCGTTGCCTCACCCAGGAAGCACAAGGGGTCGGGGAACTCCCTCCCCTAGCCAAGGAAAGCTGTGAGAGACTGTAAGGGACTGGGACTCCAGCCCAGATATTACCCTTTTCCCACGTTCTTCACAACCCACAGACTAGGACATTCCCTTGGGTGCTTACACCAGCAGGGCCATGGGTTTCAAGCACAAAACTGGGCAGCCATTTGGGCAGACACCAAGTTAGCTGCAGGAGTTTTTGTTTGTTTGTTTGTTTTTCATACCCCAGTGGCACCTGGAATACCAGCAAGACAGAACCGTTTTCTCCCCTGGAAAAGGGGCTGAAGCCAGGGAGCCAAGTAGTCTTGCTCAGCGGATCCCACCCCCATGGAGTCCAGCAAACTAAGATCCACTGGCTTGAAATTCTCGCTGCCAGCACAGCAGACTGAAGTTGAACTGGGACACCCCAGCTTGGTGGGGGAAGGGGCGACCGCCATTACTGAGGCTTGGGTCGGCGGTTTTCCTCTCACAATGTAAACAAAGCCACTGGGAAGTTTGAACTGGGTGGAGCCCTCTACAGCACCCCAAAGCCACTGTAGCCAGACTGCCTCTCTAGATTCCTCTTCTCTGGGCAGGGCATCTCTGAAAGAAAGGCAGCAGCCCCAGTCAGGGACTTATAGACAAAACTCCCATCTCCCTGGGACAAACAGTCATCTGGGGGAAGGGGTGGCTGTGGGCGCAGTTTCACCAGACTTAAAAGTTCCTGCCTGCTGGCTCTGAAGAGAGGAGCAGATCTCCTAGCACAGTGCTCAAGCTCTGCTAAGGGACAGACTGCTTCCACAAGTGGGTCCCTGGCCCCTGTGCCTCCTGACTGGAAGACACCTCCCAGCAGGGCTTGGCAGACACCTCATACAGGAGAGCTCCAGCTGGCATCTGGCAGGTGCCCCTCTGGGACAAAGCTTCCCAAGGAAGGAGCAGGCAGCAATCTTTGCTGTTCTGCAGCCTCCGCTAGTGATACCCAGGCAAACAGGAACTGGAGTGGACCTCCAGCAAACTCTAGCAGACCTGCAGCACAGAGGCCTATTTTGAAGGAAAACTAACAAACAGAAAGTAATAGCATCAACATCAACAAAAAGGATGTCCACTCAGAGGCCCCATTCAAAGCTCACCAACATCAAAGACCAAAGGTAGATAAATCCATGAAGACGAGGAAAAAACAGTGAAAAAAGGCTAAAAATTCCAAAAACCAGAATGCCTCTTCTCCTCCAAAGGATCACAACTCCTTGCCAACAAGGGAGCAAAACTGAATGGAGAAAGAGTTTGGCAAATTGACAGAAGCAGGCTTCAGAAGGTGGGTAATAACAAACTCTTCCGAGCTAAACAAGCATGTTCTAATCCAATGCAAGGAAGCTAAGAACCTTGAAAAAGGGTTAGAGGAATTGCTAACTAGAATAACCAGTTTAGAGAAGAATATAAATGACCTGATGAAGCTGAAAAACACAGCCCAAGAACTTCATGAAGCATACACAAGTATCAATAGCCAAATCGATCAAGCAGAAGAAACAATATCAGAGATTGAAGATCAACTTAATGAAATAAAGCACAAGATTAGAGAAAAAAGAATGAAAAGGAATGAACAAAGCCTCCAAAAAATATGGGACTATGTGAAAAGACCAAACCTACATTTGATTGGTGTACCTGAAAGTGACGGGGAGAATGGAACCAAGTTGGAAAACACTCTTCAGGATATTATCCAGGAGAACTTTCCCAGCCTAGCAAGATAGGCCAACATTCAAATTCAGGAAATACAGAGAACACTACAAAGATACTCCTTGAGAAGAGCAACCCCTAGACACTAAATCTTCAGATTCACCAAGGTTGAAATGAAGGAAAAAATGTTAAGGGCAGCCAGAGAGAAAGGTTGGGTTACCCACAAAGGGAAGCCCATCAGACTAACGGTGGATTTCTCAGCAGAAACCCTACAAGCCAGAAGAGAGTAGGGGCCAATATTCAATTCTCAAAGAAAAGAATTTTCAACCCAGAATTTCATATGCAGCCAAACTAAGCTTCACAAGTGAAGGAGAAATAAAATCCTTTGCAGACAAGCAAATGCGGAGAGATTTTGTCACTACCAGGCCTGCCTTACCAGAGCTCCTGAAGGAAGCACTAAATATGGAGAGGAAAAACCAGTACCAGCCACTGCAAAAACTACCAAATTATAAAGACCATTGACACTATGAGGAAACTGCATGAACTAACAGGCAAAAATAATCAGCTAGCATCATAATGACAGGATCAAATTCACACGTAACAATATTAACCTTAAATGTAAATGGGCTAAATACCCAATTAAAAGACACAGACTGGCAAATTGGATAAAGAGTCAGGACCCATCGGTGTGCTGTATTCAGGAGACCCATCTCATGTGCAAAGACACACATATGCTCAAAATAAAGGGACGGAGGAATATTTACCAAGCAAATGGAAAGCAAAAAAAAAAAAAAAAAAGCAGGGGTTCCAATCCTAGTCTCTGATAAAACAGACTTTAAACTAACAAAGATCAAAAAAGACAAAGAAGGGCATTACATAATGGTAAAGGGATCAACACAACAAGAAGAGCTAACTATTCTAAATATATATACACCCAATAGAGGAGCACCCAGATTCATAAAGCAAGTTCTTAGAGACCTACAAAGAGGCATAGATTCTCATGCAATAATAGGGGGAGACTTTAACAACCCACTGTCAATATTAGACAGATCAATGAGACAGAAAATTAACAAGGATATTCAGGACTTGAACTCAGCTCTGGACCAAGTGGACCCAATTGACATCTACAGAATTCTACACCCCAGATCAACAGAATATACATTCTTCTCAGCACCACATCACACTTATTCTAAAACCGACCACCAATTGGAAGTAAAACATTCCTCAGCAAATGCAAAAGAACAGAAATCATAACAAACAGTCTCTCAGACCACAGTGCAATCAAATTAGAACTCAGGATTAAGAAACTCACTCAAAACTGTACAACTACATGGAAACTGAACAACCTGCTCCTGAATGACTACTGGGTAAATAATGAAATTAAGACAGAAATAAATAAGTTTTTTGAAAGCAATGAGAACAAAGACATAATGTGCAGAATCACTGGAAAACAGGTAAAGCAGTGTTTAGAGGGAAATTTAGAGCACTAAATCCCTACAGGAGAAAGCAAGAAAGATCTAAAATCAAAACCCTAACATCACAATTAAAAGAACTAGAAAAGCAAGAGCAAACAAATTCAAAAAACTAGCAGAAGACCAGAAATAACTAAGATCAGAGCAGAACTGAATGAGATAGAGACACAGAAAACCCTTCAAAAAAATCATGAATTCAGGAGCTGGATTTTTGAAAAGATTAAGAAAATAGACCACTAGCCAAGTTAATAAAGAAGAAAAGACAGAAGAATCAAATAGACACAATAAAAAATGGTAAAGGGGATATCACCACTGATCCCACAGAAATACAAACTACCATGAGAGAATACTATAAACACCTCTACGCAAATAAACTAGAAAATCTAGAAGAAATGGGTAAATTCCTGGACACATAGACCCTCCCAAGACTAAACCAGGAAGAAGTTGAATCCCTGAATAGACCAATAACAAGTTCTGAAATTGAGGCAGTAATTAATAGCCTGCCAACCAAAAAAAGCCCAGGACCACATGAAGCTTGTACCATTCCTTCTGAAACTATTCCAAACAATGGAAAAAGAGGGACTCCCTCACTCACTCATTTTATGAGACCAGCATCATCCTGATACCAAAAGCTGGCAGAGACACAACAAAAAAAGAAAACTTCAGGCCAATATCCCTGATGAACATCGATGGGAAAATCCTCAATAAAATACTGGTAAACCAAATCCAGGAGCACAGCAAAAAGCTTATCCACCACAATCAAATTGGCTTCATCCCTGGGATGCAAGGCTGGTCCAACATATGCAAATCAATAAATGTAATCCATCACATAAACAGAACCAATGACAAAAATCACATGATTATCTCAATACACGCAGAAAAGGCCTTTAATAAAATTTAACATCCCCTCATGCTAAAAACTCTCAATAAACTAGGAATTGATGGAACGTATCTCAAAATAATAAGAGCTATTTATGACAAACCCACAGCCAGTATCATACTGAATGGGCATGGATGAAGCTGGAAACCATAATTCCCAGCAAACTAATACAGGAACAGAAAACCAAACACCACATGTTCTCACTCATAAGTGGGACTTGAACTATGAGAACACATGGACACAGGGAGGGGAACATCACACACTGGGGCCGGTTGGTGGGTGGGGACTAAGGGGAGGGATAGCATTAGGAGAAATACCTAATGTAGATGATGGGTTAATGGGTGCAGGAAACCACCATGGCACATGTATACCTATGTAACAAACCTGCACGTTCTGCACATGTATCCCAGAACTTAAAGTATAATTAAAAAAGAAAAAAAGATGTTAAGTTTAAAAAAATAAAAAGTGCTATTGCAGCTATTACTGTAACCATGTAAAATATGTATTCACTGCTGGAAGTTAATATGAAAATATTGTCATTGAGAAGGCATGTTTTCTTTTGTCAAAAACTGCGTTTATAGTTGTCCTCATATCTTTTCAATAAGAAAATAAAAGGAAAAGTAATTTTTGGCTTGGAGAAGGGATACATAATGAAGTGGGTGAGGCTTCCCATGGGTAGATCTGCGATGCTGGTACTTTTTGTGCCCTTCCAGTCTCCTCTCTTTGCCTCCCTCTTTCTGGTGCCCAGTTCCTTCCTTTAACCCCTTTCCAGGGCCCACCTGAGGGCCATTTCAGAAGGGCCTTGCTCAGTAGGCTTACCTGGCCTCTGTCAAGCCACAGCACCTTTAATCAAGCATTTGCCACCATGGAGCCTTTACTCACCACTCCCCAACTGCTTCAATAATAATGTCTAGCAATCAAACTGCAATCATTAGGTAACAATTCCATCCCATATTTATTCACTAAAGGCATGCACAATTGTTAATCAGTGCTTCTGTACAGTGTGAAGATTAAGTCCTCTAAGTTGATAGAACCCAAATGAAGGTATATGTGTAGCTATGCAGCCTTGCTTGCAGTCATGTATAATGCACATATGAGCTGCGGAGATCTTGGAGGGCCTCAATTTGGGGAGGGATGTCTTCAGGTGTCACCAAGATAAGAACATACGCATTTTCATAAACTGAAAACTCTTCTAAATCCAAAGAATGAATGTCAATGGTAGGACTTCAGAGAGCTGGCTGCCAGGGAGACTATCTGGGAGCAGTGGGGACATTTAGGGATCTCCTGGGCAGGAAGCCAGTCCTGGGAGGGAGGAAGCAGGCTCCCCCAGGATGCACGTGCTGGGTCTGAGGTAGCCACATACTGAAATTGCCTTTGTAAAAATTACGTCAGTGAGAAAATTATGGCAGTTAGGGAGATCCGATATAGCCCAAGCTCCTCTTGCTTTTAGCTTTCAAGCTGCCTTCATTCCAGGGTTAGCTTTGGGAGACATTTTATTTATAGTTTAAATGATAACAGGCCTTCCCCTAAAACTCTGCCACCTTTATAAAGCTAATGAGAGACCATCAGGTTAGTGGGAGGAGCCTGAATTCTGCTAAGGTGAATTCTGCATATCATAAGATATGCAATTTCCCCAATAATTCTTGCAAATAACATCACTATTGTAGAACCTAAGATTGGCCTTTTGTGACATCTTTTTAGGTTTTTTCATGTCTGACACCTGTGGCTCCATCTGGACCCACCAGCCAATGGCTCCTGTAGCTCCACCCAGAAGCAACTCAGTGCAAGAGGACAGCTTCAACTCCCTATGATCTCATCTCTGATCCAACCAATCAGCAGCAAGTGCCCATTGAATAGCCACCCCACTACCTCCCCAAACTACCTTTGAGCAACCCCTAATCTAGGGGCCTTCAAGGAGATTGATTTAAATAACAACTCCATCTCCCACGTGGCATGGCCAGCCTCACATCAATTAGATTCTTTCTTTACTGAAATGCTATGGTCTTCATTTGTGCAGCAAACAGGGAGAACCTGTCGGGCAGTTGCAATACTCACATAAGGTTGACTTGAGGCAGGTGTGAGGCTGGTATGGCTGAGACCACCAGAATTCCCGTTGCTTCCTATGGGGGCGGGGAACCATGAGACAAAAAACAAGCAAAAAACAAAAAGCCAACCCCAGTTAACCCAGGTGTAACAGACCCAGAACAATGACAACCAGAATGTTTCTTAGAATTCTGCTGCCTTCACCCAAGTGAAAAGGGTGATCACTTCTCCAAATGCATTGTCAAATAAATTTTCCAAACATATAGGCTCTCTTATCTCTTTTTCTGCCTCACAGGATCTTTTCAGAACAACAAATACTTAGAGTGACAATCTCGTCCATGATCACAAGTTTGCACATGGAGTTTCGGTAAATGACTCATGGTAAGTTGCCTCTCAGGCATGTTAGCCTGTCTCTGCAGTCTCCTTCGAATTCTCATGACATGTTCAGGTTTCCCTCCCAGGCTGTTACAGGCTCTCTACAGTTTCTTTAGATGACTCTGCTCCTTTCTTGATCTCTAGAATCACCCCTGGGCTCGAGGGCAAGGCTTCACCTTTTCTTGGCACCTGAAACCTCTGTTGACTTGTTCCTTCTCCCCTGAGTCCCCCAGCAATTCCTTTGGGCAGGTTTTCCTTTCTTGCCTACTTCAAAGCAACTTTCTAAGCAAAGTTGTTCTTCCTTCTTTATTCAACACTGTGAAGTTTGGAACAAGAGAAGACTTTGAAGACACTCTGTTCTTTGTATTCCCGGAACTGCAGCATCACCTTTACCTGGAAGCTGGTGAGACCTGCAGAATCTCAGTCCCCACCCCAAGCCTTCCAAATTAGAATCTCCATTTTAATAAGAGCCCAGGTAAGTCACATGTATGTTAAAGGCAAGAAGCTCTAATTTAATCTCTCAAACTTTGGAATACATCTGAGGTGTTTGTTAAAATGCAGATAATCTGGGCCTCCCAGATCTCCTGCCTCCGATTCTCTGAAGGCCAGGGCATCTGCGTGTTTAAATCAAACTCTCCATGTGATTCTAATTCACAAGAGAATTTAAGAAGGGCCAATTTAGCCACTGTCCTCACTTTAGAAATGAGGAAACTGATCCAGGGAAGTCAGGCAAGGTGGTGGAAGTTGAACAGTTAGCAGCAGGAGGCATCTATGCTATAATCTACAAAATGATGGAATGGGATTCAACAGACCTGGGTTCCAGGCGTGCTTCCCCTCCGCAGGATCTTGGACAAATCTCCTGACATCTGAAACTTAGTTCCCCATTTATGAAATGGGGCTCAGTGCATTTGAGGCATTGTGAGGACTAAATGATACATGAAACCTTACTGTAAACTCAATTAGCATGGACATGCAGGGCATTCATTAATTCATTCATTAATTATTTGAAGAGATAACACATACACACAGTAAAAATCTTAACAGTATAAAAACGTAGGCCAGGCGTGGTGGCTCATGCCTGTAATCCCAGCACTTTGGGAGGCCGAGGTCGGCAGATCACCTGAGGTCAGGAGTTTGAGACCAGCCTGGCCAACATGGTGAAACCCCATCTCTACTAAAAATACAAAAATTAGCCAGGCGTGGTGGTGCGCACCTGTAGTCTCAGCTACTCTGGAGGCTGAGGCAGGGAAATCGCCTGAACCCAGGAGGCTGAGGCTGCAGTGAGCTGAGATCACAGCATTGCAGTTCAGCCTGATGACAGAGCAAGACTCCGTCTCAAAAAAAAAAAAAAAAAAAAAGTAAAGCTTCTTCCCTTCCTTCTGCTCAGTTTCTTGTGCATTCTTCCAGAAATATTCTCTGCATAATTAAGGTACTTTAATTCACAACACATGCAGGCCAGAGCCAAGATTCTTGATTCCAAGTTAGGTGATGAACTCTCTAAATATCTGTGTTTCCTGTTTTTTAACCTTCTGTACCTTTCCTTGGCTACTTCATGATTAATTACCGGATAGTCTGATCTCTCTCCATCTGTCTCTGTGTCGCTCATTCTCTGTCAGCTTCCTCTCTAGGCTTCACCCTTGCCTTTCTGGGAGTTCCTGGTTTTTTATTCTTACAGAATGATACCCTGTACATCTTCACATGTTCCCTCTGGCGGAAACTCCAGCAGAATGGGGCCTCTCACTGGAAAGTCATGTCCACTTGCCAAAAATACTTGCTACTCTGGTACAAACCATCAACTCTAACTCCCCCAATTTGCAATATAGTCATTCCAAACTCCTTTAGATGGGTATTATTTTCCACCTTTTTGGAGAAGCCTTCCTCCTCATTCTTTTACAGTTTTCTAAAATCAGATGTAAATTTTCTACCTGTTGAAAGTAAAAACAAACAAACAAGCAAAACAAAAACAAAACCCCCCAGCTACTTGCATTCAAATCTGTCACTCTTATAAAGAGCATAAAAAATATTTTATGCGCTCATTCATTATTCTTAAGCACAATGCTGCTCTTCATACCACTTACCTTGAGCACCTGAGGTGCTTGGTGACGATGCAGATTCCTGGCTCAGTCCATATCTATTGAATCAGGGAAGGGGGGGCAGAGCCAGGGAATCTGTATTTTACAAAATACCCAGCTCATTTTTACTCACAGCAAAGTTGGAGAAATGGGAAGGGAGAAAAATTGTTTGTAGATATGAAAGACCCCATTTATTGAGGCTCAGAGATACTGACTTCTCAAAAGCCACATCAGCCTGTGCTTCGGATAGGCCTCTTGTGCAGATGCAGCAGTGGATTTAGTCTCAACACCCTCCTCCAGTCCTCCAATGTGCCTCCTGGTTTTCTGAATGAGATTCAGGAGCCTTCCATCATTCTGTCCCCAACAAGACATTTGTGTAGACTCTGCTATTGACATATTGCTTCTAAATGAAATTGTTTAATTTCTTATTTTCATATTAGGTTTTCATGTGGCAATGACTAAAAGCAGCATGAGAACTTCCTATCATCATTTATTTGTGTGTGCTTCCCCAATAAACCCGTAATTGGGTTTTGTGTGCTCCTTGCAAGACCCCTGCTGGACCCCCCTCACCACTTTCTGACCTGAAACCATGAGGACTAATCTCATTAGGCCTTTATCCCTGTTCATGTCCTTCAGCCCCCAAGCTCAGGTCACCCCTTATCCCCTGTGCTTTAATCCCTATAAGACCCCTGCCAGCCACCCACGCCCTCTAGAACTCACAGCAAATCTTCAGCAAACTCTCTTAGATCTCAGCCTCTTCTTTGAACCCTTTCTTCTTGCTCTAACTGCAGCCCAGCTCTCCCTGCAGTCTGCTTCCCCTGCAGCCTTCAAGAGGGGGATGTTACCTCTCCCACTCCCGGTGCGGCGCTGGTGAAATAGCTCTGGGGGACGGGAGCCCTGACTCAGAGCCTCTGCTGATTTCTGCAGTGTTGATGCTCTCACGGTGGCTGATTTCAAGCTACCACCCTGTCTTCACCGAATGTGGGTGTGTGAGGAGATGGCTCAGATGGCTCCAGCACATCCCTGTGCCTTCCTTCCACTGGGCCTGAAGGTGGCGGTGTGTCCTCGCTTCTCACTGCCATTTCCAGATTATTCTTCCTTGTCCTAGGAGCCCCCAGCTTTGAACATCATCCCACTACTTTTCTGGTAGCCATCGCCAGCTCACTCCTGCTCGCTCCTAGGTCTCAACACTGTTCTGTCACAGTTCTCAATGATTTTATCACACATACAAATGTCCCTTTCAGCACCCTGGCCTAGTGGGTGCTTGATCTCCTCTTTTCCCATAACCTTTCACTCATTCAACCTCAGCCACCACCTCCCGTTGTCATACCCAAGACCTCATCAGTACCAACAACAACAATCTCCCCTTAATTTTAACTTCCAGTATCCCTTTCTCCTACTAACACCTCCCATCTTCCCAGCCCCAATACACTGTTGACCTCATAAAGACCTGCAATCCATTGATCTTACTTCCTTCTCACCAATCCTCATGTGCTTCATTTCCTCATCTCCCTCCTAAGCAGCTTACATGTCACACTCCATCCTTATCATCTGTCCCTTGGCCCCCTCTTGATTTGCTGTTAAATCCAACCCTCCATCTAATCTGGACCTGCACCCCAGAAGCACTTCAGATGTGTGACCTTTAACTTAAGAGGGCCCTGAATGCTGACCACACTGTGTTTATCTAATCTGTTTGCTCTCCAACTCGCATGGAAACTTTTCAAGCTTTCTATTCTCTCCTTTCCAATGCCTCCTTCCCCACCCTGCTCTCTGCTTACGGTTCCTCATTTCACTGAGAAAATAACAGTTAGGAGAGAACTTCCACAAGCGCCTGCCATATGCTGCATCCTCAGCTGTGCCCTGTACTCTGCCTTCCCTTGTGGTACCATTTCTATGGATGAGCTGTTTATGATCCCAGGGCAGTCCAAGCCCTCTTCTTGATACT
This sequence comes from Piliocolobus tephrosceles, assembly GCF_002776525.5. Taxonomy (NCBI): domain Eukaryota; kingdom Metazoa; phylum Chordata; class Mammalia; order Primates; family Cercopithecidae; genus Piliocolobus; species Piliocolobus tephrosceles. The sequence continues at coordinate 88,045,440 of NC_045444.1, forward strand.
AAAGCATATCTCCTTCTGCCCACTCAAAGACATCTACAACGGCAATTCTCTTCTCCCTCTCCCATATCATCAAAATGTTCCCCTGGTGGATGACTCCCATTACTTACAGCATCTAAACATTTCACTCACACCACTCCACTCTCCCCTCTGGCTATTTCTCCGTTGTTCTGCTCTGCTTTATCCCAAAATGTCTCAAAGAGTTTCCTATGCTCATCCATTTCTTCAAATCCCACTCTAATGAGGATTTTGGCCCCACTTCTCCACTGAAATTGCTCTTATTAAGATCACTAATGACTGTCATACTGCTACATCCAATGGTCAATTCTCAGCCTTCTTAGCAGAAGGTGATATAGCTGATGAGGACCCCATACAGTCTTGATTTTCATTCTGTCTCACTGGTCATTCCTTCTCAATATCCTTTACTGGTTCCATTTTTCCTTCTTGATCTCTTAACAGTGGCTGAGCCTGGGACTGCTGCTTCTTTCTATTTGTACGCCCTCCCTTGGTAGCTCATCAAACCTCAGTAACATAAGGTGAGGGTGGTGGGTTGAAATTTAGTAACTGAGGTCTCAACTGAGCCTTGAAAGATGAATCCTTTTTTGTCTTAGTCTGTGCAGTTTTCTATAACAAAGTACAGTAAACTGGGTCACTTATAAACAACAGAAATGTATTTGCTCATAGTTCTGGAAGCTGGGACATCCAAGCTCGAGGAGCTAGTGGATGCAGTGTCTGGGGAGGGCCCACTCCGTGTCTCATAAATGGCGCCTTTTAGCTGTGTCCTCCCAAGGTGGAAGGGGCAAATAAGCTCCCTCAGGCCTCTTTTATAAGGGTACTAATCCCATTCACGAAGGCCGAGTGCTCATGACCTAACCACCTGCTGAAGGCCCCACCTCTTAATACTACTGCACTGGGGATTAGGTCTCAACATATGAATTTTGGAGGAGACACAAACATTCAGGCCATAGCACTTTTTAAGTTTAATTTAGTTTCCCAAGACTTCTCCCTGTTTTCTAGCTGATATGATTATTCTCGTCTCCTTCGTATTTAAGATGCTTAGTGTTTATCAATAAGTTGACATTTGGATATATAAACCAGTGTGTGTGTGTGCTTATTCATCTGCTTTTCCCTCTTTATCTCATCTTAACTGTGGTAACAGAAGCCCAAGAAAAACATTTTGTTTCCTTATGGTTCAGCCCTGAGTTCAGGAGTGCTGACGTTCCTTACCTCTTCAGAAGGTGGTTAGAAGGGACAAGCCCAGCGCAGGTAGCAGGGTCTGAGATTTTTCGGGCCTGCCACCAGAGGGCATCATTCTGGTCCACAATCTGGAGGATGTCCCCCTTCTGGAAAGGCAATCCAGCGTCCATGCAGGGGATGTCAGGATCCTCCTGGGGCCAGTACTCAGTCATGGCACGAACATACACCTGATGGCAGGTGCATAATGACGCTATCAGAAGGTGCCTAATGGTGCCATCTGAAGAACCCTTGCCCATGGGCCATCATGACTTAAAACCATTTCTCCCACTCCTTGACCTGCTACTCCTATCTTTCCTCTTCACCTTCACCAAAAAAGAGAACTTGCCTCCTGAGCCTAAGTACCATGAGGAAAAGCATCTTTGGGAACAGAATCTCTTAACTTAGAGAAGTTTAGGCTCAAATGTTCACAATTTTTGATGTTGCATCTTGACTTCTTAGTATCCCATCTCCTTATACTGTACTCATTTACTCATTTTGCTTCTCGGGCCATCAGTATTGAAAAATACCCAACACAGTCTTGAGCCCAGGTCCAACACAGTACAAAGGATAGGATTATTATGCATCATATTTATTGCTGTTACTTGGGGATTTACTGTGTGTGAGATTGAAGACTCAGTAAATTCTTACCATTTTCTGGCTATTCACAGGAGGGTCAGAGACTGGAACCACCTTGAACATGATTGTGCCTCGAGACATGGCCTGGAAAATAAGAGAGGAGAAAGGATGGCAATCATGGAGCTAGCAGGGTTACAGGGGCTCAGTAGACAGAGTTACAGTGCAATGTATCCAGGTCTAATGGTGACATCCCCCAAGAGCCTTTCTCAAGGGCTCTGCAGCTGTCACCATCCAGAAATGGAAATTAGGAAGCAAATGACCCCTACATCTGCCCTGCTGTGGGGTTCTGGGGTCACTGAGCCACACTGAGGTGGCCTCTTCCAGGGATCCTCCCACCCCACACTGAAACAGAAACACCCCACCCATCAAGGTCTTCCTCACACAGGCCCTGGGGAGAGACGGGATCTCCATCTGAATTTCCCTCCTTATGTCCTTACTCAGTAAGCATTTCCTGAATGCCTGTTTCTACACCAGATACCCCAGTCTGATGGGAAAGAAGAGGGGCTCCTAAGTTTTCTGTGAGAACTGACAACCTTCCAAACTCATGGTGGAAATAGGGAGCTCTCAGACTGGGGGAAGGAAGAATTCCTGTTACATGCACTGTGACGGGCATTATACATAAAGAGATTAAGACCCTGTTTGTACTGAGGAATTTCATAATCCCACTGTCCTAGGCAACATCACAGCTGGCACCAGGGGGTAGAAGCCATGCATATCTGTGATTTCTAGTACTTCAAGCTTCCTTTCCTTCTACACCACACAGAATCTTGCAGCAGTGTCTTACAAAGGATTTAGGTGCTTGTCTCATAGCACCACTCCTCACCTCACTCTCTAAGCCACTGCTATGAAATCCTGGCAGGAACCCAGTTTGAGAACCACTGGTCTATCCACTATATTGTATAGTAATCAACCTAGTCCCCACACCTGGGCTGTGCATGGGGGCAGGTGGGAGGGGCAAGCTGCTATGCTATTAACAGCTGAACTGCGATTCAGGGAATGGTTTGAAGGGCAGGAATAGGAACCTGAGGGAGAGCAAATGCTCATGAATCAGGTTATCAATCCTTAGCTCCAACCACAAGAACAGTGGCAGGGTCGCCAAGGATGTCCCCCTCCCTATATGCTGCTGTCTGGTGACTCCTTTATTCTCCCAATGCTGCCCTCCAGGAAGATGTTAAACATTTCAGCTGTAGAAAAGTGTTAGTGGGGGAAGGAGTGGTTTGCTCAGGTTCAGACTGTCCTACAAAGTCTCACTCTGTCCACCCCAGGCTCAGTTTCCAATGGAGCAAACCAGGAGATGAGGGAGCTGGGCTGGGGGCCCTGGCAGTCTTCCCGTGGCTGAAGGAGGAAGGAGCAACTTGGGAAGGGGAGTTTCCCAGCCAGGACCAGAACTTCTCAGAGTAGAGGACGGAGGTCAGCAAGTGACATGGGTGACAGACAAGGTCTGGGAGCCTGGAGGGAGAAAGCTGCCAAGAGAACTCAAGTCCCCGGTACATCCCAGTGCACACACACGGGCTTGATGGACCCAGTTCAGCCTTGGCATTTATACAAATCATTAACAAAAAGGCAAAAAGATTTACCAGAATATGGATCACTTGTTCAGGGTCCAGTCCCTCAACTGAAACTCCATTCACTTCTACCAGTTTGTCTCCAGCATATAGCAACCCTAGGCAGACAGTAACACAAAACAAAGAAAGATACAAAGAAGTAGGATAAAAATAGCAGTAGCTACCTCAATAGTTATTTAACAAACTCACTAATCCAAGCATGCTCTAAAAGTGTTTAATATGAAATAATAATAGAAAAGAAAACTGGTTATTCCAGCTTACATCGCCCCCAGAAATGTGTGAGCAGTCCATTTTTCTACCTTGTCACAAATACTTGGCATTGACTGATGGTAATACTTTTATTTTTTGCTAGTCTGATGTTGTAAAATGGAACCAGAACACTGGTAAGAAAACAGCACTAAAAACAAAGATGTCAGGGTCATAAGTCAATGACAGAAAGAAAATGGGGTAGGTATTCTTCAAAAGGGAAAATGTGGAGAAACTTGGGGTTTCAGTTAAGACTTGAGAAATGTGAGGTAAAACAGTGGAGTTGTCAGACAGTTGAGAGAAGAAGCAGAATGATGTCATAGAACAGAAACCAAGGATGATAAAAAAATTCAAGAAAGGTGTCAACAGCATCAGATGTGGTCAAGAAGTGGAAATAAAACTGAGAAGGGGCCAGGTGTGGTGGGCTCATGCCTATAATCCTAGCACTTTGGGAGGTCGAGGTGGGTGGACCACTTGAGGCCAGAGGTTCGAGACCAGCCTTGCCAACATGACGACCCCCTGTCTCTACTAAAAATACAAAAAAAATTAGCTGGGGTGGTGGTACATGCCTGTAATCCCAGCTACTTTGGAAGCTGAGGCAGGAGAATTGCTTGAACCTGGGAGGCGGAGGTTGCAATGAGCTGTGATTGCCCCACTACACTCCAGCCTAGGTGATAGAGTGAATCTCTCTCTCTCTCTCTCTCTCTCTCACACACACACACACACACACACACACACACACACACAAAACTGAGGAAGAAGGAAGGGCCAATGGACTTAGCAACTAGGAAATCCTTGGTATTTACAATGAGAATGTTGAAGTATAAAGCATGTGCCAGGTTTTAGGGCTTCGGGGTAGCAAGGATGTATAGAATCAATCATTTAAGAAACACAACAATAGCCAGGTGTGGTGGCTCATGCCTGTAATCCCAACACTCTGGTAGGCCAAGGCAGGAGGATTGCTTGAGCCCAGGAGGTTGACACCAGCCTGGGCAACCTAGTGAGACCCTATCTCAACGAAAAATAGAAAAATTGGCTGGGCATGGTAGTGTGCACCAGTGGTCCCAGTTACTGGGGGGGCTGAGGTGGAAGGATTGCTCAAGCCCAGGAGGCTGAGGCTGCAGTGAGTCATGATCACACCACTGCACCCCAGCCTGAGTGAGAGTGAGACTGTGTCTAAAAGAAAAAAAAGCTTAAAGAAGGACAGCAGTGAAAGGATGAAAACCTGGTTAATTGGTAGAAAGTGTGAGCAAAAGGCATTTCAAGATGGGAAAGAGCTATGCCTTTCTGAAAGTAGGACAGAGTGCAGAGGAAAAGTTGGGAATATAGAGCCAGGCAGATCTGTATTTGAATCCTGACTCAAATGGTGTAATTTTGAGCAAGTTAGTTTCGTAATCTCTTTGAGCCTCAGTTTCCTCATCTACACAATGGCATGATAATACTTACCTTTGAGGTTGCCATGAGAATGTAAACTGAGAGACTTTAATGTGGTACCTAGAATGCGAAGGACTCAGTGAAGGAGAAGAGTAAGATTTCTTTGGAATATTTGTTTCTTCTTTCTTTACTGCTTCTATCTAAGCAACGGAACTCACTAAAGCCCTGACCCAAGTTAAGAAAGAGGGATTTCTCTGGAAAGAAGCCTGAACAGTCAAGGGTTTCCCATTTTTCTGGTAGCACTCGATCCTGGCTGCTCCAGCTTACCACTCCTCTCCGCCAGCCCGCCGTGGATGACCCTGGCCACCAAGATGTCCCCTGTTATCTCGTGGCGCTTGATGGTGGCTCCCTGAAGACAGAAGAGACGTGATCCCTCTGTTACCTAACATGACCATTTTTCAGGTGGCTTCCCTCAATCAGTGCAGCTCTGGTCTTTCAAACGAGGTTATTCATGCCAACCAGGAAAAAGGGGCTACACAGTGTCCTGTGGCCTGGCAGTCATAGCATGCCATCACAAATGAAAGGCCATTCAACTTTGGCTTCCAGCAGTCTCATTCCAACCACATAAACATAAAAGAATATTTAGATTATTCCAAAGATACAGAAACCTCCCATGATTAAAACCTAATCAGAGGGACGGACTGTTCTTAGAAAATCAAATTAATACCTTCCTTAGATTCTCATTATTATAGGAGGAAACAGGCAAATGCATTAGAATTGAGTAAAATACATGCATAGGTCAGAAAGCCAAATTTTTTTTTTTTTTTTTTTTGAGACAGAGTCTTGCTCTGTTGCCCAGGCTGGAGCAGAGTGGCACAATCTTGGCTCACTGCAAGCTCTGCCTCCCAGGCTCATGCCATTCTCCTGCCTCAGCCTCCCAAGTAGCTGGGACTACAGGCGCCTGCCACCATGCCCAGGTAATTTTTTGTATTTTTAGTAGAGACGGGGTTTTGCCATGTTAGCCAGGATGGTCTTGATATCCTGACCTCGTGATCCACCCACCTCGGCCTCCCAAAGTGCTGGGATTACAGGCATGAGCCACCACACCCATCCCAAATATTAAAATAATATATGTATGTCTTATTTCTCACAAAAATGTCTTATAAATCTCATCTTACTTTTCACAAAAGAAAAACACTAAGCTGAAATCTTTCCTTAGAGAAAACACTATGACATGTAATATGTTTGAAACCACAGGCAAAACCTGTGGAGCTGACAGCTGTTATTATCACTGTATATGTGATCACAGGCAAGACTACTGCCCAAGTAACCACCAGATATAATTTGGTTCACAATTAACCTAAGCATATCCTAAATGGAAATATAAAAAATGATTTCCTTACCAGGGGCTGTTGGTTTTTCACCAAACAAACAATCCTCATTGCTTCCTCACTCTCAGGGATATTGTCTGGCAGTGGAGGGAGAAGGGGTTCAAAATCTTTCTGAGCTATCGTGTCATGGGCACTGAGCAAGGCCTGGGCACAGGGAAGGAAAAGGTGAGCAAATGTCACACATGGGCCAAGCCCCTCTAGAAGATAGTGACTCAATACTATCTAAGACACAACAACAACAACAAACATCAACACAGACATGCCAGACACAGTGTGAAGCATTTTATATGAATTAATCCAATCTTCACAATAATTCTATGAGGCAGGTACATTAATTGTCCTCAATTTGCAGATAAGGAAATAAGGCACAGAGAGGTTAAGCAATGCACAATACACTCTTTCATTACTGCTAAAATGTATTATGCCACGACATTCTGATTTCCTGGCAGCCCATGTAATCTGTGATGCCCCTGTGGAGTTCGAACTACAAAACAACTTTTATAATATTTTCCCTAATTAAGGTAGAATGAAGGGCAGTAATCAAAATATCTTGCTGGTTTAATTTGTTAGTAACACTCAAGGGCTCGTGATACAGAATGCAAAGTTCATATGATCAAACTCTTTGATCATAAGCTATGATCAAAGAGTTGCCTTGACTAGCCCATTAGGTTAAGTTCTTCATTTCACGGGGTGGGGAAGCTGTCCCTTTGCCGCCCTGACGGAGATTGGTAGACAGAATTTAGTTGGAACTCAGAAAATTCTCTAAGTAGTGTGTGCCGTTGAGGATATTTGATGACTGGTGGTTGTGTTGTGAACTATAATTTTTGACTGATAAATTCCAGCACTCCAAATGCAGACATTCTCTTAAAGTTCTAATTTATTGACAAATTGGTCTCAAATCTGTAAGTACTAAGAGATAGGTTTCTGTTCTGCAATCAAATGTTCTTCATAAACCCTCTCACAGGGATAATCATCATTATACTGTATATTCTAAACACCTTCACACACATTATCTAAAACTTAAAGTAGTCCCACTTTGGAAAGGAAGCATGGAGGTATTTCTCTAAAACCAGAATGTTCCCTGTTTGCTACCCAAGATTTTTAGATGGGCAAAAGCTTTGTAGGGGAAACAAAGCACCATGGAAAGTTCTGGATGCCTCCTCATAAACACAGCAGGCTTGGCTGCATGATTGACAACACTGAGCTAGTCACATCTGAGTCCCACATATTTAAGTACAATCTGTTGGTCAGTCCCCATGTACAGTAATAGAACATTATTCAGAGAGAACATTTTCCATCACATATATTTCTTCTTCCCAACTTTGTCTATGTGCCAGATGGGGACGTCTTTTCTATTTTAGCGGGCACTTGCCTTAAAGTGTGGAGCCTGGAGCATTTGTCTCAGCTCTTGGATCTCAGGGGAAGTAGGGGTTTCACGTAATAACTCCACTACCTGGTTCATGGAAAAACATACATTATAAAATTTTTTAAAAAATCTTTATCACCTACTTAACCTCACCCAGGCTGGATAACATATATACTGACTAACATGATATTCACCTTTAAAAAGTTATTATTGGAGCCTTCTTTTTCATCTTTAAAGCCATCCATTAAAACCTACCATCCTTCTTTATTCATTAAAATTGCTACTTTAATATAGCAAATAGAATTCAAGATTTGAGATGGATCTAAACCCAATGCCTCAGTCCTGGCACATAGGCATGGAGGATGTACCAATTTGGTAATAGCATATGAACCAAGGCATTTTTCCTCTAGTGCCTCTAAAATATAATAGCTGTTTGCTGATGTCAATGCTTTGCAGGCTTATGAAGCTGTATGAGTTTCTCTAGGAACGTACCTGGGGAACTCAAAGAGCTTAATCCCATGGGATGCTCCATTCTTCAAACAGAAAATGGGAATCATAATTTCTCTTTTAGAGTATCAGTTGATTAGCAATTTTAATACTTGTTACAATAAAAAGTGCTAAGCAGAAAAAGATTCTGATCTCTCTGCTGTGTTTTAGGCATAGACCTGCTTTCAGAGGACATAAGACCTTTCAAGACTTTAGTCAGCCCCATTACCTACAGTCAAATGAAAACAAGCAGTTTACAAAGGTTTACCTCCATTCACTGGGATTTCAACTGAATAAAATATTATATACGTGCTCTTCCTGTGGACAACTGAGAACAATTTGAGTTGTTGATTACTGGAATTGAGAGTAGAAATTTTTTCTTTCTTTTTTGCTGTTTCTTTTAATATGGTTTGGGCAATAAATAATAAAATGGATTATATTTATTCATTCACTTGGCAAACATTTATTAACACTACTATGTGCTGGGTGCTGTTTTAGGTGTTGTGAAAACAGCAGTGGCTGACAAAAATCTCCATTCTCACGGAGTTGACACTCTAGGGAGGAGACACAGACAACAAATGAAAATGTAAGTAAAATAGTTTTGTTTGATGGTGACAAGTGTTTAAGAAGAAAAATAAACCAGGGAAGGTGGCTAGGGAGTGCTAGGAGGGGATGCAGTTTTAGATAGGTGACCAGGAAAAGCTTCACTGAGAAGGTGGCATTTGAGTGGAGACTGGAAGGAGATGAGGGACAAATCAGGTGGATACCTGGGCAAGAGCTTTGCTGACATAAGGAATGGCAAGTGCAAAGGGCCCCAGGTAGAAGCATGTCTGATGATTTGTATTTTTTTTTTTTTTTTTTTTTGAGACACAGTCTTGCTGTGTCACCCGGGCTGGAGTGCAGTGGTGTGATCTCAGCTCACTGCAACCTCCACCTCCTGGGTTCAAGCCATTCTCATGCCTCCCAAGTAGCTGGGATTACAGGCATGCACCACAACGTCCAGCTAATTTTTGTTGTTGTTGTTGTATTTTTAGGAGAGATGGGGTTTTGCTATGTTGGCCAGGCTGGTCTTGAACTCCTGGGCTCAAGTGATCTGCCTGCCTCAGGCTCCCAAAGTGCTGGGATTATAGGCATGAGCTACTGCACCCAGCCTGATGAATTTAAACAACAACAAGGAGTCAAGGTGGCTGGAGAAGAGTGAATGGGGAAAGCATTGAGTGTGAAGTCAAAGAGGTAACGGCAGCTTGATCGTGTTTGGCTATGTAAGAACTTTGGTGTTTAGGCTAGGCATGGTGGCTCACACCTGTAATCCCAGCACTTTGGGAGGCCAAGGTGGGTGGATGGCTTAGGGTCAGGAGTTCGAGACCATCCTGGCCAACACAGTGAAACCCTGTGTCTACCAAAAGTTAGCCAGGCATAGTAGGTTTCTGTAGTCCTAGCTACTCGGGAGGCTGAGGCAGGAGAATCGCTTGAATCCAGGAGGCAGAGGTTGCAGTGAGCTGAGATCTTGCCACTGCACTCCAGCCTAAGTGACAGAGCAAGACTCTGGAAAAAAAACAAAAAAACAAAAAATCTTTGGTGTTTACACGTCATTTGAAGGGTTTGGGTGTTAGTGAGGAAGTGACATGATTTGACTTGCTTTCAGAGAGGATATGTTTGGTTGCTGCATTGAGAGTAGACTATAGGGGAGGAAGAGTGGACACCAGAGACCAGGTAGGAGGCAATTTTGCAATTATCTATGTAAGAGATGATGATGATGGTATGGGGTGGTGAGATCCTGGATATATTTTGGTGAGATTCTGGATATATTTTGAAAGTAGAGCTGAGAGGATTTGCTATCTGATTGGGTGTGAGGTATCAGACAAAGAGAATCAAAATGACCCCTAAGATTCTGGCCTGAGCACTGCAAGAACACAGGTGTCATTTCTGAGATAGAAAAGGCTCCCAGAAGAGTGGGTGGGGGTGATTGGCAGGTGAGGAAGATCGGGAGCTCAGTTTGGAACATGTGAACTTGGAGGAGTCCATTAGACATCCAAGTAAGATAGAGAGGAGGCAGTTGGATATTTGAGACTGGAATTTGGGGGGAAATCTCCAGGCTAGAGATGTAAATCTGAGAATTATTACTATAACATTACCCTGTTTATGTAGGGTAAATAGAGTACAAGATTTAGGAACAAAGAAAGAAATGGACACATGCTAAAAATATGTAGGTGGTGGTGGTGGGGAAGTGTTTTAATTTGGGGAGATATCCAGCCAATGTTCTTCCTTATATTAAAGTTCAATTAAAAACATTTATTAGGCTGGGCGTGGTGGCTCACATCTGTAATCTCAGCACTTTGGGAGGCTGAGGCGGGTGGATCACAAGGTCAGGAGTTCGAGACTAGCCTGGCCAAGATGGTGAAACCCCGTCTCTACTAAAAATACAAAAATTAGCCAGATGCGGTGGTGGGCACCTGTAATCCCAGTTACTGGGGAGGTTGACGCAGGAGAATAGCTTGAACCCGGGAGGCGGAGGTTGCAGTGAGCCAAGATTGCTGCACTCTAGCCTGGGTGACAGAGCAAGACTCCATCTCAAAAAAAAATTATCATTTTATTTAAAAAATTATTTATTTATTATTTATTTATTTTATTAAATATTAAATTATTTTATAGTCATCAATAAAACTTTTCCTTAGAACCTTTAATTCATTTGAACTAGCAATGCGGGTAAAATGGCACCACATCAGGGCTCTACTATTCTGTGGAATAAAACCTCCTTACCTCATAGGATAACGCCTGTGCATGGGGTGTGGCAGGAACTAGTTTCTTTTCTTTAAACTCCTGGAGGCAGTCATAAATCTGCAGAAGGACAAGGGAGGGGGAATTGATACTGATAATATGACTGTTGCCATTTTGGACTGAAGACTCTGAAAGGGACACCCCAGGCAACTGCACCAACAGCTCAACTGCATGGTGTGTGTTGGTGTTTAGTAAGTTGTGTCTCTAGTTGCCAAAGATAAATGAACTCGAATTTGGTGGCCCCAATACTTCAAAGGCTTAATTATTGGCTGCTACTGGGAAATTGATCTTCCCCAAGCATTTCAGTAATAAAAAGAAATTCAGGCCAGGCGCAGTGGCTCACGCTTGTAATCCCAGCACTTGGGGAGGCTGAGGCGGGCAGATCACCTGAGGTCAGGTGTTTGAGACAGCCTGGCTGTTATGGTGAAATGCTGTCTCTATTAAAAATACAAAAATTAGTTGGGTGTAGTGGTGGGCACCTGTAATTCCAGCTGCTCGGGAGGCTGAGGCCGGAGAATCGCTTGAACCTGGGAGGCAGAGGTTGTAGTGAGCTGAGATCGTGCCACTGCACTCCAGCCTAGGTGACAGAGTAAGACTCTGTCTCAACAACAAAAAATTCAAACTTTTACTTTTGTTAAACAGAGTGAGGGTAGGGTGTCCAGGGCTGCAACCAGTAGGGATTTATAGATGATGCATAAAGGAACATCTTAAAGGAGGGGCTCTTTGGGACCAGACACCTGTGAGGACCCCTGTATTGGGCACCTGTGCAGCATGCGAGCTGCATGGCTCAGGGCCACCGAAGGTTCCGAATAAGAGGCAGGTGTGCCACATACGCGTCTCTGTACTCCACTTTGCTCTTTGGGGCTGTTTCCCATTCCTCTCCTAATTCTCCATACAAGTTCATTTTTTAAAAATTCCAACTTCATCTCTGCAGACCCTTGGGAATTTTTTTCCATACCAAGATCTAGGGGTGGGTTGAGGACACCAAAGCCTCCTGAGCTCTGCAGTGCAGCCCTTGATCTTATTTTAGGAAATGAGTTTCTCTTACAGATGAAGAAATAAGGACCAAGGGGCCAGCTGAGCCCCCAGCCTTTTCTATCCAAATCTGTGACAATGCTGATTCCCTGCTGTATCTCAGGGCCCACACTCAGGTTTACCTGGAAGTGATGAAGGCTGATTGGATGACTCACCAAGGGCCTAGCAGTGGTGAGCAAGGAAAATGCCCATGATGAAATTAAAACTCCTATCTTAGCTGATCCTGTGGGATAATGCCTGATAGAAATCAGGTGTTTTATAACAAGCGCTGTGAAGAGTACTTCTTTGTTCATGCCAAAGATGTTGCCACTTTTATTATATAATACTAACATGCATTATAAGACGGACCACATTTCACACGTAAGTGAAGGAAATACTCACATCCCAAAAAATAACTTCAAAAGGATCTTTCTTAATAACATTTGTTCAGAACAACAAAATTATGGTAGTAGCATCTACTATCTATTTTTCTACTATCTACTAGATGCTATTGTATAGTGCATGGAATTTTAGCCAAATTAAAAAAAGAATAAACTTAATTTTATTTAATTAAGTTATTTATTTATTTATTTATTTATTTATTTATTTATTTATTTATTTATTTATTTTGAGATGGAGTCTCCCTCTGTCACCCAGGCTGGAGTGGGGTGGCTCAATTTCGGCTCACTGCAACCTCTGCCTCCCAGGTTCAAGTGATTCTCGTGCCTCAGTCTCCAGAGTAGCTGGGATTACAGGTGCATGCCACTGCATCTGGCTAATGTTTTGTAGTTTTAGTAGAAACAGGGTTTGACCACACTGGCCAGGCTGGTCTCGACCTGCTGATTTCAGGTGATCCACCTGCCTCAGCCTCCCAAAATGTTGGGATTACAGGTGTGAGCCATCACACTGGGCCAGAAGAAACTTCTCAGAATAAGATATTTTAGCGTACCTAAACAGAACTGTAGATATCTTACTTTCTAACTTTAACAGACAAAGAGAAATAATTTTTTAAGCATTTTGATGTGTCCAGAGTTGCTGCAAGGACAAACGGTTATAGCCAGCTGATACAGTGTTGCCAGTGACCATTGTGGTGGCTGTTTTGTGATTCCAGGGGGCCTCTGGGAGAAAAAGAGCTGTGGGGAGAAAAGGAAGGGGCTACCGTACTCTTCTCCACCTAAGTTAATTCCTTCCCAAGCTAAGAAGTTTGTGTAGCTCTTCTCTGAGAGTTGCCTTCTGAGAACTTTTTCCAAGTTGAAATTTCCTGCCAGTTGATACATGACATCATTGGGTAAGTAGCTGCTATGATCTGAATGTGTACTTCCAAAATGCATATGTTAAAATCCTCAACCCAAGGTGATGATATTTTTTAATACTTTTAGTATTAAAAGCTTACTTTTTAGTAAGGCCAGCTGGGTGCAGTGGCTCATGCCTGTAATCCCAGCACTTTGGGAGGCTGAAACGGACAGATCACCTGAGGTCAGGAGTTTGAGACCAGCCTGGCCAAAATGATGAAACCCCATCTCTATTAAAACTACAAAAATTAGCCAAGTATAGTGGTGGGTGCCTGTAATCCCAGCTACTCAGGAGGCTGAGGCAGGAGAATCGCTTGAACCCAGGAGGTGGAGGTTGCAGTGAGCTGAGATCAGGCCACTGCATTCCAGCCTGGGCAACAGTGTGAGACTCTGTCAGCTGGGCGCGGTGGCTTATGCCTGTAATCCCAGCACTTTGGGAGGCCAAGGCAGGCAGATCATGAGGTCAGGAGATCGAGACCATCCTGGCTAACATGGTGAAACCCCGTCTCTACTAAAAATACAAAAAATTAGCCAGGCATGGTGGCGGGTGCCTGTAGTCCCAGCTACTTGGGAGGCTGAGGCAGGTGAATGGTGTGAATCTGGGAGGTGGAGCTTGCAGTGAGCCAAGATTGCACGACTGCACTCCAGCCTGGGCAACAACAGAGCGAGACTCTGTCTCAAAAAAAAAAAAAAAAAAGGTAAGGTCTTTGGGAACCGATAGGTCATCAGGGTTCTGCCCTCATGAATATGGAATTAACGCCCTTATACAAGAGACCCCAGAGAGCTGGCTAGCCCCTTTCACTATGTGAGGACACAGCAAGAAATTACCATTTATGAACCAGAGAGGGAGCCCTCAAAAGACACTGAATCTGCTGCCGACTGGATTTTGGACTTCCTGGCCTCCCGAACTATGAGATATCAATTTCTGTTGTTTATAAACTATTCAGCTATCCAGCCTGAATGGACTGAAACAGTCATTTTCTACACACTCCCCACAACCCCTTCAGCAAGCAAAGGCTTCTGAGCAAACAGCACTCACCTTTAGCAGAGCCTGAAGCCACGGCGAGTGGAGGAGATCGTACAAGAGACACACTCCATTCACGTCTCTGCTGTAGAACAGACTCAGCTCTTGCAGCACAAGCCTCAGGATCTGGGAGAGGCCTAGGAAAGGAAGAGAGCAGAGAGAGGGTGGCAGGTGCAGGTGTAAATGTGAAAGGCAACTCAGACAGCTGGGGCATGCCATGGAGTCTCACCAGGAGTGGAAATGACACTTGATTTCAGACCAAAAGATCTGACTTCAAGCCCTGTTCCATCTCTTACTTTGTGAACGTCACAAAGTCACATAACTATCCGAAACCCAGCTTCTTTGCCCGAGATGAGAAGGTGCTAGCTTTGTCATAGTGTCCTTAACATTGAGTAAAATAATAGATCGTGATGTGCAGATGTAAGATGTCATGAAAGGAAAATGATTGCTTTCCCCTCCCCCATCTTACCAGACTGTCATTTATCCCAAAATTATCTAGTTGTGTTCTGTATCCTCTCTCTCTAACTCAAACATGAGTCATTTCATCCTCTCAAAAAATTCTTACTGAGAGTGATATTGAAAAATTCTAATTCCCAATAGATTTTTAAAGCAAAGCTCAGTATTCTCCTGATTAAAGGGTCTAAACAGATTTTAGTGAATTTTTTCTTTTTACAGTATTTTCGTAGTGTTGTAGTGATATTTTGAATGTGAACTTCTTAAGAAGTTCTAACTTTTACATAAAACATTGTTGGGTAAGGGTAAAAAAGGTTTTGAATCCACCATGTCTGTTTATTTCCTTCCTGGCTTGAAATTTGCTCTTAAAGTTATCACTGTTAGGGCAGTAGTGCAACCAAAAACGGACAAGGTCCTCATAGGGATCGCAGTAAGTCTGTCAGGATTTCTGCCTATTGATTTGATCACATGTCAGAGGTGGTACTACTTTCTGTTCTAGAAAAGGAGCCCTGGTGACACATACCATTCTGCGGATTGGTGGCTGTAGAAAGCTTCATGTCCTTTTTGTCTGGTGGATCTGCTCCTTTGTCTGACTGTATCATCCTCCCTGCCGGAGCTTCCAAAAGGAATTCAGGACTAGGAAGCAGGTCAATACACGGCACACAGCTCACTCAGTCACGCTGGCCACCAGCTCTCAACACACTGAAATATAGTTTCAACAGCATTTCCTCAGAAGCCAGGCCCTGTGCGACACATTGGGATACACATCAAACGAAGCACAGTCTTCCCCTGTGGTGCCTACTCTTAACCATCACCAGCAGCGTGAAAGAGAAAATGACTATTGCATAAAATGCTCCCCCTAACTCCATGTTTTAAAACACTTTTTTAGCCTTTGACAAGAATTGATTTCCTGGAAACCATCCCTACCCATTTTTAAAAAATAAATGACAAATATTACATTTATTTATCCTCCACCTCTTTACTCAGTTGACTTTACCTAGAGCTCAGAAAAGTCTTCCGTGGACCAGCTGCACTCAGGTACCCCATTTCCTCTCATTGCACCTTATAGTTCTTCATAGAACTAGCTGGTCTGGTCACAATTGCATGAATTATGGGTTGTTACTGAGGCACACTCAGAATTTAGAGACAACACTGTAATGATCTGTTTTCTTGTTTAGTTTGGTTTTATTTTTAGAGTGTTTTCCTGGCTCAATCCTACAATCTGTATAGAGTCTAGACAGTTTTCTTTTTCCTTTTTTTTTTTTTTTTTGAGACAGGATCTCACTCTGTTGCTCAGGCTGGAGTGCAGTGATCATGGCTCATATCATGCACCCTTGACCTCTTAGTTTCAAACAATCCTCCCACCTCAGCCTCTCGAGTATCTGGGACCACAGGTATGTGCCACCACACCCAGCTAATTTTTAATTTCTTGTAGAGATGTGGTCTCACTATGTTGCCCAGGCTGATCTCCAACTTCTGGGCAATCTTCCCACCTTGACTTCTCTCAGTGCTGGGATTATAGGTGTGAGCCATCGCACCTGGCCTAGACAGTTTTCTTAACCCTATCAGATTTAGTACCAGTCTTTGAAAATTAGTTTGAAATGCTTATTTTAATGTTTATTTTTGATATTGCTTTAGGTAGATTTAGTTTCAAGAAGTAGAAACCCAAAATAATTTTAGCTTAGCAGAGTATTTTATAGTCTTGTTCATGTGAAAGTTCAGAGACAGAGAGAATGCAGGGCTAATAGGGCAGCCTTGCTCCATAAAGTTCTCAGGGAATAGGTTCCTTCCAGCTCACTGCTCTGCCACCGTAGGCTGTAGTATGGTTCTGTCTACCTGCTCCAAGATGGCAGCTGCAGCTGCAGCCATCACATCTACATTTCAGCCAGCAGGGTAGGAGAGGAAGGGATTAAGAAAACACAGGCAAAGGAAGCATGCCTACTGCTCCTTAAGCAAAGTTTTCTACAAGTTGCCCTACACAATGAAGAATTGCCTCATGCCCTGTATAACTTTCATGTCACTGAAAAACAAAAAAAACCTGTAGTTATCTGAATCTAGACACCACCTTTTCTTTACATATAAACACAAGACACTTTTGCACAGGTTTAATATACAATGGGGAGTAGGGTATTGAGGCAGGGAAGGGGAAACAGCCAGTAATAGGTTGTTATCAAGAAGTAACCACTGTGGGCAACTAGAGCCTAATCCCATGGAGGAACACGGGCCAAGGGAGTGAGGGTATTTATACACCAATGGCAACATGAGGGTTTTTATACACCAATGGCAAATTTGGTGTATAAATACCCTCACTCCCTTGGGCCCTGTTGAGAGCCAACAGGTTGAGACCTCTTCCCAGAGAGCATTATTTCTGGCTTTTCCAGCATGCGACATGTATACCTTCAGAGGGGCTTGGAGGGGCTAGCAGCTGGAGTGGGCCCAGAGTGCCCCAAAATGGTAATGACCAAGGCATATGCGGTAGGGGTAGGGACCAACAACATTGTTAGAGTAGGACGATAAAGAATACATTAAGGTTTTTGTTAAAAAAGGAACTCTTCAAATTAGTTGTTAAAGACTGGAGTATTGACTCTGATAGGGTTGAGAACCACTGTCTAGAATCTAGACAGATTGTGGGTTGAAGCCAGGAAGGCTATCTAAAAGAAGAAAAGATTATTATCATTTTGACTCTAAACTCTAAGGCAGCGAGAAGAGCAACACAGAAAGCTGTTACAGCATTTTAGACAACTTTCCCGTACACATTCCTTTCCAATCCTCCTGAAGTCTTCCAGTTTGCTGGGTTCTACCAAAGCTTGACATCGTTATGCTTTTGACTTGCCCTCCATCACCTACCCTGCCCACTTGCAATTGAGTCCAATTAAATCAAGCATTTTCCTCTGTTCTGCGTTTTTGCCTCTATTGAATCATTTAGCATCACAGTTGCAAATCTGACTCATCTTCCTCCCCAGAGGGGAGCACTTCCAGGGTAGAAAATTGAAAAGGGAGACGGAGTGCCTGCCAGAGAGCAGACAAAAGTCAGCGTAGACAGATGAGGCTGACACTCAGGCTGACTCTTACAATTGGTTCCCCTCCAGCATCTCACAAATCACACGTCCTTGGTGAAGCAGTGCAGATTAAACAAGCCAACTGTTGTTTGCACATCATAAGGTGGACCACATTTCTATCATATTTAATGCCCAAATGACTGTGCTGAGCTAGGCCTACCCATTCAGCAGTTGGGGGCATGCACTAGAGACTACAAATTTCTGAGGTGAATTTATTGTGAGGGAGCTTTACGGATAGACTGTGCTTCACAAATAGGCCGTGGTTTCTTGAGTGAATGCAATAGTTAAAATAGCTTCTAATAAATCTAGAGCCAACTTCAGGGCTACCTAGATAACTAATTCATACATTCTAAAAGGCTCGTTTTGACCCAGAGTTTCTCAGCCAGAGGCAAAAACAGTAATTACACGAATCTACAACTTATGTAAATTCTAAAAACTGTGCTTGCCTGGTCATCTTCAGGTTCCTATGACAAATTTACTGTGGATTGAAGGTTGTGTCCCCACCCCCAATTCAGATGTTGAAGCCCTAATCCCCATTGTTGATGGTATTTGAAGATGAGGCCTTCGGGAGGTAACTGGGTTTAGTTAAGGTCATGAGGTAGAGGGCCCATGATGTTATTAGTGTCTGTGTAAGAGCCATCAGAGTTCATGTGTTCTCTCTCTCCCTGCCAGGTGATGGCACAGTGAGAATCCGGCCATCTGAAAGCCAGGAAGAGAACCCTCGCAAAAACCCAACCATGCTGGCACCCCGATCTTCAACTTCCAGCCTGCAGAACTGTATGAGAAAATACATTTCTGTGGTTTAAGCCACTGTCTATGGTATTGTGTTATGGCAGCCAAAGTTAAGACAAAACTCCTAGAAAAAAAGTTCCAGAAAATGACTTTCCCTCCCTCCAGGTAGCTAAGAAAACAGTTGCAACTTCTTGCCCTCATAGCACTTCTCATTTTCCCAGTTATCATATCCATTGGCTCACTTAGTGTCTGTCTCCTGCAGATGTAATGTCTGCAGAGGGCCTGGGGAGCAGAGCTGTTGTTTAAAATCTTGTTCGCGCCGCACCTTCACCTGCAGCAGTGCTTGGGCCATAGCAAGCACTCGGTATGTTCAGTTGTTGTTGGGAAGGGGTAGAACAAGGAGAGGCCAAGATCCAGAAGTAAAAGGCTGATACCTCCCTCAAGGCAGTAGCCAGCAGCTGGAACTTCAATCCTGATGTGGGAGGCAGCTGAACTCCAGAGGCCTGTGCCCTCCCTTCCTTTCCTCCCTGGCCTAGTATCCTGACTTAAACCTCTTTCCCTGTCAAACTTTAAAACTGGGGGCAGAAGGGGATCTTAGAGATAATCAAATGCAAAACCTTTGTTTTACAGATAAGGAATCTGACATTCAAAGAGGTATTCAGTAGAGTTAACAAGCAGTAAAATCAAGTTTTCCTCCTTTGTTTCACTAGTCCTGAAAGATGCAGATGCCTGGTAAAAGACTTGCCTTCCTTTCCATGACTTCTGTACCAGATTTGTCAGTTGAAACTTACCTATTTCTGCTATCTTGAGAGTGAGAATTCTTGATTGATTCTGCAAAGAAGTAAGCACCCCACCACATGCAATTCTGGACTGAGTACACAGAGAGGATAGCCAGTTCTTGACTCAGAAGATGCATTAGTGTGACTGACTCCTAAGGAATTTGTCCTAAATCTTGTTTTAAAAACCAGTATTTCCATTAGCTTTTAAAAATGTACCATGAAATGCCACAACCCCTTACCCTTATTATGCTTGCTTTTCAAAATAATGCTTTTTACTAGACAAACCCTAAAAAAGCACTTGAAAACGTAATGATGAGAAATGGCCCTTACAAAAATAGCTGGCTTCCTCTGGGTCCAAATGCTGTTGATTAGGACCAGGGCAAATGCCCACTGTACTCAATCTTCCTGACAACTCATTATTCCATACTTAAGAAATGGCTTCTCAAAGCAAAACCTGCTCTTTCAAGATCATAAAATTCCCCGTATCATTTGAGTTACAATGAAACTAAGCCATTTGAGTTAGATTACCCAGATTTATATCTTTAGCTATTAAAAACTGACAGGCAAGCTAGGCAGTTACGGGATACATCTTTTGGTAACTGAGGATTATTTGCCAAGGTCTCTTACCTGCAAGACTGTAAACATGCAATGTTGCTCCTATCCAGACAAAAGCATTAGTAGAAGATACTAGTGGCCTGTTAGCTACCAAAGTCACCTCACTGCTCCCGATAAAACCTCTGCACATCCTCTTTGATGTAATCCACAGATGCCTAACCCAGCCTAACAACTAAATTACTCACAAGCCTTTTCTGCCACCAATCTTCTTAAGTATTCCTTGAACTGAAGTCTAATTTATATCATTTTCAAACCTACATTCTAGTATTTTCTCTCAAATTTCTAACACATAGTTAACAGCAGAAAACACTAATATTTTTGTTGATTATTTCAAGATGACAGACATTCCACAAGAAAAGATAGCATTTTTAATGAAAGAAAAAAAATGTGGCGGGACCGGAAATAATCCAATAACCTACTATCCTTATTAAATCCTTATTAAATGTTATGGTGAGAAAACTGAAGACTCTTCAGCTAATAACAGAAGCCCATCAAAAACCGTACCTTCTGGTCAATCCCCTCCTAAGCCACTGTTCTGAACTTAACAAATAGCGTTTTCGATCTCAGATAGGAGCTACTTCTTTATCTGAAAACTTAATACTGTAGGGAGTGCTCAGTGGGAAGAGCATTTGGAAGGGGATATTGCAGAAAGGAGAGGAAGGTACTGCTGACAGCAAGGCAAAAAGGTAGAGACCAAATGGCAATTATCAGAGGGTCATCAGCCCTTGTACCCACATGAAGCACATGGCTTTCCTTATCTCTTCATCATAGATGAAAACACAAGCTGGGAATGTGATACATTTGTGTTCTGAGTACAGCATATTTTGTGAAAAGCACTTGTTTCAATACGATTTTCATTTTTAACTCAATTTTAAGAACTTTCAATACATAACCAGCTATGAAATGACATCTCTGGCAGCTGTAGTAGCCAAAAGCACTGGACTTCTAGAGAAGTAGGGAGTAGGGAAGTTCTAGGCTGGAGTCCCAGCTCTGGCAGTGAGCAAATCTTGGTCACTGCTTGTCTGAAAAATGGGGGGAAATGGGGATAACACCTGCATCCTTGGGCTGCTGTGAGCATTCATCACACATCTGAATGGTCATTGTAAACTGCTGCAGGAGTGCCGGGGACTTCTATTTACAAACATTGGCCTGGAGATTTAGGGGTTTTCTTCCAATATACTTCAAAATTTATAATTTAAATATGCTATCTGAAAAGCATATAGTAGGAAGAACCCAAAGTAACTGAACAATTTCATCTGTAAAAGGATGAATTGTAACACAGCTTCTCCTAGAACGGAGATAGCCTATCATCATTGGAAAACTTCACAGTGGGTCAATTTGTCTCCAAGTTTTTGTTTGTCCATTTCCACTTATTATCCACCCCTGCCCAGAGTCAGATATTCTGTAAATTTGTTTTTACCAGCCAAATGTGGTTATTTACGTGTTTGTTCAGAAACTCAAAACAATCTCCAATGTAAATGCAAAGTATTTAACATAAACGGATCTTTAAGGGTTGGTCCCCTTCCAACAGTGGACAGGCACATTCTGGTAGAGGCAGCAACAAGATGGAAAGGCCTCTTGAGAAAACATTACAACTAGGAGATAATATCTAACATTTCTAACCAGAATTTTAAAGCCTCACCTTCCCTTCCCTCTATCTGTTTAGGAGGGAAAAAAAATAAAGAGTAACTATCAAAATATGCTTTTCATTCAAAGAAATAATAGATTTCTTTTGAGACCCATGTCCTTGGGTTATTGGGGTCAGAAAGTTAATTTGCTCTTTGCTAGAAAGGGTGCTATAACTATTGGTTTACATTTATTTTAAAGACAGAGATTTCTAAAACCGAAGAGGGACTTCTCAGGTCAATATTTAGAGGCATGGATTATAATGTGGGCTACAGAAATACTAAGTGTGGGTTTCCTTTCATTTTTTAGGCTGCCCTGTTCATTTCTTCTACAATCATAAAACAACCACATAAAGATGAATGCCTTTTATTATGAAAATTGCTGTTACATTACAGCCAACATTCCAAAACAGTATTTTAATAAACACTTGTCTTGATTATAAAGTAGAGCAAAAACCATGATCCTTTTCCAAAAGTAATTATCATCTCAGTCACTTAACATAAATCAGGACACTCTGTATGCTCACCACGGTGTAGGAGATGAGATGAGGAAGAGCACCTATGTTATTCAAAACAACTACTAGTGTTACTTATACAGTATAAACCAACAACTTACAATAGGACATTTTTTTAAAAAGCAAAACACTGAAATGTTGAGGTGCCACAATACTTCTGAGATGGAAAAAGCCAAAGCTTGTTTCCTTTTTTCTTCCCATCCTGAGTTCAGTGTGAGGTACAGGGAAGAACAACACCAGGCTGGGGATCGATGCAGTTTTTTGCTTATTTCCCAATTGTTAGTCCTGCTTGAAAACACAACCTGCATGCAAAACCTCCTCAGGCTGCCATTCACAGGCCTCGGAATACAGCGTTTGTGCATGGACAAATGAGGTTCCTAGCAGCTCAGAGTTGGTGTCTGAATCCAGTGTATTCACTCTCTGTAGCGTGATAAAGCAACCAAAAACAAAATTCCTATGTTCTTTTTAGTCAAGAGAAAGAAGACTCCTATTGGATGCATTCCACATTTCGGGGACAGGATGTGGTAGTTTTGCACAGAACTTCTCTCATAAAGAAAAAGCTTAGAAAAAGTTAAAACTGCAGTTTAAAAGCTCCTTTCTCCCCTCCCTTGGCAAAGAAACATGATGCACACATGACTGGAAGGGACTCAGGAAGGCAGAGTGTGGTCACTATAGTTTCAAGTACGATCTGGTTCTTGCAAAGGGATCGGGGTAACTGCAGGTGGATTCAGGCAAACCAGAAATTCAAAAATATCCATCAACTTCTTTAATATAAGAAGCTCTACTGGAAGCTTTTCTTACAACTTCATGTAGCTGACATACCCTTTACTGTAGGAAGGGATATCCTCTTCTTTTTTCAAATAGCAGATGAATGGTATTTTTAGAACTTATCATAGGCCAAGAACTGGTCTAATCTGATTTTTTTACCTCCTTTTCAATCCTTCCTTTAAACTATATATCTGGGCTCAGGGCTCTTATTATTAGTGAGGCTCATTCTAACAACCTGAATAACACAAAGTCCTTTCCAATTTCAACACTGTTCTTTTTTGCCACTACAGGAAGACTCCAGATGGTGTTATAACACTCTGTAGTAGATAATCCAGTTTTCAAGCTGTTATGCAGCCTAGTTAAGCTTCTCACGCTGAATCTGGTAGTAACATGCCTGGAAAAAAGTTCAAAACAATTTCAAACTCACTTTTAAAGAAATTACATAAAGAGAGCAATGCATATGGGTCTAAAGAAACAAAATCCCTTATGAACAAATTCAGTTGATGGCCCAACAGATTTAACCGATTTCACTTTTCCCTGTTCCCTTCTAGTTCCCCTATCTAGTGGCTGTCTTTTGCCTACTTGTAATTAGCATAGACAAAATTTTTTCATTTCCCATCTTATTCTAAAACAAAGAAAGTTTTTTTTTTTTTTTACAAGCTATCTAACATTCTTCAGCAAGCAGAGACACCACAATTTGCCGTTATTGATTGGACATTTAGAGTATACCAATCATTAAAAGGTACAACTCTAATTAGAATCACCTAGTATGATTAATAAATATACAGATTAAGCATCCCTGCAGACCTGGGGAGTCATAACTTCCAGGAACGCATTTTTAAGAAGTACCTTGAATGATAAGTTTCCAGGTATGGGAATTACTCATATCCCAATGAATAGCACATCCAGATAACATGTAACATTTTCCAGTCTTTAATTTCTTAGGCTGAATCCCCAGGAGTAGAACCACTGAGTCAAACTCCACATTTTTTAATATTGTTTATATCTATGTTAGTAACAATTGCTTTCCAAAATGGGCTACTTACCCCATTATCAGCAATGTGGGAATAATAATGACTTTACTATAACCCCACCAGTAACTTTAAAACATTCTTACAAATTTAACAGCACAAAATGGTCCCTTATTGAAATCTGCAGTACTATGATCTTCAGTGATGTTGAGTATTTTTCTACATGTAAACTTACTAGTTCAGTTTCTTCTTTGATGATCTGTTTAGAGATACTCTTTATATAATGTAAACATTAATAATCAAAGTCATCGGTGGCCAATATTTTCCCCCGTTTCTCCCCTCTTTCAGTTTACTTAATAGAAGTGTTAATGGTAGGCTGGGTGCAGTGGCTCACGCCTGTTATCCCAGCACTTTGGGAGACCGAGGCGGGCAGATTATCTGAATTCAGGAGTTCGTGACCAGTCTGGCCAACCTGGTGAAACCTCATCTCTACTAAAAATACAAAAATTAGCCAGGCGTGATGGTGGGCACCTGTAATCCCAACTACTCCGGAGGCTGATGTGGAGAATCACTTACACCTGGGAAGTGCAGGGTGCAGTGAGTTGAGATCGCACCACTGCACTCCAGCCTGGGCAACAGAGTGAGACTCTGTCTCAAAAAAAAGAAGCATTAATGGTATTTTAGTTGAAAAGTTTAAAAAGTTAACCCAGGTCAGAAACCTGACATTGAATTCTAGTTCTTTTTCTTATTTTAATTTACCTGTCTTTCCTTTTCTCTTCCTTTCTCTATATTTAAACCCTGAAGCATTTATGATTTGCTATTCTACCCTCCCTCCAAAACTGCTAATAAGCTATCCAATGCTTTGTTTTACCATTTGTTAAATAATTCCTCTTTTCCATTTTTGTGTTTGGTGTTTCCACTTTCATGTGAAGTTTTTATTACGATAGTGTTTATATGGGAGCTATCCATTCTATTTAGGTAACTGTGTATTCCTGTGACAGTCACATACTATTTTATCTTCATTATTATAATTTTATAAATTTTACTAACTGGAAGAGTAGGTCTATTCTTTCTCATTTTTCACAAGTGTTTTTGCACTTTCTACCTGCTGTTCTTTCAATAAACTTTAGAGTGATTCTTCCAAATTCCAAGAAAAATCGAGGCGGGAAACAAATGACTTCTAACAATCTCTCTAGGCCATGCAGATCAAAGAAGCTCATTTGTAATCTATTGGTTACAGTAAATACAAGGCAAAGAAAGAAGATGGAATTCAAATTCATTTACATACTGCCTTCCGTGTTTTACCCTTGTTCCATTAAATAGCACTTCTGCTGGAAACTTTCTTGTACCTTAAGAATCCTTTCTGTTTCTTTTTTAGAGTTACAATTATTTATATAAATGTAAGCATTTGTAACAATTTGAATGATCAATTTACAAGGAGGATTAGATAACGAAGAACTTGCTTTAGTATTTTGAGGAACAACTGGCTTACCCTACTTTAATATACTATATAATGTTTTAAAGTGTAGAACAAAATGTGCTCTAAAGGTATTTAAGGTTTGCATTAAACTTTTATACAAAAAAAAAGTGGTTAATGGCATTTAAATATGGTAAATGAAAGACAGATATGAAGATAAAAAAGTATTAAATAATAACTACACTCACCTTCAAGGTCGTGAACATTATACCCTGTTCCCCATGCTGAAGATAGGGGTCCATTAGATCCTCAATGAGGTGTACCTCAGAGCCTAAATTCCTAATCCTGCCCCAAAGAGAAAAAGATGCTGAGTTATTTTCACTTACATGTCCATTCTCCTTCTGAGCCTAGTTGATGGGAAAAAGAAAGAACAGCTCAATAAGAAGGTAATGCCATAGTGCAATGGGTTAATCAATGTTTTTCTAGTAGAAGAGCATACTCCTGTCGTCAGTTCAGAAAATGCAAGCAGCAGGCTTTTAAAAATAACGACTCACTAATAATAGAGTCATAAACCAGTTACCTGGCCCGTAGCACCACATACAAGAAAACGGGAAACAAGTCATCCATGGACCACAAGAAGTCTTCCTGGAGTGATGCCAGGACACTCTGAGAGATCTCCTCAAAAGTCTGCTGGATGACCTTAAGTTTGTCTGATGGGGTAAATGTTGTGCTGTTATAGAAACAACGACAAAAAGATATCCTGTCATTTTCTTAATAAAGACATTTGATCATGTTTTTTTGATAATATTCCCTCCTAGGGTTCACGTGCCTTAACCTGGACACTTAGGCATTATGAGTCGTTGGAAAGAATGACTTTAGGCCGGGCGCGGTGGCTCAAGCCTGTAATCCCAGCACTTTGGGAGGCCGAGACGGGCGGATCACGAGGTCAGGAGATCGAGACCATCCTGGCTAACACAGTGAAACCCCGTCTCTACTAAAAAATACAAAAATCTAGCCGGGCGAGGTTGCGGACGCCTGTAGTCCCAGCTACTCGGGAGGCTGAGGCAGGAGAATGGCGTAAACCCGGGAGGCGGAGCTTGCAGTGAGCTGAGATCCAGCCACTGCACTCCAGCCTGGGCGGGCGACAGAGTGAGACTCCGTCTCAAAAAAAAAGAATGACTTTGTACTCCCATGGTGCTATGAGAAAAGTAGTTTCCAACTGTCCACGATTCATACATCGTTTCCTTTTTACCCACGTGAAATCTCTTTCTCCTAATATATGCTCTTTTCTGAATGAGAAATTTGGTTCATTTCCCATTGGCTAAAGATGTGATTATGTGGATAAATTTCTAGAATGGCTCTCCACTACTTTTGAAAATGCAAGGTCATTTTAGAGTAAAAGATAATCCAAGGGTCTCAAAAGAGCTTTTCCGATTTCCAGGTTGAGTTTGACACCATCAGCATATAAAGTGGGGATGCTTAAGGCTTAGGTAAAGATAAGACTGTATTAATGGTATCTCAATAGACCAAGCACTACTTTGATTTGTGTAGCTTTTCAACAAATCAGAGATTACCTGATCTGCTGCAGACATTCTACTGCTGAGGCAAAACAAGCATCTTTTGTGGTTGGCAAAACCTGCAAAAAAGGGAGTGAAGGTCAAGGAGGAAAACTATTTTCTGCAACAACAAAAATAAATGATATTGATGTCAGAGTGCAGGTCTTTGGTAACAACAGATGCAAACACAAGCTTGGGTACTGTTCTATCAAAGTAAAATGAAACAGTTTTGCTATTTCAAATCCTTCCCATTAGAGAAAACCATATTTGCTGAGGAAAAGAAAATTTACTATACCTTTTTACTCTCTCCAAGGATTGACAAGGTTGCTGGCCAAAATTTCCTATAATGGAATCCATAAATTGTTAATATATGTTGTTACTTATGGTAGACAAAATTCCCATAAAAATAGTTGACAGCTATATTGGCTTCCCTGTCCCCATTAAAAAGAACTGCTCCACAACAGGTTAAGTTTTTATAAACATTCCAGAAGAGATTTAAGAGTTTTTATCATCTCCCTAAGGGATTTGTCATTCTATATCCCAATAACCCTACGCATTACAGATATTACCAAATATTTTTCCTTCACTCAGTTTTATCTCATTTCTACTACTGAATTATTCCATTGAAAACAATTAAAGCACAACATTTTTAAAAAGTACAAAAATAAGAAAATACAAAAATTAGCTGGGGGTGTTGACACAGGCCTGTAATCCTAGCTACTTAGGAGGCTGAGGCACGAGAATCACTTGAACCTGGGAGGCAGAGGTAGCAAGCAGCGAGCCAAGATTGAGCCACCACACTCCAGCCAGGGCAACAAAGTGAGACTCTGTCTCACAAAAAAAAAAAAAAAAAAAAAAAGGAGGCTTATTCACTTTTCTTGATAGCACAAATAGTGATTGGGGTGGTGGAATCGGCTTTATCACTGCACTAGAAAGGAAACATAACCATTTAGTATTCCCTGGATGACGAGCAATAATGCCTTCTAATAAAAACAGCGGGGCCGGGCACAGTGGCTCACACCTATAATCCCAGCATGCTGGGAGGCTGAGGCAAGCAGATCACTTGAGGCAAAGAGTTCGAGACCAGCCTGGCCACCATGGCAAAACTCCATCTATACTAAAAATACAAAAATTAGCTGAGCATGGTGCATCGTGCCTGTAATCCCAGCTACTTGGGAGGCTGGGGCATGAGAATCGCTTGAACCTGGGAGGTGGAGGTTGCAGTGAGCTGAGATCGCATCATTGCACTCCTGCCTGCATGACAGAGCAAAACTCTCTTTCAAAAAAAAAAGCACTTCAAAAACTTTAACTTAAAAATTGCAAATGGGGAGGGAGGAGAGAAAAGAAGAGAAGGAAGAATGCCAAAGATATGTATTCTGCTCTAAAGAGCTATAAAATACCAGGCAAGATAGCTCACACTTACTATATATACACATACACTTACTCTCTCTATATGTATATATAAAAATATATATCATATATTACTATATATGATATATTATGATATATATTACTATATATATGAAAATATAATAAAAAACACATTCCAAAAAATCAGTAGGTTTCATAATCATCTCCAAATATTCTCAGAAATAAAGATTATTAACTATCACTTTTTCATTAAGAAGTATGCAAAAAAGTAAATAATTACAAGCCATATATATAATTAGATATCAAAGTGCCAAATTTCCAACAATGCTGTTTGCATGTTAAATTAAAACCATTTGGTTGTGCTTATAACTACTACACTTACCTCTGCACCCCAAGAAAGCCCAGGAGAGCAATATCTGGCTGCTTATTTAGTCGAAGGACACATTCCCAGTAAATGTCTTCCTCGCGATCGTTATCCAAAGCATAAAGCATAAACAGTGGTGGGTAAAGCCGAGGTAGCAGCACAGGAAGCAATAATCCAGAACTCGTTACTACATAACTACAAAATCATGGAGTGGGAGGAAAGAAGCATTTTTCATATTAAAATTGAATACAGAATCCAAGATACAGCTTCAGTTTCAAAAAGTCAAAAGTAGAGATGGGAAGTTTTAAAGAAGTTATAATATTACTCTGCTCTTTACATATGGAGTTGATATAAGGACATTACCTATAATTTTGTCTTGGAGGAAACTGTGAATTCTTTTCATGAATTAAAAATCTAACTGAAAACCTACTTTGTTTCCATTTTGAGGCTGATTTCTCTGAGGTTATTCTAGATCAGTGTGATGTTACTTCCTTTGCTAAGCAGCCTTTGTGCTCAGATCATCTGTGGTTGCTTTTTCCTGGGGTATGGCTAATGGTACTTGAGAGACCTAACAGGGACCTCAGAGGGGACACCTACCCAGCTACATTTTTTTTTTTTTTCTTGAGACAGGTCTCACTTTGTCACCCAGGCTGGAGCGCAATGGTGCAGTCACAGCTCACTGCAGCCTTTAACCTCCCTGGCCCAAGTGATCCTCTCATCTCAGCCTCCCAAGTAGCTCAGGCCGTAGGTGTGTGCCACCATGCCCTGCTAAATGTTTTTATTTTTGTAGAGATGGGGTCTCCCTATGTTGCCCAGGCTGCTCTTGAACTCCTGGGATCAAGCAATCCTCCCACCTCAGCCTCCCAAAGTATGGGATTACAGGTGTGAGCCACTGTGGCTGGCCCCAACCATACCATTTTAGAAATGAGGAAATAGACCTAGAGAACACACTTTCTCCCTGGGGCTCTTTGGGTAAGATCATCTAGTCACCACTCCCTTTCTTCACTGTCCCCACCCAACTCCATTTACCCTGGCTCTGGTGATTCAGATCGGGAATCTGACTTCCCAGTGCAAAAAGACTTCCTTTCGGTTGGCAGAGGAGCAGAAAGAGGAATTGTGCTGCCTTCTTCAGGCAGTTCAGGAAATAAGAACCTAAAGAAGAACAAAAAATATAATTATACAATTATACCTCTAGGGGGTTGAAAAGCATAAAAACACATTTCCATTAGCTATGAAAGCAAGCTTTATTATCAACTAAGTATTTTAGTTCCCTGAGAAAACCGATGTTTCTGACAGGATAAAATTAAGAATGCAGCTAATGAATAATACCACTACAAAATCTTCACGTGCTATGATTTTCTTCTGTCTAGTTACTAAGGAAGGGAGAATTCCGATCTGTATGAAATACGTGTTCCTCACTGGCAAATCTCATCTGAGGTCAATTTATATTAACTCTGAGCAAGGACCACTATTCTAGAATATAAGCAAATACTGATAGAAACTAAATGTCCAACATTAAGGGAAAAAATGATTAATTACAGAAGATACAATGTGAAGTTTTATTTTATTTTTATAGATTCAGGGGGCACATATGCAGTTGTGTTGTATGGATATATCAGGTAGTGGTAAAGTCTGGGCTTCTGGTATACCCATCACCTGAACAGTGAACACTGTATCCAATAAGAAAGTTTTCAACCCTCACCCTCCCACACACACTCCCCCCTTTTAGAGTCCCCAGTGTCTATTATTTCCCTCTGTACTCAATATAAAATTTAAAAATATGTTTTTAAAAGTTGTTGAAAATTAATTTTTCAAATGATCGAGGTGATAAATTGGTGAGGAATTTTTTTCCCTGAGCCTCGAGTTTTGCCATAGACTTTATTAACTCTGACTTCTTGTAGGTTAGTGGACTCTACCATAAATAAGTTCATTTCCTCTTATTTTTACAGACTTTAATTTTGGCCCTTTAAAGGCAATATGCAGTCTTCTCTATTGCTGTAGATTTACATCTTGCACCTCCATCTGACCTAATTATATAGCTGAAAAAACGAAAAAAGGTCAGGACACTTATTTTCATTATACTCGTCTAGCTAATGTCAGAGCTAGCCCAGGCTAGTGATCTTTTTAATAGATCACTTCTCCCTCAAAACCTGAAACATTTCCAAATGTTGAGGCAAACAATATATGGAAGTTCTGGGACAAATTTATAAACCTTTGTATAATTATCTCACTATAGTATTTACTTGTTGGCTTCAACTCAGTAAAAAGATCTTTTATCTCACAAGCTTAAATCTGTTTGCTGCCTGAACTCTCTTTCCAAAGATGCTTACTGTCTCATTTAATTGCCTTCTTCGAAGTCTCTGCTCAAATACCATCACCGTATTAGTCAGCCTTCTCTTTAAAATAATAGCATCTCACGTCTAGTACTCTTTCCCTTTATTTTTCTCTATAGCACTAGTCACTATCTGACATACTACATATGTTTTTTATGTTGACTCTTTTCCCCCATTAGAATGTAAGCTCCATGACAGCAAAGATTGTCTTTGTTCACTGATAAATCCCTTGAGAGCCTAGAATGATCGCTATTACATAGAAACGCTCCATAAAGATTTGTTAAACAAATGAATGTATGTGATACTGTTGCCAAAGGACAAGACGCAAAAACTCAGGGACAAAACTTTATATTAAACTTTATCTACTCTGTGGTTGGGTTTTAGATACCTGATTTTGCCTAGAGACTGAATCCAAATAAGACGACTACTATACTTCATACCAAAATTGGAATTTAAAAACCCCAAACATTTATTTTAGCTTTCTGTTACACTTAATAAAGACATAAAAATAAATAAATAACGATAGTAAGGTTCATCTTTTTCATGTTTATAGCTTACGCATACATTTAAAACATGTTTTCTTTTTTAATCTATTAAAGGACTGTGGCATAAAACTATTTTCTTGATGATTCAGGATGAAACTACCCAAGCATTGGTATAAAATAGTATTCCATAAGCCGCAGACTTTAGTGAAAAGCTCTCTTACCTCACCAGCTGGAAAATTCGCTTAAGATAGGACTTAATCTCCTTTACAGCCTCCTGCAATAACCTGCGGTTGGCTCCTACGCCCACATATGTCATTCTATACACTGCAACCAGTGTCTCCACAAGCCTGCCCAGGGGGTGCAGAGGAGTGTCACAGGCCTGAGTAGGAAGAGAATCAATGAAGTCAGTCAACGTGCATTAACAGCAGAAACAATCCATTAATAAGAAACAACTTCATAAATGACAAACAATTGTCAAAATGTCAAGTATTCGGGACCAGGAATATTCAAATTCTTTAATTTTTTTGAAAGTACTGAGTCTACCCCAGTTATATGAAGTTGGAGTTCCTAATCTTGATCAAAGAATCTCTTTAACATTTTGGGCAAATAGCTTTGGAAGTACTGATATAGAATACCACTAAAAGAAATACTCTGCTGGATGTGGTGGCTCATGCCTATAGTCCCAGCTACTAGGGAGGCTGAGGCAGGAGGACCGATTGAGCTCAGGAGTTTGAGGCCAGTCTGAGCAACACAGTGAGACCCCCCATCTCTAAAAAAAAAAAAAAATACAAAATTTTAAAAAGATTCAAATATACTTTAAACTTCACAAAAATGATACAAAATGTTACCTTGGAGAAAACTAAACACTGACTGTTGATGATACTCTGAAAGAGTCATCCTTCAGTTCCCCTGACTTCTCAGAATACTCCTTCCTGCACTTCCCATCAATATATATCACACTTTAAATTGCAGATGGTCTTTCAAGGTTTGGAAGGAAGCAAAGAGCCTATCCAGGGGCGAGGGCAGCATGCTTTACTTACACAATCTCTAGTTTGCTAATGTTATTAACAAAAAGCAATTTTAAACTCTAATTTTATTTCTTAAGAAGCCCCTTGAATGCCTTAAAAAGCTTAAATGTTCTATCATAATAATGGGACAATCTTTAGGTAGAAATGTAATCTTGGTAGTTAGATAATTAACAAAAGAAATGCACAGGATGAAAAAACAGGATTAGAATAACATTAAGCTGTGAGTCTATCTGAATGATATATTGTGGTAGGTGAATCATTAATTCACAAGACCAGTGTAATTTTTACTCTAGCTTACCTTTATTAAATATTTCCTGATGTCATCATATTTGTCCACAGAGAAGGCACCAACATGCTGTGGAATGAATTCCAAACTCTCTAGTGTCTGAGTCTGTGAACGACTTAATATTTCTGGACTATAAAAAGGGAAAGAAAAGGCTACTGGATTTCACATCAAGAAACCAAGATACGTGTAAATTGTCACATGAAACACAATCAGTGGCTCCAGTCAAAGTGGAGCGTCCAACACAGTACTAACCCCAACGAGCTCAGAAATGATCATGATCCTGCTATTAGGTACTCGGTGTACATAACATTCATTCAAAAATCAGGTAGTGTTACTTTGTACCAACTACAATAAGTTAATGAAGATTCTGCTCCAAGCTAAACCATGGTGTTGGAAATAATATGACATTAGCTTGAAGATAAATATGATATTAGCTTGAAGGTGACAGACCCGTTGGTGACAACAGAAAAATGGAATAAAAGGAATAAAAGAGGGAAGGGAGCAAAGGAAAAAGGGAAATAAGTCAAAGGGCAAAGGAAGAAATGAAAACGAGGTTAAGAAGCAAGGAGATAATGGCACTCCAACAGGTGACAAGGTAAGCACATAACAGAAACTGGATGAAGAGGCTAAGAGAAAACACATGCTAGTAAACAACTGAAATTTTTGGTAATAGTATCCTATCATTAGATGACAACCAATGAGAAACTGAAAACTGTGCATAATCGTTATTATTATATGATTTCAGATAAACAAATAAGATCTTTGTGGTAGCAATATAATTTTATATAAAAAGTTCATTCATTTTCACTTCTCAGAAACACCTAACAACAGTTAACCCAGGTGAACTGAAGGGCTAAAGTCTCACGTCGAACTGACAGGCTGTACTAAGCTGACCATCTGTATCACGCACAAGGGGCATTCAATGGCTTTAATCAATTCTGGGAGTTCCCATTTCTTCTACTGATAGAGTAGAAGGCAATAATTATGAACTTCATGAATGAAATACTAAAATCAATTCCTATGTATCCCAAATATAGAAAAAAATCACTTCTTTCTACATTTAATTTCTTGAAACACACACACACATGAATATCAAGCAAGCAAAAATTAAACTATGGTTTACTTTAAATATCAATTTTGGGGACACTCAATTAGATAGAATCTAAACTAATCTCTCCAGGCTAGAATAACAATTAGTATTTGTTAGACTTGACTGTAAAACATTTCAAGTTCCTGAAGTATCTTTCAACCTCTGGAATTTAATTTCTATGTAATTATACTTTAATATATTAAAATTATTTGAATATTGGTAATTTATTTAAAGAATTTGGTAACTTTTAGCAAACTAGAACATAAAATTATTCAGAACAAACATTTACGTTCTGAATAAATGGATACTTGCCTAGTTTTTCTTCAATTCCTTTCAGAAAGCAACTGACATGTGGAAATGAAGACCAGCATAAAACTGATTTAAAAATTAACCGTATGTAGTTACACGCACAGATTAAAGTATGCTCCTTGATATTTTAACAACGAAGGCATAGCTCAAACAAACCATTATCTAGATAGAATTAAACTCAAGAAAGTCATAGTTAATTAGGAAGTTTTGCTGCAGGGATTAGTCGATTTTTTAGGTCCAAATGCTAAGCAATGCTTGTGGGAGTTACTGGTCAAGTTAAAGAAGAAAGGCAGATGAAGAAAAGCAGGAGAAAAGAAAAGAAAAAAAAAGAAAAGAAAAGGAAAAAGAAGATGAAAAAGAGAAAATTTTAAAAAGGAGAAAAAGAGAGAGAAATGAACAAGTACATCTGTAACTTCTCTTTCAGCATTTCAAAAACGTTGTGCCACTTCCTTCTGGCTTCCAAGGTTTCTAATGAGAAATATGCAGTCATTTGAATTGCTGATTTCCCATTATTTTACTCTAGCTGCTTTCAAGATCTTTGTCCATGAATTTTAATATGTGTCTATACATGGTTATCTCTGGTTTTTCCCAAGATGGGGTTTGTTCAGCTACTTGAATCTGTAGGTTTCACATCTTTTACTAAAGTTGAGACGTTTTCAACCATTATTTCTTCACAAAATGTTCCATCCCTCATTCTTTCTCCTTGTCTTTTCTTTTTTCTTTTCCTTTTTTTTTTTTTTTTGAGACGGAGTTTTGCTATTTTTGCCCAGGCTGGAGTGCAATGGCACTATCTCGGCTCACTGCAACCTATGCCTCCCGAGTTCAAGCGATTCTCCTGCCTCAGCCTCCTAAGTAGCTGGGATTACAGGCACATGCTGCCACGCCTGGGCTAATTTTCTATTTTTAGTAGATATGGGGTTTCACTACGTTGGCCAGGCTAGTCTCGAACTCCTGACCTCAGGTGATCCGCCTGCCTCAGACTCTCAAAGTGCTAGGATTACAGGTGTGTGCCACCATGCTCAGCCCATTCTTTCTCCTTTTCTTCTGGAATTCTAAGGAAACAAATTTAGACCCACAAGTCCCTGAGGCTGTGTTCATTTTTTTTTTTCTCATGTTTTTTTCTCTCGGTTGTTTGGATTTGATAATCCATATTGATCTATCTTCAGGTTCACCAACTCTTCCATTGCCACCTCTATTCTGCCACTGAGTTCATAGAGTAAGTTATTTTGGTTAGTGTAATTTTCAAACCCAAAATTTTGATTTGGATCTTCTTTATATCTTCTGTTTCTTTGCTGATACATTTAACATTTATTTCAAGGGTGTTTGCGATTGCACATCTGAGCATTTTATAATAGCTGCCTTAAAGTTCTTGTCAGACAACTTCAACATCTATGTCATCTGTTGGTATTTATTGATTCTCTTTCCTGAAATAAATTGAGACTTTCATGGTTCTTTCATTGCTGAGTACTTTTGGTTAATGTCTTGGATATTTTGAGCATTATAAAACTCTGGGTCTTGTTTATATCCTATGGAGAATGTTGACATTCATAAGAGTAAACATAGCAGGCTTGAAACTGTTATCTTTAGAAGGACCTGGGCTAGGTGCCATAGCTCACGCCTGCAATCCCAGCACTTCTGTGAGACCGAGGCAGGATTTCTTGAGGCCAGGAGTTCAAGACCAGCCTGGATAATATAGCAAGACCCTGTCTCTATTTATAAAAATGAAATAGAATAAAAAAGAACTGCTTATAAGGTTGACCCTTGGCCAGTACTTGGGAATTAAGCTTCGTATAAGTTCCATATACTGACAAAGGTGTTTTGCTGTCCTTAGATTAACAATGTGATTTATGTTGAACATCTGCTTTCCTGTAAGCTGGGACTGTGGAATTTTGGCAACTGCCAGGCACAGGGTGCCTATGTGACCTACTCCCAATATAAACCCTGGGCACTGAGTCTCTAGTGGGCTTCCCTGGGCAGAAACATGAGACACATGTGGCTGCACTTTGCTGCAGGGAAAACTGTGTTGTATGTGATTCATCCCAGAAAGGAAAGATCATGGGAAGCTTACACATGGATTCCTCCAGACTCTACCTGTGTCTTTTTCCCTTATGACCTGGTTGTGCGTCCCTACTGTGTTGCTGTAACCTTACTTGTGAGTACAACTATATGCTGAGTCTTGTGAACTCTTTCAGCAAATCACTGAATGTGTAAGTGATATTGAGAATCCCTAAAACAGCAGATATTTTTGCTTTAGTTTCCTATGGGCCACGAAGCTGATGCCAGTTCACTTCTCAAAGCCTTTGCATCCTTTCTGGGTTTGTTCTGTGAGTGTACAACTTAATGACCGCTCTGGGACCTGAGTGGTCTACCTATGAGCTTGGTTCTCAAACTCTTTGGTACTAATTAGGATCAAATCCTTACATGTGCAGGTCTGGGGTGAGCCCAGGAGTTCATAAACAACTTTATGGGCTTGTTTCCCAGAGCTCCTCTCTCCATCACATCCCCAGTATTTTCTGGTTCTCAGGCACCCCTTTTAAGGTCCTCTGGCCAAAAACTGTCCACTTCTGTGACTATGCCACATCTAGGGACAGATGGTGGGAGAACAGACAACAAAGTCAAAAATGCAATGGGGTTGGGGCTTGGACTTCTCTTGACCTAAGGAGCCACCAAAGGGGGAAAAAGATTCCACTCTCTTGGAGTTTTGACTTTTACAAGTTTCCTGTTCATGCCTGCTCTAGCTGCAGCCATTACTACCCCTGCCACAGAAGGTCCTGGAGACTTGGGCATGAGAAAATAGAGAAAAAAGAAAGAAAACTGAGTATGTATCAACCAATCTGTATTTTAGGAGTCCCTTTGTCACTCCTTGAGCCAGAACCAGAGGGATTTTTTCTGTATCCCTGTCGATCTGCACCACAGTTCTTGCTTTCACATTTCATGCTGCACTGAGTTCTGGCTGAGGGATATTGGAGCAAAACATCAAGTAAACTCATCACTGGTTTTGTGGTACTTTGAATTCAGGTATTCTTCCTCAATTTACTTATTGATATTGACTTTTCAGAGTTCATAAATAAATATCCATGTATTCTATTCAGGTTTAATAGCTGAGTTCAACAGAAGATAAAGAAAGTGTGTTTTAATCCCTCTTACCCAGAAGCAGAAATACATCATTAACTTTTAAATTAAATGTAGTGAGCCTTGACTACTTACTGGTCTTAAGTTTCATGTTCCTAACATGCTCTGCTCTATGTTGAGCAGGCATTCACTCACCTGTCTCTGTGTTGGCGCCGACTGGTGGTCAAGGCCACAGCAATATTGTCCCATGCTTTCCAAACTTCCCCTTGGCCTGGGCCCTCGCAGCCCAGTTGGCGCCAACATTCATCAAACACCGCTTTCCACTTCTCATCAGCTGGCACTGCCAGGTTTCCTAGCTTCCTGCTAATAAAGTCATATCAACCTTTTATTAATCATTTCTTTTGTGCAAAATCGTTCCAAAGAACAGAAACTTTCTAACGTACAACTGAGAATGCTTTTTTTGTGACCAAAACTGCCAAGACTGATGGTAATTCTATTTTTAAAACACTAAACGAAAATTTTAAAGGACTATTTTTTAGCTAATTATTGTTTTTTGGATATTAAACTGTATAGAATATTAAGTACAAAGCAAACCAACTGACTCTGCCGCTAATAATTCCACAGAATTAAATTCTTAAAAATTGATTTCTGGCCAGGCACGGTGGCTCATGTCTGTAATTCTAGCACTCTGGGAGGTCAAGGCAGGCAGAACACCTGAGGTCGGGAGTTCAAGACCAGCCTGGCCAACACGGTGAAACTCTGTCTCTACTAAAAACACAAAAAATTGGCTGGGTGCAGTGGCTCACGCCTGTAATCCTAGCACTTTGGGAGACCAAAGGGGGTGGATTACCTGAGGTCAGGAGTTCGAGACCAGCCTGGCCAACATGGCAAAACCCCATCTCTATTAAAAATACAAAAATTAGGCCGGGCGCGATGGCTCAAGCCTGTAATCCCAGCACTTTGGGAGGCCGAGACGGACGGATCACGAGGTCAGGAGATCGAGACCATCCTGGCTAAAACGGTGAAACCCCATCTCTACTAAAAAAATACAAAAAACTAGCCGGGCATGGTGGCGGGCACCTGTAGTCCCAGCTACTCGGGAGGCTGAGGCAGGAGAATGGCGTAAACCCGGGAGGCGGAGCTTGCAGTGAGCTGAGATCTCGCCACTGCACTCCAGCCTGGGCAACAGAGTGAGACTTCGTCTCAAAAAAAAAAAAAAAAAAAAAAAATACAA
>NC_045444.1:88084006-88184806 GCF_002776525.5 Piliocolobus tephrosceles
GAGACTCCGTCTCAAAAAAAAAAAAAAAAAAAAAAAATACAAAAATTAGCTGGGGGTGGTGGCGCATGGCGCATGCCTGTAATCCCAGCTATTCAGGAGGCTGGGGCAGAAGAATCTCTTGAATCCAGAAGGCGGAGGTTGCAGTGAGCCAAGATCATGCCACTACACTCTAGCCTGAGTGACAGAGCGACATTGCATCTCAAAAAAAAAAAAAAAAAATTAGCCAGGCGAGGTGGCCCATACCTGTAATCCCAGCTACCCGGGAGGCTGAGGCAGGAGAATCGCTTGAATCTGGGAGGTGGAGGTTGCAGTGAGTTGAGATCACGCCACTGCACTCCAGCCTGGGCGACAAAGTGAGACTCTGTCTCAGAAAAAAAAAAAAAAAATTTAAAATTTAAAAAATAATAAATAAAAATAAAAATTGATTCCTGTTAGAACAAGGACTTTCTGAACCTTGCACATCTTATAATGAGGATTTAAAATGCGTTACATACTGGGTTCTAAAATACTCTAAGAATAAACATGTACAGAAAACATATCCTTAGGAACAAAAAAAACTGAGGTGCTACCAAATATAATAATAAAATTCAAGCTGCAGTCAATAAAGAAAAATAGACATATGCCAAAAACTGTCCACTTCTGTGATTGTGCCACATCTAGGGACAGATGGTGGGAGAACGGAGAATAAAGTCAAAAATGCAACGGGGTTGGGCATAATATACTTAGATTTTGCCTTTTTTCCCCTCATATATGCAGATTTTACTATTCCACTTGGTGGGTGTGTGTGTGTGTGTGTATATGTTCTTTACTTTTCAAAATCAAGTTGTGTACAGATTCCATCTCAGAATGCTCTTTCAGGCTGGGCACAGTGGCTCACACCTGTAATCCCAGCACTTTGAGAGACCAAAGTGGGCCGATCACTTGAGGTCAGGAGTTCGAGACCAGCCTGGCCAACATGGTGAAACCTTGTCTCTACTAAATATACAAAAAATTAGTCAGGCATGGTTGTGTGTGCCTATAGTCCCAGCTACTTGGGAGGCTGAGGCAGGAGAATCGCTTGAACCCGGGAGATAGACACTGCAGTGAGCGGAGATGGCACCACCATACTGCAGCCTGGACGACAGACCGAGACTCCATCTCCAAAAAAAAAAAAAAAACTCTCTCACATGTGGAACTTTCCTTTTAAACATCCATGCTTTAAGGCTTATAATGTAAACCAAGACTATAGACAAGACTATAGATTTAGTCATCTAAAGTAGTGTCAGTTGACAATTCAAGGCGGTTACATCTTGTTTAAAAAAAAAAAAAAGAAGACAACTTTGGCCAGGTGCAGTGGCTCATAACTGTAATCCCAGCATTTTGGGAGGCTGAAGCAGGAGGATCGCTTAAGCTCAGGTTCAAGACCAGCTTGAGCAATAGCAAGACCCAGTCTCTATAAAAATTAGAAAAATTAGCCACGCATGGTAGTGGGTGCCTGTAGTCCCAGTTACTTGGGAGGCTGAGGCAGGAGGATCACATGAACCCAGGAGGTCAAGGCTGCAGTGAGCCATGATCACGCCACTGCAGTTCAGCCTGGTGACAGAGTGACACCCTGTCTCAAAAAATAAAAATAAAATAAAATAAAAAAGAAGACTTTAAGAACTTGATTTTGCTTTTAAAATATTAACCTGCTTTGATAAAAGACAACTCCAAACATTCAATAATTAATCCAGAATTAACACTAGTTACTCACAAAACTTTAGGTCTGTCTTTATCACTCTCATACAGACTAGGTTTGAAGTAGGTTCCAGTGATTTTTATCCCAGATCCCCATTCTCCACTAAAATAACCTTCAATGTAGTCTCCATTTGGCATAGTCAGTGTTCCCTAGGTAAAGTCAGAGAATAAAATGTGGGGTTAGAGGAAATATATTCAATATTTATTTATTTATTTGGAGACAGAGTCTCATTCTGTTGCCTAGGCTGGAGTGCAATGGTGCGATCTTGGTTCACTGCAACCTCTGCTTCCTGGGTTCAAGTGATCCTCCTGCCTCAGCCTCCCAGGTAGCTGGGATCACAGGCGCCTGAAACCACGCCCAGCTAATTTTTTGTGTTTTCAGTAGAGACGGGGTTCCACCATGTTGGCCAGGCTGGTCTCGAATTCCTCACCTCAAGTGATCCACCCACCTTGGCCTCCCAAAGTGCTGGGATTACAGGCATGAGCTACCACGCCCAGCCCTCAATTTTTAAAATCAAGAGAAAAAAAGCACTAAATGGTTGTTTTCCTTTTTAACTTGCTCTTTATCAGTCTCTAACTCTTTAAATATCAAACAAAATATGGGCACATGCATGTCTCAAAGAGTATATGAAAATAATCCATGGGTAAAAGAAAAAAAAACACACACAGGGAAAACTCGAAAATATTTTGAACTGTATGAAATGACCATACAATATATTAAAATTTAGGGGATGATGTAAATTACAAGCAGTGCTTAGAGGGAAACTTATAGCTGTTAACACCTATCTTTTCAGGAAGATCTCGAATCAGTAATGTAAAATTCCACCTAATAAAATTACAAAAGGAGGAACAAACTAACAACCTAAACCCAAAGCAAGAAAGAGTAGGGAAATGATAAAGATTAGTGCAAAAATCAGTAAATGAGATAGAAAACAAAAAATAAAGAAAGA
Source organism: Piliocolobus tephrosceles (assembly GCF_002776525.5). Lineage (NCBI taxonomy): Eukaryota > Metazoa > Chordata > Mammalia > Primates > Cercopithecidae > Piliocolobus > Piliocolobus tephrosceles. The sequence goes on from NC_045444.1 coordinate 88,086,673, forward strand.
TCAATGAAACTAAAAGTTGCTTCTTGGAAAAGATACACAAAATTGACATTTAACTAGATTAATCAAGCAAAAAAGAGAAAACATAAGTTTATAAAATCAAGAGTGAAACAGGTTATTACTACCAGCCTATAGAATGAAAAAAGTTAGAAGGTGCTATGTTTTGAAAATGTCTCCTCTAAAATCTGTGCTGAAACTTAAACCCCATGGTGATGGTTGTAAGAGGTGGGGTCTTTTGGGAAGTGATTAAAGACAGTGTCCTCATGAATGGAGCAGTGCCTTAGAAAATAGCCAGAGGGTTGGGCGCGGTGGTTCACACCTGTAATCCTAGCACTTTGGGAGGCCGAGGTGGGTGGATCACAAGGTCAGGAGTTCGAGATCAGCCTGACCAACATGGTGAAGCCCCATCTCTATTAAAAATACAAAAATTAGCTGTGCATGATGGCACGCGCCTGTAATCCCATCTACTCAGGAGGGTGAGGCAGAAGAATCGCTTGAACCAGAAGGTGGAGGTTGCAGTGAGCCAAGATCGTGCCACTGCACTTCAGGCTGGGTGACAGAGCAAGACTCTGTCTCAAAAGAAAAAAAACAAAAAGAAAAGTGCCAGAGGGAACTATCTTAGGCCTTTCTGACCTTCCATCTTTTGCTATGTGAGAACTCAGCCAAGAAGGCCTTCACCAGACAGGGAATGCTGTTGCCTTGATCTTGGACTTCCCAGCTTGCAAAATTGTGAAGAAATAAATTTCCCAGTCTATGATATTTTATTACAGCATCACAAACATGTGAAGACAGAATGGAATACTAAGAGAACAGCTTTATGCCAACTAAGCAGATAACATAGAGAAATAGAAAAATTCGTACCAAAACTGACTCCATGAGAAATAGAAAATCTAAATAGACCTAAAGCAAGTAAAAAAACTGAGTTAGAAATTAAAAATTTTCTCACAAAGTAATGCTTAGGCCCAGAAGACTTCATTGGTGAATTCTCCCAAACACTCAAAGAAGAAATAATAACAAAGCTTTGCAAACTTTCAGAAAATAGGGGAGGAGGGAACACTTCTCAGCTCGTTCTATGAGGCCAGAATTATTCTGATATCAAAGACAGACAAAGACACCACAATAAAAGAAAACTACAGACCATTACCTCTCACAAATATGAATGCAAAAATCCTCAACAAAATACTGGCATTAAATCCAGCAACATCAACATATAAAAAATCATACACCATGACCAAGTACAATTCATCCCAGGAGAGCAAGGTTGGTTTAACATCAGTAAAGCAACCAATATAATATACCATATTAGTAGAATAAATGATAAAAACCAAATGATCATCTCAACAGACAACGGAAAAGCACTTTAACAAAAACACTTTTCAGCCAGGTATGGTGGCTCATGCCTGTAATCCTAGCACTTTGGGAGGCCGAGGTGGGTGGATTGCTTCAGCTCAGGAATTTGAGACCAGTTTGGGCAACATAGTGAAACCCTGTCTCTACAAAAAAAAAAAAAAATTAGCCAGGCATGGTGGCATGTGCCTGTAGTCCCAGTTATTTGGGGGGCTGAGGAGGGAGGATTACTTGAGCCCAGGAGGTTGAGACTGCAGGGAGCTGAGATCACACCACTGCACTCCAGCCTGGGTGACAAAGTGAGACCCTATCTCAAAAAAAAAAAAGCTTTTCTCTAAAATAGAAAACAATGTAAAGATGTCCAATCTTAATATTTTCTATTCAGCATTCCACAGGAGACTCTAGCCAGTGCAACTGGACACGAAAAAGAAATAAAAGCCTTCCATATTATGAAGAAAGAAGCAAAAAATGTATTTACTTGTAGGTGATATGATTCTGTATGCAAGAAATCCTAAGAAATCCACACACACACACACACACACACACACAAATACTAACACTAATAAACAAATTCAGCAAGATTTTAGGATACAAGAACAAAATACAAAATCAACTATTTTTTAAAATATAGCAATGAACAATCTGAAAATGAACTTAAGAAAACAATGCTTTACAATAGCACCAATAAAATACTTAGAAACAAATTTAACCAAAGAAAGGCAAGATGTGTACACTGAAACCTAGAAAACATTGCCGAGAGAAATTAAAGATCTAAATAAACTGTGAGATGTTCTATGTTCATGGGTTGGAATAGTCAATATTATTAAGACGGCAATTATCCCCAAATTAATCTATAGATTCAATGCAATCTCTATCAAAATCTTAGCAAGGTTTATTGCAGAATCTTGATAAGCCAGTCCTAAAATTTACATGAAAAGGCAAAGAATCTAGATTCGCCAGAACAATTTTGAAGAAGAACAAACTTGGAGGACTTATATTCCTGATTTCACAACTTACTAGGAATCAACAGTAATCAAGATGGTGTGGTATTAACACAAGGAGAGACATGTTGATCAGTGAAATACAACTGAGAGACCAGAAATAAACACATTTTCTGGTCAACACAGGTGCCAAGATTCAACGGGAAAAGGTGCTGGGAAATTTGGATAGCCATATGCAAAAATACTAATTTGGACACATAACTCAACCCATATACAAAAGTTATCTTAAAATGAATCACAGACCTAAATATAAAAGGCAAAACTATAAAATTTTATGTTTTTTATTTTTTATTATTTTTTTAGATGGAGTCTCACTCTGTGACCCAGGCTGGAGTGTAGTGCTGGGATCTCAGCTCACTGCAAACTCCACCTCCCGGGTTCACGCCATTCTCCTGCCTTGGGCTCCCGAGTAGCTGGGACTACAGGTGCCCACCATCACACTTTGCTAATTTTTTGTATTTTTAGTAGAGATTGGGGTTTCACCGTGTTTGCCAGGATGGTCTTGATCTCCTGACCTCGTGATCTACCTGCCTCGGCCTCCCAAAGTACTGGGATTACAGGAGTGAGCCAAAAGGCAAAGACTTCTTAGACATAAAATCAAAAGCATAATTCATAAAATTTTTTATAGAGTTCGTTAAAATGAAAAACTTTTCTATTTCAAAAGACACCATTAAGAAAATAAAAGACAAGTCACAGACTGCAAGAAAATATTTATAAATCATATCTGATAAAGGACATGTATCCAGAATACAGAAAGAACCCTTATAATTCATACAAGAGTACAAACAAAATTTTATAAATAGGCCAAAGATCTGAACAGACATTTCATCAAAGAAGATATATGAATCACTAATAAGCATGTTCTACATCATTAGTCACTAGGGAAACGCAAATGAAAACCAGGATATACCACTTCATATTGGTATTCCATTGGTGGAATGGTTATAAGAAAAAAGACAGAAAATAAGAAATATTTTTTGATACGGAGAAATTAGTATCCTCATTGATATGGAGAAATTAGTATCCTCACACATTGCTGATGGGAATGTAAAATGGTACAGACATTTTGGAAAAAAGTTTGACAGTTTCTTAATACGTTAAACATCAATTTACCATAAAACCCAGCAGCAATTACACTCTAGGCATCTACTTGAGAAATGAAAATGAAAACGTATGTCTACACAAGAAACTGCATTTGAAAGTTTATGGCAGCATTATTCACAGTAGTCTAAAGTTGGAAACAACTCAATGTTTATCAATTGGTAAAAGAATAAACTAAATGTAGTTTTGGAAAACTATTCAGTCATAAAAAGGAACAAATACTATACATGCCACAATATGGAAAAAAACAAAAACATCACGCAAAGTGTAGGAAGCCACAGAGAGGAGACTGCATGTATGATTCCATTTATACAAAAGGCCCAGAAAAGGCAAATCTATACAGTGATTAAGAGTGATTAGTGGTTGGCTGGGACTGGTGGTGGAAATGGAAGTCACTGAATGAGCAGAAGGGATTTTCTTGGGTGACAGAAATGTTCTGAAACTGGATTGTGGTGGTAGTTTGTACAGCTATGTTGACTAAAAATTACTGAAATGTGCACTTGAAAGGGATGAATTTTATGGCATGTAAATCAGCTATTTTTAAAGTCAAAAAAATTAGTAAAAGAATTTATTAGAGAGAAAAAGAAGAAAGTTAGTTTCCAACCTTTCCACTAAGAGTCCAGTCATCTGAAAATTCTCCCTCATAGATAGTATCATCTTCGGAAAGCAAAACCCCATTTCCCTATAAGAAGAAACAAGAGAAAAATTACAACACATAAAATAGAGTCACTTAAGAGTGCAAGCAGTCATATCCCCAAAGCCTTATGGAATCTTAAAAGAAGGAAAATAGTACTAAGAAGGTAGAAACTAATCAAAAGATGACTTAAAAAGTTAGGGACAAAGGAGCTTTAACAAGTTAGTAATAACTACATGCAAATATTCCACTCACCATCATTTTATTAAGGTGAAAGTTGCCCTCATAGTATAATCCAAACTGGGTAACCACCACACCATTCCCTTGACACACATCATCTTGCCACATTCCCATATACTTTTCCCCCCTGCACAGAAATAAAAAGAAAAGAAAAAGCACTGAAGACAAGGATAAAGTAGGGAAAAGACAATTATCACATGGGAGATCCCAGGCATCAACCCTAGGCTGGTATAGATTCCATTTTTCTTTCTTTCTTTTTTTTTTTGAGACGGAGTCTCGCTCTGTCACCCAGGCTGGAGTGCAGTGGGTGGATCTCAGCTCACTGCAAGCTCCGCCTCCCGGGTTCACGCCATTCTCCTGCCTCAGCCTCCCGAGTAGCTGGGACTACAGGCGCCCACCACCTCACCCGGCTAGGTTTTTGTATTTTTTAGTAGAGACGGGGTTTCACTGTGTTAGCCAGGATGGTCTCGATCTCCTGACCTTGTGATCTGCCCGTCTCAGCCTCCCAAAGTGCTGGGATTACAGGCTTGAGCTACCGCACCCGGCCTTTTTTCTAGTTAAAGTAGTTAACTTTGTCTCCTCAAATATGGGACAAGGTGAGAGCAAAAGACATCTCACTCAGTAATGTTCTCTGAGGAATTTAATGTTGTGGTCTATCTGACACAGATCTGTATATACCCCAGGTAGTTACTTGATAAGTTTAAAATATATAATTTTTAAAAAGAAGGCCTAGAATTCAACTCTAAATAATTTCATTTGAAATGTAATAAGCAGAATAAAACCTATGCATAGGTTTTTCTTACACAAAAGTTTGCTAACTTAAAAAGAAAGAGGCTGGGTGAGGTGGCTCATGCCTATAATCCCAGCACTTTGGGAGGCAAAGGCAGGTGGAACACTTGAGGCCAGGAGTTCGAGACCAGCCTGGACAATATGGCAAAACCCCATCTCTACCAAAAATACAAAAAATTAACTGGGTGTGGTGGTGTGTGCCTGTGGTCCCAGCTACTTGGTAGATTGAGGTAGGAGGATCCCTTGAACCCAGGAGGCAGACATTGCAGTGAGCTGAGATCGCACCACACCAGCCTGGGTGACAGAGTGAGACCCTATCTCAAAAAATAAATAAATAAATAAATAAAAGGGTTTGTCATAAAAGAAGGTTCATTTTTCACCTACTCAAACTCAAAGAAATCTTACTAATCTCCATGAAAAAGACAAAATAAGTATAAACTGCTTGTTAAATAATCATGGTGCTTAATCATTTGCTTAAACTGTGAGAAAAGAAGAAGAACACTGTACCTAGTGATATCATCAAAGACACCATATCCTGCTTTCTTATCCGTTACCCACTGGCCAATGAACATACTAGGAGAGGAGGACGTCAATTTCCCACTTCGTAGAAGGCCATGACCATGACGCATATTATCTTGGAAACAGCCCTCAAACACTTCACCAGAAGCATAGCTGTGGTTGGAAAGAATGATTAATTATCACATGCACATTGAATTCTGATGCTCATTTTTACAAAGTTTAGAAAATCCAAAACCATACTCAGTCTCACTGGTAGCTACAATTATTTGTTTATATGTTTATTTTTCACCAATTAAGAAAACCTCGTTTTTGAGTGACTAAAGTTAAAAAGTTAAAGACACCATGGGTGGTATTTTGCATTAACATGGAAAAAAATGTGTTTTTAGTCTCTTACAGGAAAATGAAATAATGAGTTTTTTGTAAGAGGGAAGAATAAAAGTTTTGTCCGTTAGAATCAAGTAAATAAAAATAAGATAAATTTATAGATAAGACATATAGGAGTCTCTATGAGAAAATTATGGTTTATAAGGTATATAATATTTAGATAAGAACTAAATTTAATAATCCAGTATTTTAATCCTGTGATAGATGAGGGGTTGACCTTTAAAAGAAGATCACAGAGAGTTTCAATTTTATTTACTCCTCTAAATTTTATCTATAAGACTAAGCAAAACTTAAACCTTGGAAATTTTGACTATGCAAACATTCAAGTTTACATGGTTATATGAAAAACGAACACCAGTCCAACAGCCTTTCCAATGTTATTACCTGTAGACTCCTTGACCGCACATTTTTCCTTCTTTCCAATGGCCTACATAATGGTCTTCTTTGTTAATTGCCTTGTTTGGGATTCTGTATTCTCCATACCTGCCACGAAAAAGAAAAAAATAACAAAAGAATATGCATTTATGACATATTCACCTTTTGTATGTGTATCGTGGTAAACATTTTAACAAGGAAGACAGAGAAAATATTCACCTGTAGGAGGAAAGGGTTAAAATAGCATCTTGGTTTAAGGTGAATCTGTAACCTAAGCTGTTTGGCAAAAGGAGTGGGACATCAGCCCCACTACACTAAGATATGGTGTTTTAATACAAGTCAGGTGAAAAACAGAAGACCTGTGTCCTTCGCCTCTCTGTCACTAATGACCTGCACCACCATGGGGTAAGCCCAGGTATCCAGCTCCTTTATTTGGATAACAAGAGGGGCAACTCAGTGGGTAAATGAGATGATCTAAAGTCTCTTCTCATTCTAACAATCTATTAAAAAGAGACTTTAACACATCACAAGAATTTACATGATCACACGGACACACAAAATCACCTACCCAACATTTTTTGTACACTGAAATAAATTACTTCCTTAACATTATACAAAATACTGTCATAAACTAATCCCATAAATACATTTCCAGTGTTAGATAACATGATAAACTTATTTTAAAAAGTCATTAGACCATCATTAGGATAATATAACACTTGGAAATTTTCTCCTTTAACATACCACAGAAATTAAAGATGACTTAAAACAACTGAAAGGAAAATTTTTCTGTGCCCTTTGTGTAAACGGGGACTACTGTCTCAATAGTCCTACCATTAACATTACCAAAGTTCTCAGTCTTCACAACTGAGAAATTAATAGAAGACATAGCCCCATTTTAACAGATGGAAGGCTGTGTAGTTTGAGGTCACACGGCTATCAAGGAAAACGAGCCAGTCTAGGTAAATCAGAGGCTGTACCCCTCACTCCTGGCTCTCTTCATGATCATACCTGTGCATTTCTAAAAAATAACAACAAAAATCTACTACTTGTTTGAAAAGCAGCTCTGCATACAAAATAACATAATTTATGACCCTACTGAACTTGAATTTACTATCATATTCTACACAATTTTCTTACCCATCTTCCAAGCCATTCCTGAACATGCCAGAATACATCTTTCCATCAGGCCACTTCAAAACCCCTCTGCAATGCGTAAGCAAAGAATAATGCATGTCAACTAATATTTCAGATAATCAATACTTTTTCTATCATGTGATGATCATCCTCACCCCAGGTATAAATCTTCAACATTTTCACCTGCCATGAGGCTTCCCTGAAAGCCAGCGTCCATCATAGGTGGCATCCTTTAGGCGAGGATCTTTGTAGAAAGTATATTTGGCACTGCGTGAAATGGGTGGCTCCTGTCTCTGAACACTGCTACCACTTCCATAAGCGGGAAGATCAGACATCCCTCTCAAAGCCTGATCTACAGCTTGGCTTATAGCTCGCAGCCACTTTGTCTAGGAGCAAAAAGTAACATCAATAAGCTTAAGGCAACAATTCATCAAGTATTGCTTTAAACCCTGTTAGTTTTCTTTGGTGTGAATAAATTATTTGTGTCCTAATGCTATTCCTATTAATGGAGTAATACTGACTGGCTCTTGGATTTCTCTGCTATATGTTTAAAATTAAGTCACGTTAAAAAAAAAAAAAAAAAAACCAAGAACCTATAGTTTTGGCTTAATGAAGATTTATCAGACAGAACTGTGCATCATTAGTCAAGCAAGAATAATTTATATTTCTTCTTTATTACACAAGAGGCAGAAAGAGCCAGGGTGAAGATTGAAAGAAAATACCATAATGGACTAACCTTTTCCTGGGGTGTAGATGAAATGAGAGTGAACTGCTCCTCAGGTGTAGTTATCTTTAAGCCATTCCTAAAACGTTCACAAGGATAAATACCAGTAGGTTTAACAACCTGTCGTTACAGTATCAATCCTCAAATTTGAAAAGCAACCTCTTTATTTCAAGAGGAGCAGAAGTCAATTAATGTAAACACTTGTTTGGTTTTGGGTCCCACCATGGTGGAAAGAACAAAGAATTCTCTGCTCTGTGTTGAACGATGGGGATGTGTGCAATGAAGATGCCTTTTCATCACCTAATTGTGACTTGCCATGATCTTTGCAACAGGCCATTTTATTATCAATAGACTACTTTACTGTCTAATGTGCTGGGAGGTGGGTCTCATTATGCAGAATGGGGAGACTGTCTCCCAAGTCCTCCTGAGCCTTTTTTCACATTTAAGGAAGCAACTTAGGTAACAAGACTTGGACGGGGTAGAGTGGGGAGGGGGGACACACTTACACACCACCAGCTTCTTCAGACAGTGGCTCTGCCCACAGCGTGGCCAGAGGGAAAACATGGTGTGTGGAGAACTGAAACAGAGAACATGGAGGCACTTTTATGAAAGCCCATGTAGACCTTGGGGTCTCTTCCCATATCCCCTTCATGTCATTAACCCACACGAGCCCTGCAGTCTCTGCTGCACAACCCCTTGAAATAGTTAAGTCCATGTAGGTGCCACCAATTCTGCCACATTGTCCCCATAACACAGATAACCCAAAGGGCTTTGCCATCTCTGCTGCAGGGCCCTCTTCACATGGCTGACACTCATTCTCAAGCTGGAAACTTCAGAAGTTCTCTGAAATCCAGTGCACACACAAATCCATGCTGTAGCTGAACAGTCTCTTTTAGTCAACAGTTTCAGTAAAATCACACTAGTTTTGAACATAAACTGATAGTATAGTTAATAAGGATAGGATTCCACCTTTCAGGGATTCTTTTAAGGTGAGGAATCCAGCCTACCTGGGCATGGACCAGTGCATCATTAAAGAGAATGAACCAATTCACAGAAAACCTCCCAGCATGCTGCAGAGACAGGGCTCGGTTGCTACTCTCACACAGCAGTCGACGCTCTGGCTTTCTCAAGGAATCCTGGAATTAAAGACAAATATAATACTAAGTGAAACAATCAAAATCATTTTTACATGTAAAGAGAAAATAAAATAGATACAAATCACGTTTAAGGGAATTTGCTGGTCATAGCTTAGCTTGGTGTAAAAACTAAATTTATATGGGATCTAAACACTTCACAAAAGTAGAGCTCAAAGGAGATTAAAAAGAAAACAAAAACAAATTAAAGGTGAGTAAGTCTTCAGAGAGGATTTCTAGAAATGAGAGAAGGTATTTAGAGTACCCATTGGTATGGTCCTTAGACATTTTAGGAAAGGGGTCATTAAAATGTTATTGCCATAAACAGAGGAACAGAGAAAATGATATCAATTGTTATCGAAACAGTTGCTGTTTGCTAGGGTAACAAATGACAATTGGCATGGCTTACCGTCATTTTTCCAGGGAAGGTCTTCCAGAAGCCCAGTGTGTATTCTGCTTCCTTCCTTTTCCTGCCGAGATGGAGAGCAAGACACTCATAACAAGAACTGGAATCCTGCAGTTTCTGATATTCTGGAGATGCCTACAGGGCAAAAATTAAAGAGGAAAAAAAGAACATAAAATCATTATCCAGAATCTGTAGCCTCAGTCTGCTTTAGATATATAGTATTAAATGTAGGGGAAAATTTGGCCCAAGAGCATAAGTAGCACATTGCAGGAGACTGGGAAAAGGAGATTGGTTTTAGAAAAATTCTACTACATAAAAATACATATGAAATAGGGGAATAACTCAGGGGAGACAGACAAAACCTGGCAGTTACTGAGGAGAGCAGCAGAGACCCCAGGACAGGGCAGGAGTTCTCAAATGTTTTGGTCTTGGGATCCCTTTATTTTTCTTATGTGGACTGTATCTATTGATATTTACCATATTAGAACATAAAATTAAGAAATGTCAAAAGCTTTTATTAATTCACTTACAAAACTTTTTTAGTGGCAGGGCTCGGTGGCTCACGCCTATAATCTCAGCACTTTGGGAGGCCGAGGCGGGCGGATCATGAGGTCAGGGAATCAAGACCATCCTGGCTAACATGGTGAAATCCCGTCTCCACTAAAAAAATACAAAGTTAGCTGGGTGTTGTGGCGGACACCTGTAGTCCCAGCTACTCGGGAGACTGAGGCAGGAGAATGGTGTGAACCCAGGAGGCGGAGCTTGCAGTGAGCTGAGATGCGCACTCCAGCCTGGGCAACAGAGCAAGACTCCGTCTCAAAAAAAAAAAAATGTTTTTAGTGAGAAAAGTGGCAATGGTCCACATTTTTTCTAATCTCTTTGTTATCTGGCTTTAAAAATGACAGCTGGACTTTTATATCAGCTTCTGCATTTAATGTGTTATATGTTGTTTGGTTAAAACCTATGAAGAAAATGTGGCCTTATAAAGGTATGTATCTGGAATAGAGAGAAGCATTTTAATAGCCATTTCAAATGAATGTGGATATTCTCCTTTGATATTACATTAAAACTTGCTAAGTGGTAGATTCTTAAAGGGAGCTGCAATGTGGAATCTAAAACCATAGCAATGAGATTTTTGTACGCTGAGATGTTAAAATCCAGGGGTTCATCGTGCTCTTTGAATGGGTCTTTTACCAACTACGACTTTGTACCATCTATGATTGTGGATTGGACATATGGAAAATACCGGTTGACTGAATTATGCAGATTTTCCAAATGTTGACATCTTTCTTCTACAACATCAAAAATCACAGGATCATAGAACCACCAATCTCATGAGATAAAGTCCTAAGTATCAGGCAACTGTCACACTCACAGTGGTAGATTCATCTCTAACATTCTAACTTTTGCTTAAAGATTGAGATTTTATTATTGGCAACAAATACTATCATTTGTTCTCTTTGAAATGACAGGTTCATTTACTCATTTCTGAGAAAATAGCTGCCAATATCCAAATCTGAGAAATCAGTTTATCTGTCAATTGTCCTTTCAAGTTAAAAAAAAAAAAAAAAAAGCAACCCATTTATTTCAACAGGAGCTCTCAACTCATCACAATCGTGCTTTTTCTTGAAAAACCACCACACTTCAGCATGCAGCAGAACTTCTTTACATGTACTTTGCACGTCACCACACATAATAGGACATTCTTAATTGTATTTTAACTGCAAGTGCATGGCAATGAAGTATGCAATGACTACTAGTATAGTCTGGTGCCACTGCCTTGATTCCTACCAAGGAGCCAGCAGTTTTACCCACCTTAACTTCTCTGCACTATCAATGTAAATGACAACACAGTGGAAAAAGCAAATATCTTAGTACTATCATGAAAATAGTTTTGACCTTGTGAACCTCTTGAAATGGTCTTTGGAAGCCCCAGGGGTCTGCAAATGAAGCTTTGAGAACCAACTACTGGGATGGGCGTAACTGCTATGCCATGTAGTGAGGAAGCAGAAGGTAAGATTGAAGGATGATCTCTCACATTCATGAGTTTACTTGCCACAATTGTGAGAGTCACTCATTTTCATTTTTTCCATTCACTTAAGAAACATTTAATGAGTATCTACCACATATGAAACATTCTGCTAGAATGCTGGGGAAAAAAAATAAGGCATGATCTTTGTACCATAATTAGGCAGACAAGATAGAAAAATGTACCAGAATAATGCAGTGGTTTTGTTAACAGGTTATATATCATAAAAGACAATCTAGAAAAGTAGGTTAAGAGAACAGATTCTGGAACCAGAGCCTGGATATGAATTGTAGCTCTGTCAATTCTCAGCTGGGTCTCAATTCTCTCATCTGTAAAAGGCTGATGATGAAATAGGTATAATAATAATGCCTACTTCACCGAGTTGATGTGGGGATTAAATGAATACATATAACTTGCTTAGAACAGTGCCTGGCATATGGAATTCATTCAATAAATGTTAAGTATTATTATTATTTTTATATGGAGATATTTAAAAAATACATATATGTGTACACACACACGATGTCAAAGGTGTGCCTTAGACTTACTCAATTATAATGTATAGTGATGGAATACGGGCAGGTTTGTTTTGAAAAAGCTTCCACAGTTGATTTTGACCCCTGTGATGAGGATAAGGGCCACTGATATTACATGAGAAGTGAATAATGGAGAGAGTAAGTGTTAGCAAAATAGAGTAAATAATCCTTCAGAGATGGATAGGGGAAAGAGAACCAATATAGTCAAAGAGGGCTTTATTTTCATGATAAAATGACTTTTGTCCTAGAATGAGGATGGGAGTGGGAGTGTTTCAGGAAGGAAATATAAAGCACATGAAAGCTACATCCAGGGAAACTGAACTCTGACTCTGAATAATTCTAAGCTGATCTGGTAGGAAATTTTTTTGTTGATTGAGGCCATACTGGGGTGAAAGCTGTATCTCATTGGGATATTTGATAGGTCAAACCTTCACAGCTAAAGCTAGATCAGTTTAAAGATCTTGTAGGTCTTTTCTTTAGTCTGGTTTTAAAGTCAAAATCAAACTAAAGAAAAGACCTACAAGTTCACAGTAGGCTCAACTGTAGAAAGCCTATATCAATCGGTTCCTGGGTCACTCTGAGGGGTGAAATCTGTTTAGATCAAGAGACAGACCCAAAGATTAAGAAGATTCTAAACCTATAAGGGGCCAGTATGGTGGCTCATGCCTGTAATCCCAGCACTTTCAGAGGCCAAGGTAGGCCAATCACTTGAGGTCAGGAGTTCGAGGCCAGCCTGGTCGACACGGTGAAACCCCCATCTCTACTAAAAATACAAAAACAAAAAAAAAGTAGCCAGTGTCATGGCACACATCTGTAATCTCAGCTACTCAGGAGGCTGAGGCATGAGAATTACTTGAACCTGGGAGGTGGAGGTTGCAGTGAGCCAAGATTGCACCACTGCACTCCAGCCCCAGTGACAGAACGAGACTCTGTCTCAAAAACAAACAAACAAACAACAACAAAAAAATCTATAAGGGACTTTGGAGTCACTATAATTTATCTACAGCCTTTCAGGGTAGAAACAAAATGAAACCACACATTTCGATGGTATTTCAAAGGTGAATGTCTCAGGACCAGCTTTAACATACATCTATATCCTAGTGTGGTGCTAACTTCCTAGGATTCCACCTAACTAGTTTTATATAAGAGTGGACTAGTTAACATTTGAGAAAATCCTGTAACACTGATTCCTCTCAGTATTTGCTAAGGTAACCTAAACACCTGGTATAAAGTCTAGCATGAATCCAGGCCGGTTAACACTCCTGCCTTACAGGTGTGTGCCCTTATACAGAAAACCAGGGCTTTGAAGAGCTCTGTTTAACTCATAGTCAGCATGCATCCAATAAATTTTGACAACTACTGAGTGAGTAACATCTGATAGTCTCAACTTTAGACAAAGTTTCATAAAATGAATACAGTTTATTCATCTTGATAAGGCCCTAAAAGGAAATTGAATCCACAGAAAACTCAATTTATCTACAGTCATACTTTCCTCTGTCATTTCCCTGAAGAAAATTAAATTTAATTAGACACATGTAAATATTAAATTACTGGAGTTCCACATCTTGTGGTAGCATAATCCATACAAACAACTATGATCCTTGGCTTTCCAAATGTCCAAAGAGGTAGACATGGGAGCTTACCACTTCAAAACAAGTAGCAAGCTTTAGCAAAACTTTTGCATAATTATGAAGTCGTCTGATTGGCGAGAAAAACAAAGCATTCAGTATTTCCATCAACTGAGTGTTTTCATCATTCACTTCTGATAAATCTTGCAACAGCTCTTGGTTTTTATTTAGAAAATCACTAGAGGTAGAGGAAAACAAAATTAGTTAATCCTTTTTGAATTGGTAATATGCATAATATTAAATAAAACATTTCACTAGAAAGTACCTTTCAGAATGCACATTTTTTAGCTGTTCTGAAAGTAGAAATACAATGAAATAAGCCAGATATAATTAAAAGAATTTCTCTATCTATAAGATAGGATTTTTTAAGTATAAAAAGTAGCAAATGGTAGCAATACAAATGGTTAATCACAGGCTTGTACCTATGTTCTAGGAAATGAATCATGCATCCCACAATTTAAGGTGAATAATCAGAGACCAGCTGACACCATTACCTGTTAATTTCAAAGCCAAAAGTCACACAATAAATGGCAAGACTAATTGGTCTAGGCAGCTGTGCTAAATAGAAACACTGGAAGAAAAGCGAAGCTCCTTGCTCCAACAGAATTAGTGTGGATATTAAAACGCTTCTAATTTCTTCTTTTTTCCTTCAATTATGCGTTTATTATAGGAAAGTAATAAAAAGCTGAAAGAACTAGTATTACAGTTAACAAGAAACAATAAAGATGATTATATGTGACGATTTCAATGCTGAGATCTTCAAAAGCATTTCAAACTGAAGCCAAAACTTAGTTTTTAATATTGTTTTTTATAAATTCATCATTAAAATTTTATTCCAAATTTTAATGCTGATCAATAACCCATTAAGACTTAGCTCACCAAACCAAAATACTTAATGGTAAAGCAGTAAGAGTTGGTGAGCTGGGTGCAGTGATTCACACTTGTAATCCCAGCACTTTGGGGTGCCAAGGTGGGTGGATAGCTTGAGCCCAGGAGTTTGAGACCAGCCTGAGCAATATAACGAACCCCTGTCTCTACAAAAAAATACAAAAATTAGCCAGGCATGGAAGCGTACACCTGTAGTCCCAGCTACTCAGATGGCTGAAGCAGGAGGATCATTTGAGCACAGGAAGTTGAGGCTGTAGTGAGCCGTGGTTGTGCCACTGCACACCAGCCTGGGTGACCAGCCTGTCTCAACAACAACAACAACAAAAAGATCTTAGATAGAGTGCCCAGATTTTATTTAGGTTTGGCTTGTGCTAATGTTCTTACTTCGTTCTCCATGTTCTACTGCAGAGACCAGCTGAGGACTTATTTAATTCTATACAAGTGTTCTGCTTTGACCTGCTCCTGATAGACGGAGGTAAGATATAGTGAACACAAACTCCCTTGGACCATATTTCTCCTCAATACCCAGTACCCAGTCTACAGTAGACCAGAAATGTTCCAACTCTTGTGAACTCCATTACTTTCCAGGACTCACTCATGTCCTTACCTACAGTCTTCCCTGAAAGAGGACAAGCTACACTCCTAAGAAATCTGAACCAGAAATCACCTCTGATCAGCTTATCTTTTCTTGGGAGTTTTTAATCTAATAGTGGCAATATGACTTTTTCCTTATATGGCAAGGTCTATACTTTTTACTCAGATTTTTAAAATAAAAATATTAAAGGTAGAAACAACCTAAGTGTCCATCAGCAGATGAACTGATTGATAAAATGTAGTAGCGAGTACATACAAAAGAATATTATTCAGCCATAAAATGGAATGAAATTTTGACGTATGCTACATGAATGAACCTTAAAAATACTATGCTTTAAGAAATAAGCCAGACACAGAAGGGCAAATAAATACATGATTCGACTCATACAAGGTACCTAGAATAGGCAAACTCATACAGAGAGGAAGTAGAATAGAGGTTACCAGAGCCAGGTAGGCAGGGGGAGACAGTATGGGAGGAGTTATTATTTAACATGCACTCAGTTTTTCTTGGGGATAATGAAAAAATAGTGATGGTTATACAATACTGTGAATGTATTTGATGCCCCTAAATTGTACACAATTAGTGTACAATTAAGATTAAAATAAATATGACATTACATATATTTTATCACAGTTAAGAAAAAAAACTTGCATAATAATCAAACCACCAGGCAAGCCTGATGTGAGCAGCTGAGTGATAAATCAGATGAATGATAAGTGCTTGCACATCATCATCCAAGATCCACTAACAGCCATATGGGCACCCCAGCTGTGCTCTAGACATTCTCAAACTCTCCTCTGAAAATGAAATCTTTAAGGTAATTTTAACTATTGACTTTGTAAATAGAAATGGGAAAAAGTTGTCAGTGCTTGCCTTTAACTATGTAAAACCCAGGCTCTGGGCATGGTGCTGTGCAAAAGGCAAGAGGCTTTCAACTTATGTCATCTCATTTTCCTGCTCTAACAAGGTCAGTTCTTCGGTACTGTGAATCTGAATCAGAAATACTAGAGGAAGGTCAACAACAGCAGAATAAGGAACCAGGGTCAGTAATTGCTGTAGCCCTTCAGGAAGCCCAGAAGCTTTCCATTTAAATTGTCACAAGTCTTCATCTATTTTTTGCATCTTCCTGTAATTAAACTTGTTTTTCTTCAAGCATTACTATTTGAAAAATAACTACTACATTTTCTCTCTGCTCCATTTAATTATTGGTTTGGGTACAACCCCATTTTCTCCTATTTTCTTTGGCTATGATTCAGCATTTCACCAACATTATAGGATAACTAAGCTATTTTAGTCATTATAATAAAAAGATTTAAAATAATAAATATAAAATCAGTAATTACAAATCTAAACTTGTCAAAACCAGAAGTTCTCAAATGTAAACAACAACAATAACAACAAACAATAAGTCCATCCATTTGTTCCTTATAAGAAATATACCAAAACAGTGCAGACAGGCTGAAAGTAAAAGAATGGAAAATGGTGATGTATTAAGATCAAGAATTTTAAAGTTACTACACAAGGTTAAAGACATATTCTTGAACCTGTCATTTTAAAAAATAAAGGCCAAACTCCTATATTTTGGAAATCAACAAGCGTGTGAGTCCAAGGATTCATAATGGAAGTTAGAAAAATACTTTTGAAAATATTTAGAACCGAATGACTATAAAAACAAAACATATCAAGACTTGTAAGATTCAGCTAAAGCAACAATTAGAGGGAAATTTGTAGCCTTAGATGGCTACATTAGAAAAATTTTAAATTTGAAAAATGAATGAACCAAGTGCTAAACTCGAAGTTGTAAGAAGTTAACAGGTGAACAAAAAGAAAGAAGGAAATAAAAAACAGAAATTAATGAGATTTTTTAAAAGGGAAAGAAATGATTCCCTAATTTTTGAAAAAATTAATTAAAAAAGTAGTAAATTGCTGACAAGACTGATCAAGATAAAAAAGATAAAAGGCCCAAAAATCATAAGAATGAAAAATAGGGGGTACAACTACAGTTATTCTGGTGTAATCATCTTAAGACTATGGTAGGAACATTATGCCAATAAACTTTAAAACACGGGTGCAATGAACAATTTTCCAGAGAAATATAAATAACAAAAGCCATAAAAAGAAATAAAGACCTGAAAATACCGATTCATTAAATCAGTACAAACTCCCTACAGCAAATGCCCCCATGAAGCCCAGATTATTTTTACAGATGAATTTTACTAAATTTTCAAAGTACAAATAATTCCTACTTCATATAAACTACGAACTTCCAGGAAACAGAAAAGGAGAAAAAGCTCCTCCATATCTGTGAGTTCCAAATCTGTGGATTCAACAACCTGAGACCAAAAATAGTTCATAAAAAAATTATGTCTCTACCACTTTTTCGTCATTAATCCCTAAACAATACCATATAACAACTATTTATATAGCATTTATATTTTATTAGATGTTATAAGTAATCTAGAGATGATTTAACATATATGAAAGGATGTGCACAGGTTATATGCAAATACTAAGCCATTTTATATCAGGGATTTGAACATCCTTGAATTTTGGTTTCCTTTGGGAGGTCCTGGACTCAATCCCTCATGGGTACTAAGAGACAACTGTATAAGCAAATTTAATTCAGCAATGTATTAAAAAATTAATACATAGATTACTGAATTTTGGAATTTGGAAACGCAAAGATATTTAACATTATAAAAATCGCTTCCTCTACAACTTTTAGAAATAGGGGCTTTTTAACCCTATAAATTGTATCTACCAAAAACCTAAAGTAATCATTTTTAATGGTGAAATATTAAAAGTATTCCCATTAAAGCTAGAAATGAGATGAGATGGTTAGCATTCCTTGTATCAGGATAAAAGATCAAAAGCAAACACGGGGCTGGGGGTGGTGGCTCACACCTGTAATCCCAGCACTTTTGGAGGCCAAGATGGGTTAATCACTTGAGGTCAGGAGTTTGAGACCAGTTTGGCCAACATGGTAAAACTCTGTCTCTACTAAAAATACAAAAATTAGTTGGGTGTGGTGGTGCACACCTGTAGTCCCAGCTACTCAGGAGGCTGAGGCAGGAGAATTGCTTGAACCCAGGAGGCAGATGTTACAGTGAGCCAAGATCGTGCCACTGCAATCCAGCCTGGATGACAGAGCAAGACCCTGCCTCAAAAAAAAAAAAAAAAAAAAAAAAGCAAACATGGTAAAACATTAACATCTGCTGAACATGGGTGGTAAGTACATATTTAAAGTATTTTCTATTAAAATACAGAATTTTTGGCCTGGCACAGCGGTGCATGCCTGTAATCCCAGCACTTTGAGAGGCCGAGACAGGAGAATCACTTGAGCCCAGGAGTTCCTAACCAGACTGGGTAACACAGTGAGACCCTATCTCTTCATTTTAAAAAGAAAAAAAAGTTAAATACAGATTTTTTAAAACCTTGGCTTTGTTGCTGGGTCAACACTTGTTGAGAAACTATCTGTTTGGGATTATTGCCTTGTGTAAGGAGCTTTTAAATTATTTACCCAGAAGCCAAATGCAAATACTTTCTATCTGCGCAAACACTTTTTTCTGTGTATCACCACATACATCATTTGTTCCTCTCCAGTGAAAGAGAACATTCCCATTTTTCAGATGAAAAAACACTAGGCCTACTGAAGTAAAGAGAGTTGTCCAAAGTCTCAGGGATAGCACGGAAGGACCCAGAACCTGAGCCGATTCATTCAGTGCTTTTTCAATGGCATACTACTTACAATGATAACCAGGGGTTAATAGTACCTGTCCTTTGTAAGACTTACTCAAAGTTTATATTTTGATTTGTTTGGTAAAATGATGAAGTCAAAGCTTTCCCTGGGCACTTGAAAACACAGAGCACTACAAAACGTGATCTTTGGTTGAGAGAATAACTGGAAGGTGTGGGTTTGCTTACATGGCAGGCTTAGCAAGAAGCTGGAATCCTCCCATAACCAGGAAATTTGTAATAGATGTGCAATACCTTGAGCAGAAAAGAAAACACATGTACATTAGCTGAAATGTAAATTAGTTCTTCAGTTTCCAAACACATACCCGGAATAGATAATTCTTGATTATTTCACCAACGAATTTCAGAAGTTTTGTGATGTCAACATTTGTGAAGGGCAGGTTGTGTAATAATTACAATAATGGAGGTAAAGGGAGGGGTAGGGGAATTCCAGCTTAGTAAAGATGGTAATATAAGGCTGGTCACATTGGCTCACACCTGTAATCCCAGCACTTTGGGAGGCTAAGGTGGGAGGATCGCTTGAGCCTAGGAGTTTGAGATCAGCCTGGGCAGCATGGGGAAACCTGACTCTACAAAAAAATAGAAAAATTAGTTAGGCATGGTGGCACATGCCTATAGTCTCAACTACTTGAGAGGCTGAGGTGGGAGGATCCATTGAGCCTGGGAGGTTGAGGCTGCAGTGAGCTGTGATTCCAACATTGCACAGCCTGGGCGACAGGGTAAGACTCTGTCTCCAAAAATAAAAATAAAAATAAAAAAGATGGTAATAGAAAAGGAAATTTTAAAAATGCCTAAAGCTATGCAAAAAATGCAGTAATTTACTTGGTATCTACCAGGCAACATCTATTATGTGGTAACTTAATTAACATACTTGAGAAAACATAATTAAAATAGTTGAATTTTTAATGAAAATTTTCTCTAATCTTCATTCACTTCAGGTTTCCCAATTAAGAAATGACAGTTAAGGCCGGGTGCGGTGGCTCACTCCTGTAATCTCAGCACCGTGGGAGGCCTAGGCAGGTGAATCACCTGAGGTCGGGAGTTTGAGACCACCCTGGCCAACATGGAGAAACCTGTCTCTACTAAAACTACAAAAAGTAGCTGGGCGCGGTGGTGGGCGCCTGTAATCCCTGCTACTTGGGAGGCTGAGGCAGGAGAATCACTTGAACCTGGGAGGCGGAGGTTGTGGTGAGCCAAGACCGTGCCATTGCACTCCAGCCTGGGCAATAAGAGCGAAACTCCAGCTCAAAAAAAAAAAGAAAAAAGAAAGAAAGAAATGACAGTGAAGGTAAGAAAATATGTTAAAAGTGCTTGAGTCAGTGTTAGAGAATGTTGATTAAATATTGATATACTGCTAAAGAACAAGTCTAGTTACACTGCTTTGAGCCTTGTACATTTCTTGTACACACCTGGGCTGGCAAAGGGAATCAACTGACTTTGAGGAAGAAGGGAAACTCCTACTAAAATTAGCCCACAGTGCTGTACAATGAAATATGGTTATAATGGTTAATTTTATGTGATGTGTATTTTATCACAATTAAAAATAATTTTGGCCAGGCACAGTGGTTCACACTTGCAATCCTAGCACTTTGGGAGGCTGAGGCAGGAGGATAACTTACACCCAGGAGTTTGAGACCAGCTTGGGCAACATAGTGAGACCCCTGTCTCTACAAAAAATAAAAAAATTTAGCTGGACGTGCTGGCATGCACCTGTAGTCCCAGCTTCTTGGGAGGCTGAAGTGGGAGAATCACTTGAGCCTGGGAGGTCAAGGCTGCAGTGAGCTGTAATGGTGCCACTGCACTCCAGGCTTCAATAACTTTAAAATTATTATTAAAATAATTTTAAAGATTCATACATAAACCCAAATATTTTACTTGCCCCATCTATAGGAATAAAACGTTATGTTAAAAAAAAGCCCAAAGTATCTAAACAAAAGCATTTTTAAGCATAAAGCCTAAGGTACCAGAGAAGAAAAAGTGAAGTAGAAGTATTATGAGATCAATTCCAGTCAAAAAATGAAAATTATACCAGTAAAAGCTGGAATCACAAAAAGAACAAAATCTAGTTTTTAAAAAAGAAACTAGTAGTAAGTTCTATTTTTTTTATTTTTCATTTCTGAAAGATGATGAGTTAAAAGACTCAAACCAGGATATTTCCTCTTAGACAACAGCTTCAAATATTTTCAATTTTGCTTAGAATTAAAATAGCATCCAACTATCTGCACATATTACATAGGTTGGAAAGGAAATACACTAAGAAGACAAACAGTGGTTAGTTCTGGTGGTAGGATTATGGGTGATATTTGATTATCTTTATTTGTGCAGTTTTCAGTAATAGACACATGTTATTTATGTTATAAATAATCAAAACACCAACAAAACATGAACTCCCTGAGGGCTGGTGCTTTTCGCATGCCCCATGCTGTGCTGCTGTGGGCTTGGAGCTCCCCGCAAATGCCTGGCACTGAGTGGGCACTCAGTGTTTGCTGGATGGTTGAGGTGTGAATGAATAGAGAACAAAACCTATACATACTTCAGATCAAAGCATAACCTAAGATACATTAAAATAACACTTAAATTATGCCTCACATCATCATATCAAAACACAAGTTAAGAAAAGGTGAGAAACATTTTAAGTTACATTTTCAAGTACACTTGGGATATTTTACTTGAAAAACATGCAAAGAATCTTGAATAACTATTCTAGGTTTTATTAAGAAAAAACATCTTTGAGTTAAAAATAGTTGGGTCTTTTAAAACTTCCATTTACACAAAAGTAAAAAGCAGACATCAGAACAGCTCCATATTTACAGTCAGCAGTTGGTCTTAAAATAATTTGTTTAGTTACTAATTGCTTCAAGTTTTAGTACAATTTAGTTAAGTAAACAAAATTGTTGCCTAAAGAACCACTTATAATAGTACATTTTATGTAAATTATGCTATCACTCTGCTAGAATATAAAAGAAAACATGATAATTCATTTTTTAAACCTTTTTTTTCACTTAGAGAAGACTAAATTTTAGCAATCCAGAACTATAGTTGGCTTAAGATTAAAATAACTGCTTTGCAATTTCTATTACCTTATATCACTCTCCCTAATCTAGTCTCTTCTGATTAAGGAGCTGTTCTCCTTGGCAGAATAACCCTGCAGAGATTGAACATGACACGGGACTGGATACTTGCTCTGTATAACTATCCAAGAAGAGACTTGCATGCTTCAGGATGACCAAACTCCTGGCTTCCTTTACCCCATGAAGGAAGCTGCTCAGTGAGGCTCCATGCTGACCAATGAGGTAACACAGCTTGCTGAATCGGCTAGCCACCTCCTGCAACAGCTGGACTGTAGTTGTAGTGCCCAAATTTTCTATAACAAAATAAGGATGATGATGACAACAACATAAACTGAAACTGGATCACTTTATTATGATCATATGATTATGATTATGAATTCCTCTAAGACTACTTAACCTGTTGCGATGTGCTCTCAACTAAGGAATCCAAATGATTACAGTATTAAAGCAACCTCAAAGATCACAGTATCCAGTACTTTGAGGAACTTGTTAAAAACACATTCACAGGAAACTTATAGATTCCAGGATGGCTTTTTCTGTTAAAAAGACTCTCCAGGTGATTTTAAAGATGAGCCAAATTTGAGAACAATTGAGCTAATGCAACTCTCTGGACATTTTGAAGATAAGTAATCTGAAGCCAAGAGAAGGGAAGTCAATTATCTAATTTAAGTCACTGATTAATGACAGTCAGGAATTAAACTCACTTGGGGAGTTATATCTTTGTTAAGGTTTTCAGCTTTTTTGTTCTGACTTCTGTTCCACTTGCCTCTTTGACAAGCCCAACCCATCAGTGCAGAGAAGGCAATCCAAACATTGGATTGCCGAGGATGCTCTGAATTTCAGAGAGGGCACCAGGATATTATTTGCTTTTGGCCTGTCTAAAAGTCCTCATTTCTAGGACTTCTTTGCAAGCAATTAGGAAACTAGACTAGAAAGACCAACAAAGAAATCAGCAACCAGGACAGGAGAGAGGCAGATTTAACTTTCCTTTCAGAGCAATCCAGGAAGCTTCCAGCTTAGAGTGCTTCCTTTCCCTTGGCAAAGTCCTGGAGTGTTCAGCCTACCTAGAGGAGGGGAATTTATAGAACAGAGACTCGACAACACTTAAAAGGCAGAAGGTAATAAAAACAAAAGCACAACGGCAGACAGTCCTCAGCTTACAAAGGGATTATATTCACAAAGACTGTAAATTAGTTGTTTGAAAAGATGTTTTTCCACTAGAAACAATGGGCAGGCCGCACACGGTGGCTCACACCTGTAATCCCAGCACTTTGGGAGGCCAAGGCAGGTGGATCACTTGAGGCCAGGAGTTCAGACCAGCCTGGGAAACAGGGCAAAACCCCGTCTAAATACTAAACTAGCAGGTGTGGTGGTACACACCTGTAGTCCCAGCTACTCAGGTGGCTGAGGCACAAGAATGGCTTGAACCCAAGAGGTGAAGGTTGCAGTGAGCCGAGATTGTGCCACTGCACTCTAGCCTGGGTGACAGAGCAAGACTCTTCTCAAAAAAAAAAAAAAAAAAAGAAAAGAAAAGAAACAGTGGGCTGACCTGCACAAGAAAGACAATGTCCTCAACGTGGCAAAAGTGATGTACTAGAGTATTAGCCTGAATTCTGGATCAACACAGTAGGCAAGGAGCGCAGGAGAGAGAAAGAGAAAGAAAACTTCCTCTCTGTTTTCTGACTGTAGGGCCAAGCCCAGAAAAAAAATTTGAAATAGGAAAAGTTTATTTGCAACAGTTCCCTCAAGTTCCATTCTGCATTCCTTTCTATTCTCCCAGAAACCCCAGGTACCCAGTATATCTGGACAGTGGCATCCCATCCAGTACTACTGTAACCATTCCCTCTGTATTACCCCCTCACTTTCAACCTCTTTGTAGCTGGGCATAGCTAAGAAAAAGAATCAGATTTAATCAACTCATGCTGAGGGATAAGATCTGTTTCCCCCCCGATGGAGTGTTGCTCTGTCTGGCTGGACTGCAGTGGTACGATCTCAGCTCACTGCAACCTCCACCCTCTGGGTTCAAGCAATTCTCCTACCTCAGCCTCCTGAGTAGCTGGGATTACAGGTGCCCGCCACTGCGCCTGGCTAATTTTTGAATTTTTAGTAGAGATGGGGTTTCACCATGTTGGCCTGGCTGGTCACAAACTCCTGACCTCGTGATCTGCCCTCCTCAGCCTCCCAGAGTGCTGGGATTACAGGTGTGAGCCACCATGCCCAGCTGGATAAGATCTTTAACACTCTTATAGTTATCCACAATTTTAAGAGACTACTTGTAAATCCAAATAAATCTCTACTTGATATAATTCTAAGAACTATAATGAGGAAAATGAAAAATTCAGATAGTATACTGGAAGATCTCTTAGGACCAGGAGGGGCATAAGTGTTGTTTGGAAGTCTAACTTTATGTAGGGTCAACTTTCCCAAAGTTGTTTTTGCTCATCTGCCATGAATATCCTAAAAGTTCCATTTTCTATTTCTGCAAGCCAAGGGAGCTCTGGGAGTGGCAGGACAGGGCAGGGGCAGTGAGGCTACTGACAAATTGGAAACAGTTTATAAATTGTTGACTACCTGTGTACACACACACACACAAAGACAGTGGATAGAAAGAAGTAAACCATAAACTAATAGGTTTTCATTATTTGTGATATAGGAAGAAGAGATAAAGACCTAATGATTTAGTGGTGGAAGAGAGGGGGTTGCAACTTACCTAAACTGAGAAGAGGCCTGAGAATCTGAGATTTGATATCACTTAGTTTTGAATAGAATCGTCTTTCTGTAGTAGCTAACTCGTGGAGACTGGCAATATACCCCATAATGTTTTTATCCACCAAGGCTAGATAGCTATCTTTTCCTGCTGTCACTCTGCTTATATATCCAAGCTGAAACAGAAGAAAATAAAAGGATTAAATATAACATATAATTATGTTAGTAATTTGGTATACTGAAGCTGGCTTATATCAGCTGACAAGAGCTAACTTAAATATTCAGAAAATTTGCAAGCAAGTAATTAAACCATTGGCAGCTTGAAAATTGGCCACAGTGAAAATTTGCAAGCACGACAGACTAGGGTTTCTTTTGGCGGGGTGGGGGGTGGGGGGTTGCTTCTTTTTTTTTAGAGCTGGTTCATCAGTACATCACTGTTATATATGCATATCTGCATCTATACATAACTATATACACCTACTTTCAATTATCTCCAAGATACCTTTCATTTCACATTACAAGTGTTTGGAAACAGACACCCTGGATATATAAAGATCCAAATGATAGGGATACATGTCTCAGGACCCCTTTCTGAGTAAAATAAGATTAATGAGATCAGGGAGGATCTCTATGCTATATATTAAAATATCTAGGATTCAAGAATTAACCTGCCTTTTGTACAATGAAACGAGATTTTCTTAAAAAGGGACTTTTTGTCATTTACCCAAGATACCACTGTATAAAAAACATTCCATGTGTTTATTCACATATCCCATTAAATCAGGCAGGTAAGTTACAGACCCAATGCACTATTAACATCCCATGGTAACCAAAGACACACATGAGAGCTCTTCATTTCTTTCATCGGCCCATTTGATCCTTTATCTAGACTGTGAAATCATTCATGGGGAATGTAAAGCCAGGACCGGCAACTACAGATACATCTTGGCCAATGTTGCCTTTAATTTTTAAATATATTTTTGTTTTGGTAGAGATGGGGTCTTGCTATGTTGCCCAGGCTGGTCTTGAACTCCTGGCCTCAAGTGATCCTACAGTCTCAGCCTCCCAAAGTTCTGGGATTATAGGGATGAGCCACTGTACTCAGTCCCAGTGTTACCTTTAGCAAGAAAGATCTTGTTCCCACGCATTTATAACTTACTAGCTAGAAAAACAAACACAGACTAAAAAAATAAAATAAAATAAAAAAGTCAATATGCTATTTTACTCAATAAAAATAAGAAACCCTAGAATATACTAGTTTTGGGGGTTAATTTCCCTGCAACATGTCACTTTATGGGGAAAAGGAAAGCTAGAAATAAGCCAATGGTTTCAGTTTACAAAAAAGAAGAAAGGAAAACAGAGTAGGAAAGCAGATCAAATGAAAAGGGGATAAACAGTAGGTAAACAGTAGGAAATAAAATTAAGGCCAAGCAAGGTGGCTCAGGCCTATAATCCCAGCAGTTTGGGAGGCTGAGGCAGGCAGATCACTTAAGGTCAGGAGTTCAAGACCAGCCTGGCCAACATGATGAAACGCTGTCTCTACTAAAAATATAAAAATTAGCTGGGCGTGGTGGTGGGCATCTGTAATCTCAGCTACTTGGGAGGCTGAGGCAGGAGAATTACTTGAACCCAGGAGGCGGAGGTTGCAATGAGCCAAGACTGCATCACTGCACTCCAGCCTGGGCAACAGAGCAAGACTCGGGCTCAAAAAATAAATTAATTAATTAAATTAGAAGCAGAGAAGTGAAGCAGGGGAAAACAGAACACTATTGGTTGTCTGTTGGGTCTCTCACGGTCTGCCATGAGCCTATCTCAGGCTCTTGCAGTGTTACTTCCCACTTATAGTTAGAAATTCAACTACTCTATTTCTGTTCTGATTCACCTCGAGGGTTCTATGGCTGCAGTCAGGAAACTTCATAGTAAAATGTACTTTCCAATATTCCTACATGAGGGTGTTAATTCAACAAATGTTTATAAAGTATATACTATGAGGCTACAGCAGTGAATGAGATAGCCTAAAATCCCTACCCTTCTGAATCTTACATTACAGTAAGGAGGACAGACAATAGACAAAATAATTAATTATATAGTGTGTTCGATGGTGATAGGCCCTATGGAGAGAATAAGGAGAGAAAAGATAAGGAATGAAGGGGGATTGAAAGGAGTTTGCAATTTTAAATAAGGTAGTTAGAGATGCTTACTAATAATTAGGCATACATACAAATAAAAACAAAAAAGACTTCTCATGTGTTACTGAATGTGGGCCTTAGGATCCAATTCCTGTTCACCTTACTACAGGAGAGAAGTACTGGAGTCTTAGAACCACTGTGATTCTCTGGAAGGTTGTCACCTTCTGTAGGGTCCTGTCGGCCACTGTAAT
Source organism: Piliocolobus tephrosceles (assembly GCF_002776525.5). Taxonomy (NCBI): domain Eukaryota; kingdom Metazoa; phylum Chordata; class Mammalia; order Primates; family Cercopithecidae; genus Piliocolobus; species Piliocolobus tephrosceles. The sequence continues at coordinate 88,114,049 of NC_045444.1, forward strand.
ATAACCCAGGCTGGAAGTCTTCTGTATCCACTAGAAACAGGGAATAATCCTGGCCTGCGGCTACGCTCCAGACTCCATTTTCACTGCTTATCTGCAACGACAGAAAGATAGTGTCTGTCCAAGATAAAGGCAATCGGAGAGAACTTCAGATCCACAGAAACTGAAACGTTAGGTTGCTTAAATAAGCATGGTGCAAAGTCAGTCATATCTGAGAGCAAACTCACCCAGCAATTTGCCCAATCAAATGCAGAGCAGCAGGTGCAGGAGTAAGATGGAATCCCTTGTTCAGCTTTTAAATTTAGAACTGTTTTTATAAAAATCTGAAAAATTGGAATTTAAAAAGGAAAAACCACACATCTATATTTTTTATTGTTACTTTTGGAAGTCTGCACAGACTGTATTATAACGAAGAGACCCAGAAACTTCCAGAGCCCTACTCTGGAAGTGACAATTAGGACATACCTTTGGCCTTCCACATTTGGCTGTGTGCACAAAATTCAAGGTAAAAGAAAATCTAATAAGGCTAAATTATATTCTGGCCAACTACACTCTTGGGAGAAAATTCGGTTTTCCCACTTGGATCTCTACTGGTCCTATGTGACTTTACTGTGCCTACTTCCAGGATGTTAAAACAGACAGAGCCCCTGACAAGACCATCTACAGGGATACCTTAGACCAGTGGTTCTGAGTGGTCTTTGCAGCAGCAGCAGCAGCCATCACCTGGGAACATGTTAGAAACACAAATTCCCAGGCCCCAGAGCTACTGGGGGAAGGGAAATGGGGAATAGAGTCCAGCACTCTGTTTTTTTGTTTTTGTTTTTTTGAAATGGAGTCTCACTCTATCGCCCAGGCTGGAGTGCAGTGGCGTGATCTCAACTCACTGCAAGCTCTGCCTCCCAGGTTCACGCTATTCTCCTGCCTCAGCCTCCCGAGTAGCTGGGACTACAGGCGCCCACCACCACGCCCAGCTAATTTTTGTATTTTTAGTAGAGACGGGGTTTCACTGTGTTAGCCAGGATGGTCTCGATTTCCTGACCTCCTGATCCGCCTGCCTTGGCCTCCCAAGGTGCTGGGATTACAGGCGTGAACCACCGTGCCCAGCCCAGCACTCTGTTTTAACAAGCACTCCACAGGTGATTCTGATGTATGCAAAAGTTTGAGAACTACTGCCTTTAAATCAATAATTTTCAAACCTTGGGATTCCACATTGTGATTCAGTAACTACTATGCAAAGGCAGGTGCCAGGGCTCCAGGCCCCCACTCCATCCTTAACCAAAGTAGTTCCTCATTTGTGGGCTTTATGTATGGGATTCCTCATAAGATTTCATTTGGAGAAAGTGTGTTACTGCAAAAACTACTGCCCCTAACCTCTGGACCCAGTTTCAGCTCCTAGACTGACAGATAAAACACACACACACACACACACACACACACACACACACACACACAAACACACAAAAATACACTCTCTAATCTGTTAGATCCTTTGTATTTAGATAGTTTCAGCACTGACTCCTGGACTGATGAACAAATAACCCTTAATCTATTAGATCCTTAGTATCTAGCTAGGCTCCTAATCACAGGTGATTTTGTGTGTGTGTGCGTGTGTGTGTCTACTACTAATTTTATAGCAGTCTTCTTCTGGTATGACATTATGCTCTCAAATTCAGGCTATCCAAATAACAGACTTCCCATTCATTTTGCAAAGGATGCATTACAATTTTTGCAGGAGGAGAGAGTTTTCTTCTTAGCCTCAAAACTAATTCAAATCTCACTCTGCCTTCACTTTTAATTCTCACAGATTAATCAGGATGACTTCAAAAGTTTTTCTCAGCGTTCCTCAAATAAAGAAACCAAGCTCATAATGGTGTTGAAGAGTTATGAAACTAAAATCTTGTAACAAACTATTCTCTTGTCTGACTCTAAAATGTTAAAAGGGAGTTTGATTTTCAGGTCTCCATGCTACATTACAAAGCTTTCCTTAGTATGAATAAGTGCACATTTTAATCAAATAAACAAAAAACAAGGAACAATGATTTGCAATATTTTTGTGATAATGTATCAGAAACTGAATAGCTTACTACTAAGATGTTTTATACTGAAAACATTTCAGATTGGAGCTAGAAGTAATAATTGTTCCCTAATGTTTCATTAAACCTTTTCATCCCAATAAAATTAAGTTCACCAAAAGGAAAGCCAGCATGTAAAAGTCTTAAATAGTGACAGACGCACAGTGCACACTGCATATATGAATTATTTTTTAACTGTCACTTACATTCAAAGTATATTCCTGAAATTGACGTAATTGCCCTTCTTTAATCTCCATTACTCCAGAGGGAGCGTGTCTTGGGATAGGGGACATATCAGGATCCAGCTACATATCTATGACCTCCATATTCCATTCTGTCACATGGCGGGCATCTCTACCAAAAAGCCCTAAAACTCTTGTTTAAGGAACCAATACAACTGATGAGAATTTGGTATTTCCTCATGGCGATGAGGCAGAAAACAAGGTGGAGAAACACATTACAGAACTGCATCAAAGAGACTAGAAGCTACCAGTCTCTCAATAGCATTACATAAACTAAAACCAATCCATCTAACAGTTAAAAAAAAATCACCTCTACTTTTAGCTTTACTACAGAAAGTGAAAAGGCTTACAAAAAAAGGTTTTACTACTCTGCATGTTATTTTAAAATGCCCACACAAAATTACACCACCAAATAATGTTATGTAAAAGTCAAACAATGGAGAATTCAGAATAGACATTATCTGGTAACACTGAGAAAACAGCAGAGTCCTAGAAACATGTTTTAAAAGAAAGCACTTTTTCATTTTTTTACTTAAAAAACAAAGGAACTATGAATATTTAATGAACAGTTGAAGCTAAGAAATATAAACACATAAAAAAACGGACATTTAGCTTGAAAACGCGTGGCTTCCTGTTTTTAAAATTTTTCTTAAGAAAACCAAAACAAATTTAGGTTGTACATATGAAATTCCCCTGACTTTTTAAAGTAAGAAATAGAGAAATATAAGGTGTTACATTTAAGAATTGTGGAATAAGCTGCTATCAAGTTCATAAAAGTACCTTTGCAAGACGAGGAACTGTTGTTGGAAAATCAGAATGCCCAAGTTGACCAAAGGTATTGCTACCCCATGAGTAAACCTATCAAAAAAACACAGAAAAGTAGCTAAGAGTTGTGAATCTGATTTTGCACACCAACTCTGAACCTTTATAATAATTACTATATATATACAAATACTAACAATTATACATAAATTACTTATGTTAGTCTTTCACTCTTTAACAGATATTCAGGAAATTCATTTTTAAACAAGACCAGAGATAATGGGCAAATAGAGTCTTGCTACATAAGAAGACACAGAGTCCAAAAATTAGCCAGGCGTGGTGGTGCACGCCTGTAATCCCAGCTACTTGGGAGGCTGAGGCAGGAAATCGCTTGAACCCGGCAGGTAGAAGTTGCAGTGAGCCAAGATTGTGCCATCGCATTCCAGCCTAGGCAACATGAGCAAAACTCAGTCTCAAAGAAAAAAAAAAAGAACACACAGAGTTGAAGAGTCAACAATAACAATGACTAACACTTTTCAGTGCTTACTAACTGCCAGACATTGTTCGTAACACTTTCTGTATGTTAATCGATGATTCATTCTCACAACAATCCTAACAAAAATAAATAAATAAATAAATAAAAGGAAACCCAGAGAGGTTAATTAATTTACGCGTGGTCACAAATTCATATGTAAGAGGCAGGATTTAATCCCAGGAATTATCGTATACTGCCTCTTTTAGAGACAGCAATAAAAACATTAAGTGATATAGAGGAAAAGTAATCATGATTTCCTACCCTGTAGATAAAAGTACTACGGAATGAACAGAAAACCTTTCATACATGAAGAGTTACTATAAGAGAAACACAAGTACCTGCACGTCACTACAGACACAAGAAACAAGATTACAATGACTACGTTTAGTTAAAATGCTTGTTTATTCTGATTATGAAAGTAATTCATGGTCATTGTACAAGACTGTGACAGTACAAAAATAAAAATAGAAATAAAGTGAAAATCACTGATCACCCACTTGGTGGCACCTACTCTTTTGTACATCAATAAGTATAGATCTGCAACATCATTTTTAATAACTATCTAGAACTCTACTGTGCATATACTTTAACAAATCACCTACTGAATTAAGTTCTTCCCAATTCCTTTTTGTTTTTTTGTTTTTTTTTTTTGGAAACAGAGTCTCACTCTTGTCACCCAGGCTGGAGTGCAATGGCGCGATCTCGGCTCACTGCAACCTCCATCTCCCAGATTCAAGCAATTCTCCTACCTCAGTCTTCCAAGTAGCTAGGATTACAGGCGCCTGTCATCATGCCCAGCTAACTTTTGTATTTTTAGTAGAGATGGGGGGTCTCACTATGTTGGCCAGGCTGGTCTTGAACTCGTCACCTCAGGTGATCTGCCCACTTCAACCTCCCAAAGTGCTGGGATTACAGGTGTAAACCACCACACCCAGCCTCCAATTCTTTAATATTAAAAAGGATAGGAAAAATCCTTGAATACATATATTCATGTATCTATTTGCTTAGGATAAATTCCAAGGCAAAGACTATGCCATTCTGATTTTTCATACATACTGACAAACTGTCTTCCAGCAAGGTCCAATGTACATTCCTGCCTGCGCTGCATGCACACTTTCTCCCACATCCTAATGAATGCTCAGCATTAAAGGCAATCCTTAGGTTTGCATATGTTAATCTCACAGGTGAGAAAAACACGGTACTGTTTTTTTTTTTTTTTTTTTTGAGAGGGAGTCTCGCTCTGTCGCCCAGGCTGGAGTGCAGTGGCCGGATCTCAGCTCACTGCAAACTCCGCCTTCCGGGTTTACGCCATTCTCCTGCCTCAGCCTCCTGAGTAGCTGGGACTACAGGCGCCCGCCACCTCGCCCAGCTAGTTTTTTGTATTTTTTAGTAGAGATGGGGTTTCACCGGGTTAGCCAGGATGGTCTCGATCTCCTGACCTTGTGATCCGCCCGTCTCGGCCTCCCAAAGTGCTGGGATTACAGGCTTGAGCCACCGCGCCCGGCCTGTACCGTTGTTTTTTACTTTAAACGTATTTGCTAAATGATCATCTCTTCATTTATTGCTGGCCATTTCTACTTCTTTCATGACTAAAATATCAACATCCTTTCGACAATTTTTATCCTTTGACAATTGTTCCTTTATATATAAATATAGCAACACTTTATCACATATGTTGCAGATATTTTTACCCAGTTTGTTACGTATTTTCATTTTGTTTACACTGTTTTCATTGCTGTTCGGGACTGTTGAATTATCATGTTGACAAACATATCTTACTTTCTAATTTCCAGTTTTGATGTTATATCTTTTTCTATGCCTAAAAGAGTCAACTTAATTTGTTCACACACACACACACACGCACACACACACACGCTCACGGTTCTAGTCTTTAATGACATCATTAATACACCCGGAATTGAAATATGTATAGCCATCTTAGTTTTCTCCTACAGAAATGACGTCAGTAAACATTTACTACATTTACCGGATACTCAAGTCTTGTTCTCCCAACTGAATTGAAACCCCCACTTTTATATCTTAAATTCTCATACATACTTGAGATTATTTCAAGCCCATAGGCATATTTCTGTTGCACTGATCTGTTTAATTTTATAATATATAAGGATAAATCTCTCTTCCTTTTTACCTGGCTCATCTATGTTTATTCTTCTAAAGTAATTTTGGGATTATTTTATCAAATTGTAAATATTATACTGGAATATTTTGGGGACTGTACTGAATTTTCACTGTGCTGATTAAGGATTCAAGAGAAAAATGACATTTTTACAACTGATGCATCTCGTCCAAAAATAAAATCTCTCCCTTTACTACTGCTTTTATGACTCTTCAAAAGAGTTCTAAAGTTTGCATCATATGGGTTACATGCATTTTCTACTGATTCCTACTTCCTTAATACTTTTGGTGTAGTTGTGAGCAGAATTTCCTCGAGTATGTTTTGTTTTATTGCATGTATACAATAAAGGCAGTAATTTTTATTTTGTAACTGACCTCCTTCCTAATCTCTCAAGTTTTTTGAATGAATCATGTTAAAAACAGTAAATTCTCCTTTTTCTTTCCTAATATTGACATTTATACAGGTTATGTTAGTTTTTTGGCTAGCCTAGTATGTGAAATTTGCAATCAAATCAAATATTAAAAGGTTTAGAATTATTTATTGGCTTCTTAAAAAGATAAAGGAATTGGTGAAGAACCATTATCGAAATATGAATATATTTAATAATAACACTGCAGATGAGCAGTCTGAGTTTTAAAAAAAAGAATAATTTAAAACAACTTATTTTGTGTTTATGTATATGGGTATGGTTTTTAGTAATGCTAGAGGTCACTTTCAGGTCCCACAGTTTTAAAGAAAAATGCCTTTGTTTTCTTAGTGTTTTATTATATGCTTTCCTTGTCAAGTAACAAATAAAAATTCACCAATACCCTGGAAAATCTGGGGTTCTCTTTTTAGATGAGAACACATTATAGAAAGCTCCTAAATCATACTGTTACATATGTGTGACTTTAGACAAGTTACATAATTTCTCTTACTCCACTTCCCTCATCTGTAAAGTGGAAATAATACCATGCAAAAGATTGGAAACCTAAATTGAGATACGGTATCACTGTCTGACATATAGCAGATACTCAACAAACGAGGGTCCAATAACGTCATGTTGGCCTTCCATAAAAATAAGGTAAGTGTTTAATAGTTTGCCTCCTACCTGGGATTTTGCAGTAAGTGCAAGAGAATGGTAACCACCTGCCTCCAGATGGATTACTTCTTTGCCATCCAGGCATTTTACGCACAATGGTTGAAGCCTTAAGGAGAAACACATAGGCACACAAAGTCAAAGCATTCCCAGCAAGAATCATAGCCCTTCTCAAATTGTAAACTACATTCATGTAAAAATAATTTTTTTTTTTTTTTTTGAGATGGAGTCTCGCTCTGTCGCCCAGGCTGGAGCGCAGTGACACGATCTCTGCTCACTGCAAGCTCCGCCTCCCAGGTTCAGGCCATTCTCCTGCCTCAGTCGCCCAGGTGCCCGCCACCATGCCCGGCTAATTTTCTTTTTGTATTTTTAGTAGAGACGGGGTTTCACTGTGTTAGCCAGGATGGTCTTGATCTCCTGACCTCATGACCCGCCTGCCTCAGCCTCCCAAAGTGTTGGGATTACAGGTGTGAACCACCATGCCCAGCCAAAAATAAATATTTCTAAAGAAAACACTAAAATAAACATAAGGGATATATGTTCAATCTACTCCTAAGTATCATAAATAATTTTTGGAAGGTTTTAATCTTTGTCTATCAATCACTAATTAATCCCCATAATTTAGAATCTGTTAAGAATCATAAAACTACAAATGATTCTTTATAGCAGAAAGTATACTTAGGATACAATAAAAAATAACCTTAGAAAGAAGGTAATTTTTAAATTAATTCCAGTTGCCTTCACTTTACTATGAATAGAGGTATTTATATTAACTCACTACTTTAGATAATCATTCCAATTACTCACTTAAAAACTTCTCAATATCTAATTTGTTAATATCATAACAGTTTCTAATAAACAAAATGCCAGTTTTACTCTAATATACATGAATAGACATAGTCTGATGTTTCAATTATAGTTATTTTGGCAGTGGCAGAGAGACGTCTTTCAGGTTAAAAAACAAACAAAAACCTGTTGGCTCTTTTCTTTTCCTATGTGACAGGTGATGACCTTTTTATCAATTAAAAATCTGAGCCATTCCTGTCTTCCAGTGAAATATAATCTTATCCCAACATTCCTTTCTGTACTCCAAGATGAACACACATCGAAGAAGATGTGGAAAAGTGCAGCATGGATACTTAAGTCTTTTACTGCTTTTTTTTTTTGAGATAAGAATTCCGTCCTTTTACCCAGGCTGGAGTGAAGTGGTGCAATCTCAGCTCACTGCAACCTCTGCTCTTCCCAGATTCAAGCGATTCTCCTGCCTCAGCCTCCTGAGTAGCTGGGATTACAGGCACCCGCCACCACACCCAGCTAATTTTTGTATTTTTAGTAGAGACAGGGTTTTGTCATGTTGGCCAGCCTGGTCTTGAGCTCCTGACCTCAGGTGACACACCTGCCGCAGTCTTCCAAAGCACTAAGCACTAGGATTAAAGGTGTGAGCCACCACGCCCGCCAAGTCCTTTACTGTTAAGAACAAATTCAAGACTAAAGTGACAACTTTTTATCAGAGCTAATGGTGCATAATAATCTGAAGCTAGAAGAGCCCAGATTTCCTCTATGAGGAAAGTGAGATTTAGAGACCTTCCCAGGAGAGAGGTTATTTGTTTAAGCCAACTCCTATCAGTAAAAGGTGGTAGCGCTTACCTAGGCAGAACATCGCCGTGCCCCAGCTGCCCTTCCTTCCCTTTCCCCCAGGTCCACACTTCTGTTCTCAGAGAAGGCAGGAGCGCATCTGCCTCTCCACTGTATGTGGGGGTCAGAACCACTGTCCTCGTTTTCACCCGTGCAGCCTTTCTTAAGAGCCTGGGGGAAACTGAAAACCAACCAGATATGGGGTGAAGGAGTGGGAGTCCAGAGGGTAAGAAAACATATCATTTGGACAAACTTAACATTTTCAAAAACATACACCACTCACGGTATTTTTGAAGCATATTCTAGAGGTTCTCTGTAGAAAAGGGGACCTATTAGTCAAATGAAATTGGTAAATACTCACTGCTACAATCTATCCTCCCACTACCTCCTCCGCAGAGATTCACACACACATTAGCACACACTGAAAGTGGTGACAAATTCTGTAAATAAAATCCCTGTTTAAATAAGTTTAAGCCAGCTGGACTTCCAAACATTTAGCCACAGAATCCTTTTCTAACATCTAGTGGCATCCTATAGAACTTGTATTCTAAAGAATATGCTGAACAAATACTACACTAAGGCTGACAAATATTTTTCCCATTTGAAAACAAAAATTAAAGAGCCAGGCAAAGTGGCTGCAGTCCTAGCTACTGGGGAGGCTGAGCTGGGAGGATTCCTTGAGCACAGGAGTTTGAGGTTATAGTGTGTTATGACTGCACCTGTGAATACACACTGTACTCCAGCCTGGGCAACATAGCGAGACTTTTTTTTTTTTTTTGAGACAGTTTCACTCTTGTCATCCAGGCTGGATTGCAGTGGCAAGATCTCGGCTCACTGGAATCTCTGCTTCCTGGGTTCAAGCGATTCTCTTGCCTCAGCCTCCTGAGTAGCTGGGATTACAGGCACACACCACCACACCCAGCTAATTTTTGTAGTTTTAGTAGAGACAGGGTTTCGCCATATTGGCTAGGCTGTTCTCAAACTCCTGACCTCAAGTGACCCTCCTGCCTTGGCCTCCCAAAGTGCTGGGATTACAGGTGTGAGCCACTGTGCCCGGCCACCATCTCTTAAAACACAAAAAGCCTTTGTAAGTCAAGGTCTAAGTTCAAATATATTACAAATAATTGTAATAAAGAATTCATTTTAGCTATAAAATGTAAACATTTCTAAGGCGGGAAAAAGATCATGAAAGGGAAATAAATACTAAAAAGGTTTTGTATTTGCCTATTTCAAATTATTTTATAGAGATGTTAAAAAATGTTTTAAAAGAACACGGCCATCTTTTATCGTGTTCAAAATTACATCAAACACACATAACACTATGTGAATAGTGTTTGATGCCCGGATAAGTTTTGAAGAAAATCATCAAATGTCACTCAGCAGAGGCTTAGTCATTAAATCATTAACTTCTGGGCCTCAAGAAAAGTGATCAGCACTGCCTAATATCAACATCTTTTCTGGTGAATGTATCATTTCTATGCATATAGAGACTCAAATAAACCTACTTGAAGATTCCTCAAGGATGCACTCCAGATAATTCTTAGAGAGGGGAAAAGAGTACATGTAAAATTTTTCTAAAGATACTTTAGGTTACTAAGTAAAAATTAACCTTAGGATGTAAGTCTATTAGTGGGAATCGTGATGTAATGACATGAAAAAAATATTCCACATTTGTAGTTCAAAGAGATTGCAAATATATTTACATACTTAAAATGGTAAACGACACTTAAGAATAAGAAAAATTTGGTGCAAGATTCTCCTTCAGACTTAATAGAGATCATAGGCCTTCTTATACATCATATATATAATATATATATTCAAATTAATCAGGACTTAAGTTTCATTTGTGTAGAGGAAAATCTGATGGTAATTAGAATTAGGAGGCAGAATAAGAGTGGCACAAAGTGTTCAGTAAGTAGAGCAAGGGGAGAAACAGGTGCAGAGTAAAAAAAGGTAAGTTTTATTACAGTCTAGATTTCCTAACTTTTGAGCTTTGCACAAAATCATGTAAACCAGGAGCTGGTCAATTATAGCCCATGGGCCAAACAGGGCCTACCATCTGTTTTTGTAAATAAAGTTTTGTTGGGATATAGCTTCACTCATTCATTACATATTGACTCTGGTTGCTTTTACATAACCACAGCGTAGCTGAGTAGTTGTCACAGAGACAGGATGGCCTACAAACCTTAAAATATTTCTCTTTGACTCTTTACAGAAAAAGTCTGCCAACTCCTAGTCTCATTAAATGCTTCTCAAACTTTAGTGTGCATACTAATCACCTGGGGGATCTTGCTCTAATGCATGTTTTGATTCAGTAAGTTGAGAGTGGAACCTGAGCGTCTGCATTTCTAACAAGTTCCCAGGTGCTGCTGATGCTGCCGGTCTGCAGGCCACTCTCGAGAAGCTCAAGTCCAGATGGCTGAGACTGCTGAACTGATTGAGAAAAGGAGAAGAGCCAACTGTGTAATATTCTAAAAAGTTTATTGCCTATGGTCTCAGAAAATGAAGTTTTCTCTTCTTGAAGCTTAAGAGTTCTCTCCTTTTTCAAGTCAAGTACAGTAATTCCTCACTTATCCAATGGTCACATCTGCAACCTCATCAGTGTGGAGTATAGGTCCCAATTAGGAAATAAGAAGGGTATTGTAACACTCCAGAACAATAAAATAAGATTCATAATAAGGTTCATAAGCAGGAGCAAACATCAAGAAAAAGTTACATTCTAACTTTTTAGTGATATCTAAAGCAGATAAACATGCAATTTTCTTTTAAAACCACCATTAAATAAACTTTGACATTTGAATACGTCAGCTTCATAATTAGGAAAGTTTTTTTCAATAATACAGCACGTGATGTTAGGAGCATCCTGGATTCCCCAAAAGTCAATTCATAAAACCTGGTTATTTCCTTACCTTGTGACAACAATCCAGGGAGGGAGAGTCTTCGACTGCCTCCCTCTGTTTCTTCTTCTCTGATATCCACAAGACTTGAACTTTTCTTTCCTTGCATTGATTCCTGTTTAACCTGTTCTTCCCTGCTATCTTTCAAACCTTCTGGGCCAATGGCACTACTGCCTGCCTGAGCTCCAGTTTCACAAGGGGTTGTATTATAAAAGTTCATAACTTTCTTCAGTGACAAGGCACCAGCTTCATAAGTAGCAGCCACTCTCACACCAACAGCAGATGCACAAGAGACCACCAGGCTGTTTAGGGCTGAGGTGCTTGTGGTAGGTGGGCTGTGGAGATTAGGAATTGCTTCTTCTATAAGAGGCTAAAATATACACACATAAAAAATTATATAAAAATATAATCCCTTATACAATAAGCAATCAATAAAAAAAAGTTTAATATCCATCGCTGTTTGCTTTAAGAATCTAAAATAACAGGAGAAGTTCTCTTCACCTTCATCTAAAGGTATTCTCTTCTCGATCATGGAGTTAACACATTAAAAGGAAATGAGTACTCAAAATACAGTTCCTTTTCCAAAGTACTTCCTTTTGTCTGGATGTTGTATTTTTCTAAGGTATTTAAAAATAAGCCTCAGCTGCTTTTATAAAATTAAATATAGTAAAAAGGTAGAGGGAAGAAAAAGCATGGAAAACACTGCCTTTAATACCATGTGTACTGTGACAGCCCTGGATGGAAGTTTGAAAAAATGCAAATTTCATTATTGATCACTTTCAGGAAAAGTTATACAGACTACTACCTAGAAGTGGCAGGAAAAAAATTAGATTTTATGGAAAAAAAAGCTTTTCCTGAAATGCTTTATAAATTGAAATTTAGATATAGCATATAGAGATGGAAAAATAAGTTATACCTATAACCTATCATCTCCCAAATTATGCTAAGCTCGAGTGCCTTTACTGGCTCAGCAATGAGTTATTTTCTATGACCCAGGGGCTAGACAAGCTATAGGATTACCTTTGCTCTTGCTACCACAGATGGCAAATGTGGTAGGTTAATAAGTAAACATTTGGAACCAATGTTCTTAGTGTGATTCTAGAAGTGTATTAGAAAGTCAAACTAAAGTTTTCTGATATCTTAATGAAAAATCAGTAGAAATTTACTCTAAGCTGTCAAACATCAATGTTCCCTAAAAAGGAAGGTCATTAAATGTACCTACCAAACACATAAAAAAGCTTCCATCTCATCAGCATAGATCATATTGAAAAATATGCTTCTTATTGTACCCAAAGATCTCAAAGGGAATATACACATTCCTTCTTTTGTCCTAAATTAAAATACAAATATTGTGTGCGTGTGTGTGTGTGTGTGTGTGTGTGTGTATTTTAACACTGGTTTCTGATTTCTTAAAGGAAATAATTCCTGGTACCTAGCAAAGTGCCTGACATGTAAGTACTCACCACATTTTGTTGAATTAAATGCTAAATTCCAAAGAGCTATTTACATGCAAATGAGTAGTCTGTAAATAGTCCATACAATAAACAAATATACTTAATAAAACAAAAAATAAATACAAAATCTATTACTTCTTTGGTGATACAGCTCCCATGATAGCTTTTTCAAAAGAACTAGTGTCACTATCTCCACTTTTTGTTCACAAAGACTCCTTACAGAAGCAGTGATGGTATTTGGAGGTAACTATTTTAGGGGGTTCTTGACCACTAGGTAGAGCAAAGTCACAAAACTCTACCTTATATAAACCTTGAACTACTGTTCTAACTGGCTCCTTCTACTTAATTACATTTAAAAATATAGTAAGTAAATAAGCCCTCCCCTACAAAAAACACAATTAGCAATTTTGATGAAATATATAATTTTAGGAATTCCAGTCAACCAATAATACTTTGGTTTATTTCCCAAGTGAGAGAGTCTCAGTTATATCTCACCAGAAGAGAAAAAACTTGCTGTAGAACACATAAATTCCTCGTGAATTAGCTGTATGACTGAGATGTTATTTACAGAGAATAAATTAAATGTAATAGAAACACACGTTTATTTAATTTAAATAAATTAAATTTAATTCAATAGAAACACACACATTGTTACTAGCATAAGTAACAAAAACTTCCAATGTTTAACAAAGTAAGTTAAAGGTAATAAGCATGTACAGTCTAAGAATTTTCTACATGCATTATTAAATTACTACTTTTGCTTTGTTCAGACTTTGTAATACCTTTCTTCAAACAGCTTATCCTTGATTTTCAAAAAACTCAAATACCCACAAATTTCAGTAAATGGATTGTGAAATAAAGACTATTTCTAAAAATACCTTCATGTTCGCATTCTGACACAGTAAACAATAAGAATTGAGAAGCAAGAGGCTACATGGTTTCAAAAACCTAAAAAGAAACACCGCAGGGCAGATCTTTTATGATTATGATCTTTTGTTTTCTTAGAGTTTTGGTAAAGCAAAATCAAAAGGCCACACTGAGTGAAACACAGAAATAATCCTTTTTTTTTTTGAGGTGGAGTCTCGCTCTGTTGCCCAGGCTGGAGTGCAGTGGCACAATCTTGGCTCACTGCAATGTCCGCCTCCCAGGTTCATGCCATTCTCCTGCCTCAGCCTCCTGAGTAGCTGGGACTACAGGTGCCTGCCACCCTGCCTGGCTAATTTTTTGTATTTTTAGTAGAGACGGGGTTTCACCGTGTTAGCCAGGATGGTCTCGATCTCCTGACCTGGCGATCTGCCTGCCTTGGTCTCCCAAAGTGCTGGGATTACAGGCCAGAAATAATCCTTTTAAAACAATTTATTTTAAGCAGGAACTCAAGCTGTACCATGTGCTACTGATAAACAGCTTTTGTTTACCATAAATCTTCAAAATGAAAATAGTTTTAATAAGATACATAAAATAGGCTGGGCATGATGATTCTGCCTGTAATCTCAACACTTTGGGAGGTTGAGGTGGGAGGATTGCTTGAGCTCAGGAGTTTTGAGATGAGCCTGGGCAACAAAGGTCAACCTCCTCTCTACTTAAAAATAAAATAAAATCAGCAGGTGTGGTGGCACGTGTGTAGTCCCAGCTACTTGGAAGGCTGAACTGGGAGGATCGCTTGAGCCTGGGAGATCAAGGCTGCAGTGAGCCATGATCACACTACTGCACTCCAGCCTGGGTGACAGAGCAAGACCCCATCTCAAAAACAAACAAAAAGATAAAATATTAGCCAGCTCTTCAAATAAAGCCTAGTAAGGACAACAGCTATAACTGAAAAAAACTGAAACATGTAATTGCCTGTAAGTTTTAAATCTGCCTACAACTGAAGGATCTGCCACAAAGCAACTTTCCCTGTTAAAGAAGGAAAGAACTTTTCTCTACAGAATTCTGAACAGTGTTACAAACACAAGTAAGAAGAATGTTTGTGAATGTATAGTTATATTAAACTATTCAGGGCCCACCAACATTCAGTACCTTAGCCATAGAAAAAAAGTACTAGCAAGAAAAATAAAATGAAATGTTCCTACTTACAAAACAAGCCCAACATGACACCTTTCAATATCATAAAGGCCTAGAACTTAAACACAGAGTCATTTTGGATTAATCCAGGTTCTTTCCTTTATCTAGGCTTGCCTGATAAAACAAAATTATAGTCAAACTCAAAAAATAAAAAATGCTACCAAGCCTCACTCATTTTAAAGTTTCTAAAGAAAAGCTCACACAGTTCAACTCTAGAAACACTTTTATTTTATAAAATTTAGCAGGTACCTGAGACGGCACTGGCTTTTCACCATGCTCTGAGTCCTCTCTTACTGAATGATCTGACAGTTTCCGCAGGTATTCACTGACTGCTTGGGTGTCAGGGTACGATGGCATGTTTCTGGCAGAAGAAATTTCAGTTGTTCCCATGACGTTTTGTTGAGAGGATACGGCATCGCTGCTCGTGGTCTGAGCACTGACTGCATTCAGTTCAGTAGCAACAGACTGATCACTGGCTACAAGAGTGTTCTCAAATATTTCTTCCTGCCTGTCAAGGGTTTCAGTAGAGGGGCTGAGAGCAGTGCTGGGATGGTTTTCTGCCTGAGATTCTGTCAGTGTCACACCTAATGGGCAACAGTGACTGTCTGATATAATCACATGGTCTTCTTTGTCAGTCATAGTAATCAAGAGCTGGCTGCACTGGTTGCATCGTTCTGGGACTGGCTTCAGATCTTGGGAAGGGAGGCATTGTACAAGGGCTAAGCTGTGGAAAGCACCACAGGCAACTTGAAGCACCACTCGCCCAGCAAGATGTTCTACCTTTTGCGGCTTTGTCACTGGGAAGGCAGTGGTAATGAGCCCCAACTGACAACCAGTACCCCATGCCCAAATCTCTCTGCTTATTGACAATGCCAGAGTGTGTTCCTCGCCACATGCCAACTGCAAAATCCTGACTGCTAACAAAGGGCTGGCCTCAGAATCAGCAATGCTGACAGGGTTCGGTTCCGGCACATACTGCTGGTTGGCTACTGCACACTGGCCAGCAGAATTCTCTCCCCACATGTATGCAACACCATTATCTGTCACTGCTCCACTATGGAAGCTTCCTGTTGCCACAGTAACAACATAATGCCCAACCAGGGCTTTTTCTAGAATGGGGCTACTTGGACAAATCTCTGCTGGTCCACTTTTCCAGGGAAGGGTCCCAAAGCTGTAGACCTCACCATCTGAAGTTTAAAAAAAAGGAAAAAGAAAAAGAAAGGGTTAGTGAATTAACTAAAAATTTTAACAGCAATCTTTTAGTGCCCTCTAGATTTAACCAAATTGGACTTTCTTTTTAAATTTTCCAAAGCAGTTGTAGAAATCTGGTTCAAGCACACAGTATTTCACATTAATTCATCTTTTAAAAAATGACTCATTTTAATATTCTGCACTATGGTGAGAATTTCTACAAATTGTAGGAGGCTACTCCTTTCCTTCGGCCTCATCCTACAAACTCCTCACATCAATCCACTATTAATGGCCACCATCACAGGCTATTACAGAAGCAGATTCCAAGTGTTCAAAGGCAAAATAAATAACCATGTTAAGATAAAATAAGCAAAAAATAAGACAAAACAGACACATTCACTAATATCTACAAGTCATTACTAGTAAACAAGTTGGAACAGCAGAAAATTATGCAATGGCTTAAAAATATTAGAGATTCATTTTGGCCAAAACTAAGAAATTAATTTTATGCCTCTAGGCTGTACAGAAAGCACCAGTTCTTAACAAGACATGGTTGTCTTCACATTGTATGGCATGTTATGTACAGTTTTGAGATGTTACATAAATATACAGGTTGAGTATCACTTATCCAAAACGCTTGGGAGCAGAGGGGTTTTGGATTTCAGGTCCAGGTTTTGGAATATTTGCCTTATACTTACTGACTGAGCATCCCAAATCTGAAATGTTCCAATGAGCATTTCCTTTGAGCATCATCACATCAGCACTCAGAAAGTTTTGGATTTTGGATCATTTTAGATGTCAGATTTTTAATGTGGGATGCTCACCCTGGACTTTATGTACTAGATACTAGCTAGTCTTTCTGAGGTGAGATTTGTTTAAAAAGCAAATCAGCTTCTTCTCCAAAAAATCATCAAATGGCAGATGATGCCAGTGTAGCAGGAGGGCCTGGAGGCCTCAGGGAACCTGGGATGGGGAACCACAGCGACTTCCTTGGAGGCTTGGGCAGCGGCATCTGGGGACAGGGTCAGGGCCACAGAGCTCAAGGAGGCAAGGCCGAGGATAAGGAGTGGACACCCATCACTAAGCTGCGCTGCCTGGTCAAGGACATGAAGATCAAGTCCCTGGTGGAAATCTATCTCTTCTCCCTGCCCATCAAGGAGTCTGAGATCACTGACTTTTTTCTGGGGACCTCTCTCAAGGATGAGGTTTTGAAGATTATGCCGGTGCAGAAGCAGACATGCACCGGCCAATACACCAGGTTCCAGGTGTTTGTTGCCACTGGGGACGACAATGGCCACTTGCTCCAAGGAGGTGGCCACTGCCATCCAAGGGACTATCATCCTGGCCAAGCTCTCCATTGTCCCTGTGCACAGAGGCTACTGGGGGAACAAGATCAGCAAGCACCATGTGGTCCCTTACAAGGTGACAGGCTGCTGTGGTTCTGTGCTGGTGCACCTCATCCCTGCACTCAGAGGCACTGGCATCCTCTTAGCCCTGGTGCCCAAGAAGCTGCTGATGATGGCCAGTATCAATGACTGCTACTCCTTAGCCAGGGGCTGCACTGCCACCCTGGCCAACTTCACCAAGCCCACCTATGATGCCATCTCCAAGACCTACAGCCAACTGGCCCCCAACCTCTGGAAGGAGACTGTATTCACCAAGACTCCCTCTCAGGAATTCACTGGCCACCTTGTCAAGACCCACACCAGAGTCTCTGGGCAGAGGATCCAGGCTCCAGCTGTGGCTACAACACAGGGTTTTTATACAAGAAAAATAAAGTGAATTAAGCCTAAAAAAATGTTAAAAATAAAAAGCAAATCATCACAACAGAACAAAGCAAAAAAGCAAACGAACCTGTCAGCAGAATAACCGGCTAGCTTTAGAATTAATGAAGACACCAGTGAGTTGGGTATATAAATAACTTATGTATATCCAGGTATGCTACCAAGTCTTAATTTTACTGTAGTATTGTGGGAATTTGGGAGCAGGTGCACATAATCTACGCTGGCTAAAAATTCAGTGAAACAAAGACTTGGCTACGGGTTTTGAAAAATACTGAACCAAGCCCACTATCCTTTCTTTTCCATATGACCAGAGACTTACGATTTTTTTTTTAATTAATGAAGAAATAAGCATTATTTTTTTTCTCATAAGGCAGCAATTGAGTTGATGATGAAAACATGCAAACTTTATCTTTGACCTATTATACATGGTCACGTATACATTCAAGTTAACTCATCACATCTATATAAGTAAGGACTCAATAGTGGCTAGAGGGAAGATATGTGCATTTATTAGGAAATGTAGAGTCTGGATCAAGATGAGAAAATAAGCTCACTGGTTAAGTTCTTTTAAACTTTGTTTCCTAATATAACAATATACTTGAAAAAGCTCACCAAGTCTTTCAGTTAACATTATTCCACTAGAAAGAGCAATACTGCAAACAAACGGATATTCAGATTCCCCTCCTTAAAAAAAACAAAAAGTGGAGCATATAAAAAATAGTGAAACAGGCTGGGCGCGGTGGCTTATGCCTGTAATCCCAGCACTTTGGGAGGCCGAGGCAGGCGAATCACAAGGTCAGGAGTTTGAGACCAGCCTGGTCAATATGGTGAAACCCCATCTCTACTAAAAATACAAAAAAAAAATTAGCCGAGCGTGCTGGTGCTCGCCTACAGCCTCAGCTGCTCAGGAGGCTGAGGCAGAAGAATCACTTAAACCTGGGAGGCAGAGGTTGCAGTGAGCCGAGACTGTGCCACCGCACTCCAGCCAGGGCAACAGAGCAAGACTCCATCTCAAAAAAAAAAAAGTGAATCAATGAAGTATCTTCATTGAATTAAGAGCTAATAGTCATATTTAACAGAGATGAAGAGCCTTGAAAATTTCTAGCACTCAACCATTTCCTCAGCTGAAAAAGACAGCACTGGAGATCTGTATGCAATTTCAAACACACACTTGTATTAGATGTTTTTTTTGGTAACTGTGACACTTAATACCAGGACACTGCTTAAACATAAACAATGATAGGCTATGTAAATATTTTTGAAAAGTTTTCCTTCAGTTGCCCTAGCCTTGAAGGTATGATTCTAAAGATACCATGTTTATAGTTGAATAACTGTTTTTTTTTTGAGACAGGATCTTACTTTGTCACCTAGGCTAGAGTGCAGTGGCATAATCACGGTTTATTGCATGCAGGTTTGGTCTCCCAGACTCAAGCAATCCTCCTGCCTCAGACTCTGAAGTAGCTGGAACTATAGGTGTGTGCCTCCATGCCTGGCTTATTTTTTAAATATTTCCTGTAGAGACACAGTCTCCCTATGTTGCCCAGGCTGATCTTGAACCCCTGGGCTCCAGGGATCCTTCTGCCTTGGCCTCCCAAAGTGCCGGGATTACAGGCATGGGCAATTGTGCCCAGCCGGTTTCACTATCTTAATGCAAATATTCCAAATATCTTATTGAAAACAATAGAATTCCACTTATATTTGCTTGAGAACTACATATTTTAAATTTCACAGGACAGGTATTGAATCTAGTTCACATTTTTAAAGTAAGATTGTTTTTAAAGTCCTGAATCATATAATAACATTATAATAAAACTGATATAAGACAAACTAAAAAGAAATCCATGTTTATCCCATACAACCACCAGGACCAGACTTAATCCTTGTTTCCTAGAATTTGTCTTCCTTAGTTCCTAGAAAGAAAATGCCAAATCATTATTTAATATCTCAATAAATGCTTGCAGAGCAGAAACGTATAAATTAGTGAAGTAGATGGCAATCAGTGCCCAAATCAAATCTGCCAAGATTGAGTTGATAAAGTGCCATTAAGATTAAAGGTACCTCTATAAATTATAGCAT
This sequence comes from Piliocolobus tephrosceles, assembly GCF_002776525.5. Taxonomy (NCBI): domain Eukaryota; kingdom Metazoa; phylum Chordata; class Mammalia; order Primates; family Cercopithecidae; genus Piliocolobus; species Piliocolobus tephrosceles. Next base: position 88,133,970 of record NC_045444.1, read on the forward strand.
GCTTCTGTAATAGACTCATAGATTTTATAATATGTCTAGTGAATTGCTATTTATGCCTGAAAAAAAAAATTATACTGCGAAAGTTCAGCCAAGTGGCTTTAAAAGCCAGCTTTGAAATCAGACTGAGTTCCAGTCCTGACTCTGACACTTCAACAGCTGTGTGTGCTTGGAAAAATGTAATCTCCCTGACTTTCAATTTCCTTATCTGTGAATAATAATAGAAGCTACCTCACAAGGTAGTAGTGCAGATTCAGTGAGATAACACATGGAAAGGGCTTAGTATAGTATCTGGAACACAACTGCTTAACAAACATTAGCTATTATTAGCATTATTATTCTGATAGACTTAATGAACAAAAGTTATAGCAAAAGAGTCTCTGAATAGGTGACCTTTTAAAATTTAATTTTTCATTTATTTATTACTATAAAAATTTAAAACTATAGTTCTCCCTTTTATTCTAGTTAATGGTATATTTTAAATTTAAGAACTAATCTGATTTCTGATAAGGGATTAAGAATATATCTTGAAAACAAAAACAGTTCATTAAGAAACCCTAGGCCAGGCACGGTGGTTCATCCCTGTAATTCCAGAACTTTGGGAGGTCAAGGCAGGTGGATCACCTGAGGTCAGGAGTTCAAGGTCAGCCTGGCCAATATGGTGAAACCTCATCACTACTAAAAATACAAAAAAAAAGTTAGCCAGGAGTGGTGGCGGGCGCCTGCCGTCCCAGCTACTTGGGAGGCTGAGGCAGGAGAATGGCGTGAACTTGGGAGGCAGAGCTTGCAGTAAGCCGAGACTGTGCCACTGCACTCCAGCCTGGGTGACAGAATGAGACTCCGTCTCAAAAAAAAAAATTAGCTAGGCGTGGTGGTAGGCCCGTGTAACCCCAGCTACTTGGGAGGCTGAGGCAGGAGAACTGCTTGAACCTGGGAGGCAGAGGTTGTGGTGAGCCGAGATCGCGCCATTGTACTCCAGCTTGAGCGACAAGAGCAAAACTCCATCTCAAAAAACTAAAAAAAAGAAAAGAACCCCTAGTATCCAATTATTCCCATACCTGATTTTCCACATTCAGGCATTTGTTAGCATTGCAGTTCGTATTTGTTAAGCCATTCTCTTCATTACCTTCAGTCAGAAGAACTCCATGTTTCACTCCGAGGGCTGCCTGCAAAACGGTCTTTCCTCCCCAGCCTGGCAATCTCTCTGGTGTTATGGGAAAGGATCCTGCCTGCCAGATATGGACCAGGCCTCTTTCTTTGGATCCTTCTGCCTCTGTTGAGCTACAAACATCAAGAAACGTAGCTTAATTGTTTCTACAATTCCGAACGGTATCCTTTGTTCTTAATACTTTTCATGATTGTACCTTTTACTAGCACATGGATGACTGGATCAGATAGCTGAATTAGCACCTATTTTATGCTTTGGTTATGCTCACAGGAGCCAAAGTAAAACAACTATTTATGTAAAAGACTAAAGGATGTGGGACATGGTGGCTTACACCTGCACTTTGGGTGTAGCACTTTGGGAGGCTGAGGCAGGTGGATCACAAGGTCAGGAGCTCAAGACCAGCCTGGCTACTATGGTGAAACCCCGTCTCTACTAAAAATAAAATAAAAAAAAAATTAGCCGGGCATGGTGGCATGTGCCTGTAGTCCCAGCTACTCAGGAGGCTGAGGCAGGAGAAGTGCTTGAACCCGGGAGGCGGAGGCTGCAGTGAGCCAAGATTGTGCCACTGCACTCCAGCCTGGATGACAGAGCGAGACTCCGTCTCAAAAAAAAAAAAAAGACTGAAGGACACTCTAAATCCACAAATTACTTTTCTCCATCTAAGAAGCAAACAAAACTTGGGCTATTTTTAGAAGTTTTAGCATTTGGTAGCATAAAATTCCAAGATTCTAACTTCTCAATATATTCACTCCTTATTTAGATATTAAAGCTACAACATGCCCAAGTTGAAGTCTTATCATAAAATTTTATAGTAAGTAAAAAGTACTTGATGAGAACAACACGAGATACAGGAATTCATTTCACTGTATGCTGAGTTTAAGTGTAGAATTGCTATTTAAACTTTTAGGAATCAAGTTTGTAACAGATATCAGTAAAATCCTTCATGCTTTGTTCAAGTTCTAGCTAAAGAATTCTACACATCTGATGATTTTGGTTTAAAGAATACAAAACACACAGCTGCACAGTAATGACTATATCCTAATTGCCCTCTTCTAAGAAAAGGGTGTGTTAAGATATGTGCCACCATTGGTAATACATTTTTTCAGTTTCTTTTTTCTAGAACACTGATGCCAAAATTTTAATGAGGCACAGAAACTCTTTTGAATAGCTAGGAATTTCTCTATGTTTGCTATATAATATTCCCTTAAATTCTAACTGGACATAACCATGGTTCTATAGGAGGAACACTACACATTTAACCTTCCTTTTAGATATCTTCCTTAACTAGTTCTTTAGGGATGGAAGATGATTAAGATTAGCAAGGCTACTTCTAAAAACCTGAAATTATTTGTGAGGGAAAAATGGCTATAAGCACTTTAAAATGATGAAATGAAGACATTTAGTGCTTCTTACAAAGCTTACAACTAAGTAGCCTTTTTTAAAATTTGTTTTATCTTTACCAATCAACTAACTACAAATGTCACTATTCCCACTTAACAACCATCAACAAGAAAATTAAAACGAAGAGAAGCTACACATATGTGAAGCTGTTTGCTATGTTTTCCTAGGAGGATAAGAGAAAAGGAAGAAATGGTTTTACCTTCTCTTCTTTGAGTCCATCGGTCAGTGGGAACACTCCATCACCAAATCATTCCTTCTTTACAGAAAGTCTATCAAGACCTAAACAGTACAATACAAGTAAGGAAAAGAGCAGTAAAAGAATATTTTGCCCCTTCAGACATTAAAAAAAACAAAACAAAACAAAACAAAACAGCCCTCTAACAAGTGCACATTCACTAGGAAATAAATATGCCGTAAAACTATTTAAACTATTTCCTATCTTGCCTGCCAAAGTCAAACATGGGCTGAGCCTGCCCACTAAGCTTATAAAAATGCCCGTTGACTGTCAAATGTAATGTGAAAGGAAAAGACTACCCACAATTAAGCTGTACTCTTCCAGGCAACAGATTTTGTTTTTTATTATAAAGAAAAAAGTTCAATCTGAAAATCAATATGTTAAACACAAAAAGCACATACACATTAAGGTTACTTTTTAAATGCTCTATCTGGAAAGCATGAAGGCTTAAATACCAACCAACTCAGATTTTCTAAAATCTCTTCAGTAATGTATCTCATTCAAGTAGTTTTAATTTACACTTTTCAGTAGTGCACAAAAAAATTATGTCATTAAAATAGGAAGTTTTCCACTTATTGGAAGAAGGAACATTTTCCCCAAATCACCTTCAATTCAGACCAACATGCCTCATAACTCAAAACGGTTGAAAGAAAGAAGTCTGAACTTTAAATCAGCTGTTTTAAAATCCACCTTTAATAGAAAATAGCTACATGAAAATTATGGTTACAAATATCATAACCCATGAGTTTAGAAACTCAATATTTAATAAAATAAGAGATAGAAAAATAAACAGAAATGCTGAGTGCATTTCAACTCAGAAATCTACATTTGTAAGGGTACCAAAACACATGAAAACAAAAGCAGTTAGGTCTTATTTGTGTAAACCATAAAAATATTGGGGCCAAATTTGTGGTTTTTCTGCAAAAGGATATGGAATGGTCACTGTGTTCTGGAAACAGCCCATACTGGCAGGAGCGATCTACGGTCCATCTGTTTCCTCCAGGTTGCCTGTGAATTCTTACCATTTCCCATCTGTACATCTGAAGAAAATTACTTTCTACCTAATGCTTATTTTAGAAAGATTATGAATCATTCAAAGTTGGAAGATGGATACTATGTTAACAAGAGATATATCTGAATAAATTTAATAAATGCTATTCAATAAATACAATTAAGTGCTACTATGCTTTGTCCATGATAGTAATTAGCCTTTTGTAAAATGCACAGTTCATGGTGTACAGAGAAATTCTGCCACCAGATCTAATCTGTGCTTATCTATCGCAGATCATGGAGTTACTATGCCCTTGATTAAATTTCAACAATATGTAGCGGAAGCCAGAAAATTATTCTATGAGGATGTGGAAGCACACAAGCACACCTTACTTCACACAACTGACACACTATATGTAAACGGAATTTTGCCCTACTGACTAACAATCAAAAATGTTGAGAGTTTTTTGATAAAATGAATCAAGTCAACCTTTATTCTCTCTTAGTGCCAGATTTTTAGTACAGTTTTCTTAAAGTTGGTTATACCTTACTCAATATTATTTATCACCACCACTCATTTTTTTAACCTAAATGGAATTAAAACTCTACAAACTATTTTTACAACTTTCTTTTCTTACTTACACATAGGGCAGGCCAAATAACGGTCTCCAAAGGTGTCCAGGTCCTAATGCCCAGAACTTGTGACTATGTTAGCTTGCATGATACTAATCAACTCTCCTTAAGATAGAAAGATTATTCTGGTTATCCAGGTGGACCCAATGTAACTATAAACATCCTTAAAACTGCAAGAGGGAGGCAGGAGGAGAATCAAAGAGACATGATGATGGAGGCAGGGTTAGAGGTGATGCTACACTGCTGACTGAACATGGGAGAAGGCAGCCATGAGCCAAGGAATGTGGTGACAGGTAGCAGCTGAAAAGGCAAGGAAAAGGATTCTTTCCTAGAGTGTCCAGAAAAAAGCAGCCATGCAGACACCTTGACTTTAGGCTACAAGACCTGTGTCAGACTTTCAGCCTACAGAACTTGAAGGTAATACATTTGTGTTATTTTAAGCCACTAAGTTCATAACAATTTGTTGCAGCTGCAGTAGGAAACTAACATACTATTTCATAGACATCTTTTTATATCAGTATTTACAGATCTCTCTCTCTTTTTTTTTTTTTTTTAATGAAACAGAATTTTGCTCTTGTTGCCCAGGCTGGAGTGCAATGGCGCAATCTCAGCTCACTGCAACCTCCACCTCCCAGGTTCAAGCAATTCTTCTGCCGCAGCCTCCCGAGTAGCTGGGATTACAGGCACCTGCCATTACACCCGGCTAATTTTTGTATTTTTAGTAGAGACAGAATTTCACCACATTGGCCAGGCTGGTCTCGAACTCCTGACCTCAGGTGATCCACCTGCCTCAGCCTCCCAAAGTGCTGGGATTACAGGCATGAGCCACCTTAAGCCACCATGCCCAGCCCCTATCTCATTTTGTTTTAATAGTGTTTAATATGTTTGACATCTTCCAACAAGATATGTCTGCCTGAAACTCAAACAGGGCAATGAAGAAAAGAAAACTGATTGCTGAGGAAACATAACTAAAAAGGAATATTGCAACTAAATGTAGGGAGCTTATGTTATTAAAGTTTTATCCTCACATACTTAAGGGTGGTATTTACCAATTCTATTTAACCTAACATTCTTTCTCAATTATGTATCCATCCAGGAAAAGAAAGTAAATGAAAAACTTTTGTCTTTCTAACATTTTTATGATTGTCTCTCCAGGGAATCTATTAAGACTCACCTTAACCAGTCAAATAGCATTCAAATTTCTGTATGTTGTTTCATTGCTTTAACATTTTAAGTTTTTATAAAATTGTCTAATCATAAGACTTCCTCTGGGGATATTTCTTCCAGAGGAGCTTTAAGGTCTTTACATTCTTTAAGAGGGGCAAGATCCTTATACTCTGCTGCTTTTCTTCTGTTACAGTAACTTTCCTGCATAGACCTGTTAACCAGCTCTGATAAAGAAGCCATGTGATGCTGCATAAAGAGCATTTACTGTGGGACCCTCTCTTACCTTGCATGGCTTCTCTACAGACAAATGGCATCTCCATAAAATGAGCAAACCAGACATCAGCCTTCTGAGCCACAGGACACAGCTAGATCCACTTTAAAGTATACCACTCTATCCTTCAAATTATCATCTCCTTCACAGTGATATGTAATTAAACCCCAGGTGGCCCTTTAAACAAAGAGCAAACCTGGCTTCTTAATATAACTGATGCCACTTTTAGACTCCACTGGATACACACCCTTCTGTTACAGCTAACAGAGAAATAAGTTGTCTTGTATAAGCCAAGGATATCATTTTAACACCACATCCTGGAAGTGCCCTTAACAACAATAACAACAACAAAAATCTAGTCTAGATGTCCCAACTATTGTTAGAAAGATGAGCTACAACCATCTACAGGTCTGCAATACCTTAACCAGAAATCTATAGCTCTGAAAATTAAAAGTTTTTTCAATAATGCCTTTGGTGGCAAAATCTAATCTGACCTGAATTCATCTGACAGCAAAATCTGACCTGAACTAATACGAGGTTATTTATCACTTTTATCCCTTTAGTGTGAATATTCATACGTTGTGTTGTAGAAATATCAATATGAATAAGGCAGCACCACAGATCCTATAGGAAGTGTTATATAATATATGGCTTATGCATCTTATTCTAAAGAACAAAATGTAAATCTGAATTCCAAAATGCATCTTGCCCCAAGAGTTTTGAATAAAGGACCAGGAATCTATATTCAAAAACAACTACTATCATTTTTTAGTAGAAGTCTCAAAACTTTTAACTATTTTATACTTGGTTTCTTTTATGTACTTTGAAACATTTACTTCATTTTGGAGAGTACACTGGAGAGTTGCATTGCTTCCAGTGGGACAGTCTACGGATGCTTTCATGTTTTTTTTGTTTGTTTGTTTGTTTTTCATTTTTGAGACAGTCTTGCACTGTTGCCCAGGCTGGAGTGCAATGACGCAATCTCAGCTCACTGCAACCTTCGCCTCTGGGGTTCACATGATTCTCCTGCCTCAGTCTCCCGAGTAGCTGGGATTACAGGCGCACACCACCAGACCCAGATAATTTTTTGTATTTTTAGTAGAGATAGGGTTTCACTATGTTGTCCAGATGGTCTTGAACTCCTGATCTTGTGATCTGCCCACCTTAGCCTCCCAAAGTGGTGGGATTACAGGTGTGAGCCAATGTGACCGGCCAATTATCTATTTTAATGACAATGATTTACATTTGTTTCAAAAGTTTTAAGCCAATTTTATGGTGAACACTCATGAAGCATCAAAATGAATTTTTGCAAGGAATATCCAGCCTGCAAATACTCAGTCGGCTCATCTTTTCAATGGAGGAAGGAAGCCTGGATTCTTAAGTTTCATACAATGCTGCTAATTTGGTGAAGAAGAGGTGAATAAATGAGAGATGCTCTGGAGGCAGAGCAACTAGTACTCGGTGATTAGACAAAGGTGGGGGATCAAGGAGAAGGAGGTATCAGAAATGTTCCCTGGTTCTGCCTCAAACAGCTGTGTGTTGGTGGCTCCATTTCCTGAAATGGGCAAGAGTGAGGGAGACAGGATTCTGAAGCCAAGATAAGATTCTGGTAGGATAAAATTTATTTTTAAGTTCAACATGTCTGTGAGAAACCCAAGAGTACATATCAAGTAAGCAGTTAGAATATATGAGCATGGAATTCAAGAGAAAAGTCTCAGCTGCTGCTAAACTTGGGAGGGCGTATGGATAATGTTTAAAAACAAGACAATGGATAACGCCATTGGGGTATACGGAAAGAGAAAGGAAAGCACAGGGTCAAGCTTTAAGGAGCTCCTGCGCCTGGAAGTTGGATAGGATGAGGACTGGACAAAGAGGACTGAGATTGAGAAGTAGTCTGCTATGGGCACATGAAAGCAAAGGAAAGCACTTCAGGGAGGACGTCAGTTAGGTCAAGGCAGCTGGGGTCTTGTAAGAGAACTAAAGTGTCCATTGGATTTGCCAGCACAGGTAACTGCTGAGCATGGCCACAACCTCAGTGGTTTGTTTGGGCACTGAAAACCAGATTGAAGTAAGGTGAATATAAATGGAAGGTGACAATGTGGAAATATCTTTATTTTCAATGGGTGATCCTTTTGAAAAATGTTGAAATGGCAAACAAAGAAATGGAGTGGTAGCTGGAGGGGAATGTGAAAATGAAGGGTTTTCTTTTGCTGGAGGTTAGCGGGACAAGAGGAAGCTGAACATGTCTGCACGACAAAGACTGTGATCCTGGATAGAAGGATGATGAGGACAGTGGGCAGAGCCAAAGTCATAGACAAAGTGAAGGTGGATGCCATCCAGAATACATGTGGAGGGATGTTTGTTTGTTTTCCATAAGAAGAAAGGTCTACGTTTTTGAAAGAAGAGAGATCACAGGTACAGATACAAGCAGAATTATAAATTTTGTGGTGGGAGGATAAGGGTTCCATATGATGGTACCTGTAAGTGACGAGGACTTCACAGTATGCATGTTGTATAGTCTAATCTCCCTCCTGGCTCTACTCATTCTGTTTCTTTATTTTATCCCACCCTGCTATACATTTTTGTAAGCTGCTTTAAATCCTTTTGGGAACAAGGCAGGATATAAATAAAAATTTTAAATGTGGTACAGAAATGTGTTGAGTCTATTATCCTAAATGCAAAGAGAAAGTTAAATCATGCAGGATCCTACATATTCATCTCTACTAAACTATTTTCTGGATAAAATCTTTTTGGCTTAAATCGGTGAAAGGTAAATTTGTGAGTCGTAAGTATAATAACTTTCAAATGCTTAAATTTCAACCACTGAAACCACATGTTTTTTTTTCTTCTACTATGTTCCAGGTACTATGCTAGTCTAAAATTTCCATCAAAGCAGAGTGACAAATATCGTATTCTCTAGTACATCCCAGCAGCTTAGTTCTGACATATAACAGGCACTCAATAAATATCTGTAAATACATGAGTTTCTGCCCTTAAGAAATTTCCATACTAATATGTTCTCTTTCTCATTAGAATAATGGCTCTCCATAGAGTTAGTACCCTTATGACATAAGAAAGCTAATTTACACTAGCAAAGCTGGGCCTTCCTAGTCTTATTCTCCTGTCTCAAATACTGGTTTAAAATAGTAAAACAACAGTAATAATTGTAGTTATAAGAGTAATGTCAATCAGTGATTAGAATGACAAGACATTCAGATAGAAAGGCAATAAAAATAATAGGGGAGTAAACTGTATCATAATGCCCTGAACGGAATATAGACATAGAGTGACAGGTGACTTGGATACAAAATTACCATAGATTTCATGTAGCCATTAACACTTCCTTTTAAAAGTCTGAGTTGGTTACATTTTATTACAATGTAGTAGAGTGACAAGAGATTTGGATACCAAATTACCATCAATTTCCTATAACCATTAACGCCTCCTTTTTAAAGTCTGAGTTGGTTACATATTACTACAATGTAGTAAACCAGAGTTTACACTTTGAATGCAGTAAACAATAACAGAGTCTGGTATTTTACACATGGTAAATGCTTAATAAATAATTTGCTTTTAGAGGCTAGGTCAACATTTACACATGGATTATGGTAACCTTTGACTCAAACACCTGACTCACAAATAATCTATACACCAACAACAACTGCTACTTCCTGGATATCCTGCCACTGAAGCCTTCACCAACCACTGTGGAAGGTTCAGGAAAACTCGCTTTGCACTGTAGCCTTGGCCAACCAACCACCAAGAAGGCCATTTGGAACCCCACACCTCTCAGCCTTAACTGCTGCACAGAAAGCATTGCCCGATACCAGTATGGGAGCCAATGAGCCTTTAAATCTTGACTCAGAGTGAGGGAATTCAGTAAATTAAGGCATTGGATATATTCAGTAGGCTGGCCTAGAAAGCTACTTATTAGTTATAATTTTGTTACTAATAGGATATGCACTAAGTCACTGATTCAAAATATATTTTAAGCTCCTGGAGGTCAGAGACTATGACTTATTCATTGTATACTCTTGTACCCATAATAATCATTCTGAACAAGCTGGTTACATTTAAGTGAGTGCTTGAGTGAAAGATACAGCCCCTGATTTTCAGTTGCAATCCACAGACTTCCACGCTATAGATTTTTAGTGCCTGTAATAAAATTCAGTATCAGATACAAAAGAAAAAACTGTCTTCTCCTAATAGAAACTCATATATGATTTGCTAAAGGTATATCCTAACAATGAAGTTACTTTTATCTCATGTCACTTTAAAAAGGGTTAAACAACTCAGAGAAGTGTTCCTTTCTCCCTTTCTCCTTATACACAGACAGTTTTTGGTGCAATGAGAAACAGGAAGACTTTACAGTCTTTTTTTTTAATGCCTTGCTAATTTCATGCTGAAACTTACTGAAACTACACTCTCCTGGTTATGAGGATCCTCTAAACAGGAAATTATCCACAGTGGAGTGGGGTCAAAGTGTGTAAACTTGGTACAGTAAGTTCCCAGCAATGCCCACTTAGCTCTTTTTTGTACCCACTCTATATTATTAAACACATTTTTCAGGATTATTAAATAATAATCCCACGATGCATTGTGATGAATATTATAATACTAACAACTGAATTTCAAATTCCCAGGTACTGCCACTATTTGTGCCTGTTATTACATGGTACAGAGAATGTCCTGGTAAGTCCTGATACAAACTACTTATTCTCTTAATATTTGCAACTACTCTCTTATTAAAATGGCCACAATTTTTTAAAGGCAATATTAGATTTACAGTTCAAAGTATGATGACTTCTTTTACTAACTGATAACACTTAGTGCTTAGGATCATTCAGGGGCCACATAACCAAACAGGAAATATCCATACTAAAAAATATACATACTAAAAACTGATGATACAAGTTTCACTTACTTCAATAGTGCTAGTAGCAGGTATTCTTTATTAGAAATGAAAATATTGTTTAACTCACAAGTTTAAATACTGAGGTTACATTAGGGATCTGCTACTAAATGTTTTATTCATTAGTCAACCATTTAACACATTGTCATCGGGTTACTTAGTAATATCTACGGAGACAATTATTTTCTTTGAGCAATAACTAGGATACTTGCATTCAAGGTATAAACTCAAGGTAACTACATTGTAGTAAAACGTAACCAAGCTAAGCTTTGTAAAGTGTTAATGTTAATACTACACAAATCTGTAGTAATTTTGTATCTGAGTCACTCTAAGTCCAAATTCCTTTCAGGGCCTTATCATACAACTTGCTCCCCTATACTTCCAGAGTTCATGATTGGTATATGCCTACATTTCCCAGGTATCTCTAGAATGTTAATTCCCCTGCAGGCTTCATGTCCTGAAGAAAGCATTTTCCCAGGAGCACAAATAGCAAAGCAAAACTGACCAAATAATTGGTCTGTCTCCTCTCCTTAGAAAGGCTTTACACAGTGGAGCTGCACTGGTACATTCCTTTCTTACTGCAGGGAGAGAAGAGTTATTTTTCCACAGTCTCCTAAGTTGAGGGTACAAAGTAAAATAAAGCAAGCATATCGGGAAACAGCCCTGATTATAAATAAAAATGTTAAAGTGCTAGTTTCACAAACTATCTTAACTATACATAAAACTGTAAAAATAAATAACAAATATATGTACTCATCATCCAGTTTTAACACATATTAATGTATTTTCATATTGGCTTCAGCTCTTTCTTTAAAATACAAGAAAAAATAAGTAACAGAGGTGAGGAAGCTCCACTCAGAATTAGTTACTATTTCTAAAGTTAATGTATCTCATTCCCACGTTTTTATATTTACTTTTATGTACTTTCATTAGATATACACATATCAATAAATAATGCATGCAATTATGTTGCTTTTAAAGTGTACATAAATGCATCTTACTGTATAAATCCTTTAGCATTTTGCTTTTTTCATCCAGTATTACATACTTGAGATGTATATATGTTGGTGAGTATAGATCTAGCTCATTCATTTTTATGAGAAGATAGTATTGAATTGCATGAATAAACCAGTTTATCCATTTCCCTACTAATCTTTACAGTTGGATTGCTCTACTTTATTGCTCTTTTAAAGAGCTGCTATAATCATCCTTGTTATATGTTTGCTTAGGCAATTGCCCCAAGTTACTCAAGATCTTGGCTCTACAAAAATTTAGGCTGTGGAAGAAAAAAAAATCCTGGAGTGAATGTTAGCCCATCCGAATGCTATTATTGGGTCTAAACCACTCCCTTCCTAACAGGGAGGCCACGTGAACTGAAGAACTGTATGATGACTCAAAAGAAAAATATTTAAAATGTGATAATTAAGGGAAACATGAGATGATCAATTTGTGGAATTAATGAGACGAAAGCTGATCTTCTCTCTGGACATAATTCATTAGCAGCTAAGCGAACCTCTGCCAACAAACCCCAGTCTTTTCCTCATAGGTATTGAGAAAACTGTAAATTTTCTTTAAATTTAGAAGAAATATACGATAGCTCCAAAAACTACTATCTCACCAACACCAATTTAAATATTTTTCCCTCTACCCACTTGGATCAATCAGTTCAGCTACATGCAGGCAAACATCAAGACATAAGCTATAAGCTAAAGAAAGCACCATCACATATACAGAGGAATAAGAGATAGGGAAAGAAAATTAAATGCAATACTAAAAAGAAACAAGCCAGAAATTGTTGCTATTTTATTGGTGATTACCTAACATTTTCTTAAGGACTGACACCCCACAAAACCAAGTACTTTCTTATTACTGATAACAAAATTGTTTGGGCATCAATGAAGGGTTAAGAGACAAAAATCTGTTAAAATTCTACCAGGAAAATTCATATCCTGCATACACTTGAAATACGTGGTAGATTTAATGCCACCAAGTTATAAAAAAAGCTAAATGATTTAAAAGTCACAAATCCTCACAGCATGCCTCTGAGTGAGAAAGGTACCTCACAGTACCCAAAGCAGGTCTTCTTTTACACAAGCTTAAAAATCACCACTCTGCCTTTCTTCCTAGTTTTTCAACTCATACTTTACCTAGTCTCACATTAATACATAATTGTAGATTTTTACAAGTCATTCACATTTTTGAGATTATCATTAGAATGGACCCAGCAGCTACTGCTTTAAACCCAAATTTTTCATGAAAAGGTAGGAGATACCACCTAATTACAAAAACACTACATCAAGACTCATTGAAGTTCTTAGCATATCCTTTGTGTCTTTAACAGTCAAAGTACCCAAAGTAAGTGTTTCAAATGACAGCCCAAATTCTGAAAAACTGAAACTTGGAGAGAAGGGATTCCTGTTTATATTCATGTACATTTAAAAAATAAATGGCCTGCATAATGCCACTCAAGTTTTGTTCTTTTTCCCAGAATTACCTGTTTGGTATTTCATTTTTCTGGATCACTTTCAAATTTTAACACTGTTAAATAGTTTTGACGTTTTCTTGCTATAATTATGAATTTTAAATCTGCCAATACTGGTCATAGTTTAGAAGCTAATAAACTCGAACCAAGTATGGATTCTGTCAGTATCTTTTTCACATTAACATATCCTTATGGAATACCAAAATTATTACGGAACAACTTGAAATCATATTTTATAGCTACTTCCTTAAAATATTCAGTTCCCTTCCCCATCACTTAGGAAAAGAGTCAGTTTGGATCATGATGTAGTGGGAGGAATTAATTATAAAAATAGCTAATATGTATTGAGTACTTACCATAAAACAGGCACTGTAATAAATATGATACATGAACCATTACAAGAAAAGGTACTGTCATCAGGAAAACATTGTTAACCCCAATTTAGAGACAAGGGAACTGAGGCAGAGAGACTAAATAACTTGCCCAAAGTCAAAGATGTTAATGGATGTGACTCAGGGCATGTTCAGATGCAAAGCCTAGAATCTTAACCACTATGTTTATGTTATTAAGGTTAAAACACTGCAGTTTACTGCAAAAACAAATTTGTCACTGCTCTAAATTATTCATTAACTCAAAGGTCAAGCGGTCACTCCAAATCATATGATAAATGGGGGGAAAATGTGGGACTAACAGGTTTGCTGAAGTTTCGTACCTGCTCAGAATAAACATATCACACAATTTTATTCCGTACAGCCAAATATAAGGGTAACTGAGTAAAGATCTTCATTTGGGTACAGCAGTCAGTTCCTTCTCCATCCTAAACCAGAAAGAAAGCACTGTACTCGGATATGCCACTTCGACAAGAGTGTTTTCCTCTTCCACCATCAAAGCCCTAAGCAATAGATAGTACGATTCTACCCGCCTGTCTTCAAAGTAGTCCTATTACCCGAGGACCAACACCAGCGTCAAGGACCTGTGTTATTTTCCTGGCTTCGCTTCTCAAAATAACTTATCTTCTCCTCTTGATAAATCACTTGATACGCTCAAAGAGTTGCCTAAACTACTAATTCTTCTTATCAAAGCCATTTTCTTTCTCCGTAACCGCCTTTTCAAGCAACCCTTGGCTTGGTCCACTCTTCAACGCGATTTGCACCCTGTGGTAAGGCCGCCAGGGACACTCAGCAGGGTTCCCGGCCACGGACCGCAGTTTATCAGCTCAGCGACTAGTGTGGGCATTCAACAAATTCTCATGAATGAACAGCTGGAAGGCAGCGTGGGTGGAGGCGGGAAGAGGGGGGCTGAAGGAATTTCACGCGGCTGAGACCACTGCAGCAGCGGCGCCCAGTCTGGGGAGGGAGAGACCGTGGCAAGTGGGAGAATCTGGGGCCAAGGCAGGGGCCGCCTCCGGTGCTGCTAGACCGGCAGGCACAGTCGATCGCACGCAGAGCTGGGAAGATGCGGGCGCCGTCTCCGCAGGCCCCCGCAGCGCGCTCTCTGGCCTCGACAACAGCCTCTGCCTAGCTCCCTGTCCCCGGCCTTCCGCATACAAGGGGTCGCAGCCGATAAGCCCTCCTTAGCCAATAGCCAACCCGGGACCCGCGCTCGCTCACCTGAAGCTCCACCGGCAGCACCGCGCTCTGCATCCGGCGCGATCCTGGCAACCCCGTGGGTCCGCGGGATCAGCTGATTCATGGAGGGCGGGGCCTCCGGACAGGGCGGGACTGCAGGGCGACTAGCGAAGGTAAACGCGGGCGCGGGGGAGTCTCTTAGAATCCGAGCTCCTGGGAATTGCTCTTGGGAGACGGTCGACGGCGTCTGTTGGGGGACAAAATTACTGAGAATGCGTTAGGCACTGCAGGCTACGTACTTGGGAACGCAGCCCCTTCCTTAGGTTAGGGCGGAGCTATCAGTCCTGGGATGTGCTTTGACGATGACGTAGAATAGAGTCGTCCAAGCCTAGCTACCCGAGCGCTTCCATGGTAACAGGCGGTGGTGAGAGTGGTTGGGAGCAGCAGTCGTTTGTTACCACCTCAAACTGCAAGGGCCGGAAGTATGCAAGTAAAAAGGCTGAAATATTTTCAAACTGCCTTTATGGACCGTACCCTAACGTTGGTCGCTGTTCCCGCCCCCGCGAATGACGTCATCGCCTCGCGGCCCCCGTGGTGCCATTGTATCCGCAATGTGTAAACTTACTGGTTAGCTGCAACCCCGAAAGATGGGGTGGGATAGGAGAAAATGAATTGCCTCTCCAATTATTTCCGTAGGACTCCCCAATATACAATCAGTAAAATCAGATTCTTGTCCCGCGCAGTTTCATAACACTGTCGCAGCCACAGTCCCACCCCACCTAGCCTGCACTCCCAAGTCCTCCCATGATTTTATGATTTTCCAGAGCCACCATTCATGTCGCACAGTGGGTGCAAACCTTCTGCTGCTAGGCATTGTGCCCTCGCTGGACCTGCAAACCTGCAAATATTTAGACCATCAACGACAGATGTGTAGTCAGGTTCTGAAACTCCTATCTCATACTCACCAACACCCTCAACTCAATTTCCTCCCTGATCCTTCGCCCACCTGCAAAACTGTTAGTCTGCAACAGGTCACCCAACCTGCTCACTCCTGCATCGGTACAGAAAATCACACAACCCTGAGAATTGGCACCACTGCGAACCAAAAGTGTCCAACTTCAGTCGGGACTTCCACATGCGACTACGCAATATTGCTGAGCCTAAAACAGTCACGTTTACACATTGCTACTCAGATTATCTCCTATGCCCCTCCCCTACTGTTCCCAGCCCTCACACTCTTCTAACCTCTTGTTGAACTCTACTCACCCGCTTTGGTAAAAATAAAAATAAAAATCTTTGTCTCTTACATCTCTGAGGAAAGTGAGACCATCAGAGGTGAATTTCCTTAAATCCCAAATTCCACCAGCCACTACCACAAAACCTACCTTCAACCAATTTTGTTTTGTTTTGTTTTGTTTAGATGGAGTCTCTCGATCTGGCGCCCAGACTGGAGTGCAGTGGCGTGATCTCGGCTCACTGCAATCTCCGCCTCCCAGGTTCAAGCGATTCTCCTGCCTCAGCCTCCCGAGTAGCTGGGATTACAGGTGCCCGCCTACGTTCGGCTAATTTTTGTGTTTGTAGTAGAGATGGGGTTTCACCATGTTGGCCAGGCTGGTCTCGAACTCCTGATCTCAAGTGATCCACCCGCCTCGGCCTCCCAAGGTGCTGCGATCACAGGCGTGAGCCACCGAGCCCGGCTCCTTTTCACGGAGTCCTTTTCTTCTCCCTCTTTCTTCTTAGAAGAGGTGTTCTGTCCTCTCAAGATTAATGTCTCCACCTGAACTCAGGATCCTTCCAATCTACCCAAGGAAAGACTTTGTTCTGTTGATGAAAAAAGACAAACTTTGTGAAATATTTGAAGAGGTTAAATATACTCTGATCAAAACATGAGTAACCATGGCCTGGGACACAGCCTCAAGAAGTCCTGAGAACATGTGCCCAAGGTGGTTGGGTTACAGCTTGGTTTTATACATTTTAGAGAGACAGAAGTTGTAGGCAAAGACATAGATCAATACATGTAAAACGGGGGGCGGTGCTCACAGATCATAGGTGGATTCAGAGACTTTATGATTGGTTGAAAAAGCTAAGCTTTTCCTAAAGAGTTGAAGTTAGCAGAAAGAAATGTTTGAGTTAAAATGAGGGGGACTGTGGAAGCCAAGATTCTTGTTATGTAGATGAAGCTTCCAGGTAGCATATGTTATAGGACCTTAAAATGTGTCAGACTCTTGGTTAAATCTCTCCTGGATCAGGAAAAGACCTGAAAAAGGAAAGGGATTCTGTACAAAATGCAGATTCCCCCCAAAAGAGACAGCTTTGCAGGGTCATTTCAAAATATGTCAAAGAAATATATTTTGGGGTAAAATATTTTTATTTTCTTCAGGGTCCGCTGTCTTGTAATGCTATACCATAGTCAGATTGGAGTTGGGTAATCTTATTGCTACAAGAGTCTGTTTTGTCAGTCTTACGATCTCTATTTTCATTTCATGAAAATGGTTTAGACCAGTTTAATGCTGGTCTAAACTCCAAAGGGAGGGAGTATAATGAGATATGTCCAATCTGCCTTCCCATCATGGCCTTAACTAGTTTTTGAGGTTTTCTTTAGGATCCCCTTGGCCACAGAGGGTGGAGGGAGACCTATTCAGTTGGTTGGGGAGCTAAGAATTTCATTTTTTATTTATATTTCCATTACTTATCCCTTCTCCTTCATGTATTTTCAACCTCTGCCTCTCTTCTTATTCCTATATACTTACAGTGTGTAAACCTGCTATCTATCTCATCTTTAATTTTTTTACTTTCTGCCTTCTTTCTTTGCAACTTAATTTTCTACTTCTACTTTCTGACTTCCCAGTCTTCCTCACCCTTTCCTTAAGTCTACTGAAATTAACAGTAATCTTCTCATTTTGTAATCTAATGGTACTATCATAGAATGGAAGCATTCTATGCAACAATCTAAAATAAAGAAGATCATCTCTATATACTGATAGGGAATGATCTGGAAATTAGGAGTTAAGAGAAAAAAACTAGATGCTAAGTCCTGTGCATAGTAGTCTACCAATTGTGTATTATATATGTCTTTTCAGGAGAGAGATAGGTAGGTTGGAAGATAGTGTAAACTGAAGAATCACCTTTCTAAATTTGAGATATACAAATTTAGAAAGGAGATTTCTTTTCTTTTTTTTCTGAGACAGAGTCTTGCTCTGTCACCCAGGCTGGAGTGCAGTGGCTCAATCTCATCTCACTATTACCTCCGCCTCCCGGGTTAAGTGATTCTCCTGCCTCAGCCTCCCAATTAGCTGGGATTACAGGCACATGCCATCACACCCAACTAATGTTTGTATTTGCAGTAGAGATGGGGTTTCACCATGTTAGCCAGGCTGGTCTCAAACTCTTGACCTCATGATCTGCCCACCTCGGCCTCCCAAAGTGCTGAGATTACTGGCATTAGCCACCGTACCCAGCTGAGACTTCTTTTCTTATAAAGAGTTAAAACCTGCAAGGTGGCCATACTGACAGGCTTGGAAGTGTAGCCTACAGTAGAAACCATTAGCAGGCACTTTGAAGGAGGAAGGATTGAGGCAGGAGCTTTATGCTGAATGGGTTGGCTAAACATACGCATTCAACAGATTGAATATTCACTATGGGGGGTCCTGACACATGTATACTGAATAGCATGCATGTTACATGCATCCCATGTTCACTTTGGGGTAGAGACTTAACATTAATTGCATTATGTAATTATAATATCATTTTGATATAGAGGGCAATTATAATTACGTAATGCATTTAATGTTAAAGGTGAAGCAGGAATACAAAGGCACTCAAGTGCTCAGCCACTGTCAACTAGCCAGAACCAGTCCATGGTCGGTGGTCTCTTATCAGGAGAAAGTTACTGAAATCAGTCTCTTGTCCAATCAAAGCTGTTGTAGTTATGGCTTGTGGGACAGAGTCTCAGGTAGTCCGCATCTGGTGGTAAATAAGCTGCAATAGTTTTAATATTGCTTATCTCAATGCCAGCACTTGTTTAACTGCTAGAAAAAAAAAAAGAAAGAAAGAAACCTTAGGCAGTTAGAACATAGCTCATTCATTCATTCATTCATCTTTGAGACAGGATCTTACTCTGACACCCAGGCTGGAGTTCAGTGGCATGAACATGGCTCACTGCAGCCTCAACCTCCTGGGCTCAGGCGATCCTCCCACCTCAGCCTCCTGAGTAGCTGAGACTATAGGTGCATGCCACCACATTCAGGTAATTTAACTTTTTTTTTCTTTTTCTTTTTCTTTTGTAGAGAGAGGGTCTCACTCCATTGCCCAGACTGGTCTCAAACCCCTGGACTCAAACAGTCCTCCCACCTTGGCCTCCCAAACAGGTGTGAGCCATTTTACCTGGCCCAGAACATAGGTTATTCTTTAAGTGCAGGGGTGCATGACAACCCTTTCCTGGCGTGGCCTTAGATCCTGTTTGTAATTTGGTATCTTATTGCCACAAAGAGTCTGTTCCATCAGTTTTGTGATCTCTATTTTAACGGCTGGTCAGTTGTGTCTAAACCACAGCAGAGAGGGGTTATAACGAGACATGTCTGACTCTGCTGATGCCAGGAATTCAGTTTTTAAGGTTTCTCAGGGGTCCCCTTGGTCAAAAGAGGGTCCATTCAGTTGGTTGGGGGGCTCAGGATTTTAATTTTAGTTATCAACAAATAGATGGATGTAACATATATTTTTATCCTAGTATATGCATATATTAGCTCTGAAAGGATGCATTAAAGAGTGGCTACCACTGGGGAGGGGAATCAGGAACAAGAGGGAGAAAAAAATTCACTTTTCTCTCTATACCATTTTGTGCTGTTTAAATTTTTAATCGTATGCTCTTTGCTTATTTTTAAAGCTTTTAAACTTTATTTTATTTTAGGCAGGGTCTTGTTCCATCACCAAGGCTGAAGTGCAGTGGCACCATCTTGGCTCACTGCAGCCTTGACTTCCTGGGGTCAAGTGATCCTCCCACCTCAACCTCCCAAGTAACTGGGATTACAGGTGCACACCACCATACCTGACTAATTTTTGTATTTTTGGTAGAGATGGGATTTCACATGTGGCCCAGGCTGGTCTCGAACTCCTGATCTCAAGGGATCCGCCTACCTCAGCCTCCCAAAATGGCAGGATTACAGGTGTGAGCCACTGCACCCATCCCTAAACATTTTTTTTTAAAGGTCTAGTTCTCAATCATATCTTCCTTTCACTTTTTTCTTCCTTGACTGCTGGGATACACTCCTTCCAGGAGTCATAGCAGGAGTTTCCCCCTACTCCTTCAGACCTTTCCTTTACCTTGCAGACTCCTTCTTTCACCTGCCCCTTAAATTCAGGGACAAAATAAATATTTATTACATACTTATTATGTGTCAGGCATTGTTCTAGGCACTGAAAAGACATAATAATGAATAAAATTGACACGAGTCCCTGTCCTCATGGAACAAACACTCTGGTGGTGTGGAACACAGTCTCAACATGGAAGTCATCACTTCCTCCCTCCATGCATACAAACATCACTACTGACATCAAATGATGGAACCTGTGTCCTCTCCCCGCACATATAGGCTAGCCTTGAGATTTTTTATTTTTTTAAGTAATGGAATGTGGCAATAATGAAGTTCTGAATCAAGGCCTTAAAGAGAACTGTCAGCTTCCATGTTTCTCTCTGAAAAGCCAGCTTCCATGGTATACTCCAGATTGATTAGCCATATGAAAAGAGAGGTCACATGGATAAACATTGAGGTACCAGACATATGAGTAAAACCTTCTCGTACCTTCCAGGCTGGCCCAGTCACCTTCTGAATGCAGCTGAATGAGTGGCATCAGCCAATGCCAAGTGAAGCAGAAGAACAGCCTAGTCAAGCACTTCCTGAATTCCTGACCTAAATTCCTGAGAAATAATAAGTTGTTGCTTTAAGCCACCAAGTTTTGGGGTGGTTGGTTATGCAGCAATAACTGAAACAAGTGGAAAGAGTGGGAGATAATAAACAAATCTAAAATATGGTAATGACCAGTGCTATAAAGAGGCAAAATAGTGCAGTAGCTAAAAGCCCATGCTGGAGCCAGACGGCCTGCATTCACATTTCAACTCCAGCTTTGTGACACAATTTGTTTAACCTCCCTGTGCCTCAATTTCATCATCCAAGAAACGGATAGTAATGTCACCTACTTTATGGAGTGATGTGAGGTTTAAATGACCCAATAATATGTAAAGTGCTATGTATGGTACCTGGTACATAGTAAGTGTTATGTGTGTTGTTATTATTGAGAGCAACAAAGAAAGGTAGGGAAATAGAAGGCAAAGGCCTAATTTTATATTAACAGGACAGGGAAAGCCTCTCTTTTAAGAAGACGTCTGAACAGAGACTTGTAAAGAAGTGAGAACATAAACTACGTGGACATAACTGCAAAGGCAAGGAGGGCGGTGCTGCTAGAGCTGAGAAAAGAGTGGGGAGGTGAGAGATAAGAGTCAGTAGATAATGATCTGGTAATAGGACCAGGAAAAGAACTATGGGTTTATCTGAGTGATACAGGCAACCCTTGGAGACCTTTTCACAGAGGGTTTTGTAATCTGGCTTCCCTTTTTCAAGGGATGATTCTTCTGCTTTGTGGAGAGTAGAGAACAGAATGTAGGAGTGGAAGAGTGGAAGCGGAAAGATCAATAAGAGGCTAATGTAATAGTTGCAGATGGTTATGATGGCTTAGCCCCAAGCAGCAATGGAGGAAAGGTAAAAAGCAATTTGATTCTGGATTTATTTTGAAGGTAGAGCCTGCCATATTTGCTCATTGATTAGAAATGAGCTTTGAAAGAAAGAAGAATTAAGGCCTGAGTAAAGGCCTTAATTGGTAAAGATGAGCCGGCTGGGCACGGTGGCTCACACCTGTAATCCCAGCACTTTGGGAGGCTGAGGCAGGAGGATCACCTGAGGTCAGGAGTTTGAAACCAGCCTGACCAACATGGTGAAACCCCGTCTCTAATGAAAATGCAAAAATTAGCTGGGTGTCATGGCATCTGCCTGTAATCCCAGTTACTAGGGAGACTGAGGCAGGAGAATCACTTGAACCCGGGAGGCGGAAGTTGCAGTAAGCAACCTTGTACTCGACTCCGTCACAAAAAAAAAAAAAAAAAAAAAAGTGGTAGGCTATCATTTACTGAGATAGGGAAGACTGGAAAAAGAGTATGGTGGAGGCTATGGGAAGGAAGTATTAGGTTTTCATGTTCAGAAAATGGCAATATTTTATATGGCTACTAGGCATTGAATGGATAGGAGTCTGGTGTTGAGGAGAGTGATCAGGGTTGGAGATATAACATTAGAAGTCATTGATAGAAAAGAGAAGCAGTCTGAAGCCTGAGCCCTGAGACACTCATTCTATTTAGAGATTGTGAAGATGGAAAGCATCTAGTCCAAGATCCTGCTGAGTTCTCTGAAGGGAGAAATCATTTGTATTTGAGAAACAGAAGGCCAAAAATAGCTAACAGAGAAGGAGTGACAGGGAAGAGTGGCACAAAATGGGGTTGCAATGTTCATGTAGGGGTTGGTAGGCCAGGGTGTGACTTTGTATTTTATCCTAAATGCATCAGAAAGTTTTAAGTGGGGGAATGACCTGACCTGATTTGTATTTTTCGGAGTTCATTCTAGCATGTGCTTTACATGTACTTCCATTTCCTTACGCAGAATATTAAAAAGATGTTTACTTAAGAGTTAGGAGTTCATAAAATTAATATTATTTGTGTAAATTCATTCAGACTGAATAGATTATAGGAAATTTAGGAAGGAAGTAACCACCCAGTGGCTTCACCTTGCCTGCTGCCTAGATGGAGCTGATTTATCAAGACAGGGAAATTACAATGGAGAAAGAGTAATTCAGATAGAGCTGGCTGTATGGGAGACCAGAGTTTTATTGTTACTCAAATCAGTCTCGGGGGATTGGAGCTTTTAAAGACAAAGTGGAAGGTAGGGGCTTGGGAAGTGGGGAGTGCTGACTGGTAAGATTGGAGATGGAATCATAGGGGGTCGAAGTGAGGTTTTCTGACTGTCTTCTGTTCCTGGGTGGGATGGCAGAACTGGTTGAGCCAGATTATGGGTCTGGGTGGTGTCAGCTGATCCATCCAGTGTAGGGTCTGCAAAATATCCCAAGCACTGATCTTAGGTTTTATAATAGTAACATTATCCCCAGGAGCAATGTGGGGAGGTTCAGACTCTTGGAGCCAGAGGCTGCATGACTCCTAAACCTAATTTCTAGTCTTATAACTAATTTATTAGTCCTGCAAAGGCAAACTGGTCCCCAGGCAAGAAGGGGCCCTTTTTCATGACAGGGTAATTATCAATTTTGTTTCAGAGTCGAACCATGAACTGAATTCCTTCCCATAGTTAGTTCGGCCTTCACCCAGGAATGAACAAGGACAGTTCAAAGATTAGAAGCAAGATGGAGTCGGTTAGGTCTGATCGCTTTCACTGTCATAATTTCCTCAGTTATGATTTTTGCAAAGGTGGTTTCAGAAGCAGGGAAACTTAGTAGAAGGTATTGCATTAGGCCAGATGAGGGACGGTGATGCTTGGACTAGGGAGAGACAGCTGTATGAATAGAGAATTAGATAGATTTGAGTTATTTTCTGGAAGTAGAATTGACATGATTTACTGATGGATTAGATGTGAGATTTTATTTGTAAGCTGCCTGGGTTTACTTTCCTGAGTAACTCATTGATGGGAATACCATTTTCTGAACTGGAGAAAACTAAGGAGAAGCCATCTCTGCACAGTTCGAGAAATCTGTTTTTGATATATTATTAAACTTTGGAATACCTTTTAGGCAATCAAGTAGAAATGTCAAATTGACAGTGTTGTAGAGAGAAGTCAGGGCTGGAGACAGAGATTTGAGAATTATTCATAGATAGGTGCCATTCAAAGTCAAGGGACTAGATGAAGTTATCTAGAAGCAAAGTACAGATAAGCAAGTGTTGAAAAGGCCCAGACTGAACACTGGGTCCACTTAAATTAGGAAGCTGAGCAGGGGAGGAGGAATCAGCAAAGATGGTTGCAGAAGAATCCCCAGAGAGATAGGAGGAAAACCAAGGAAGTGTCCACTTCACAGAATCAAGGAGGCTTTCATAAAGGGTGGCATGATTATGGTGCTAAATGCCACCGAAGAGTAAAGCAAGGTAAGATCTGAGAAGTAGTCTTTGGACTTTGATAACATGGAATTTCTGGTGACTTGGCAAAGGCAGGTTTGCTAGAGCAATAAACACAGAAACTTTATTGGGGTGAGTTAAAGACAGAATAGGAGGTGAGGGAGGGAAGACATCTCCTTCAAGGTTTGCTGTGGAGTCAAAACCTGGGGCGGTATCTAGAGAGATTGTGGGGTCAAAGTATAGAGTAGATACTACAAACCCAAGCATTTAAAAACAACGACGACAGACCCAAGCATTTAAAAACGACGACAGATAGTATGACAGCAAAGCTGGATTTTCTACTGGACAGAATCTGATCTTAAAAGGAAAACAGAAAAAATATCCAAATTTATCTCTCTATATATTGTCATAGACTCAATACTGCGAGTGCACAGTCTGGATCAAATCTACTTATAAATATAAGTTCTTTTATCATGGCATATATAACACTAATTTACAAACCTGTCTGTCTCTCTTATTGGAGTCTAAGCTCTCAGACTATTTTACTCATTTTTAAATTATCAAGTCTAGCACAGTGCCTTGCACTTTACTGACTATTCGATGAATTCATTTATTGAGATTCAGCAATTTAATAATTTGTTGAAATGCAGTTCATTGAAATAGACATAAGTACTTCCCTTTTCTGTCACTTACCCGATTGCCATTGGTTATAGTTCACATCCTCTG
The DNA here is from genome assembly GCF_002776525.5 of Piliocolobus tephrosceles. NCBI lineage: Eukaryota > Metazoa > Chordata > Mammalia > Primates > Cercopithecidae > Piliocolobus > Piliocolobus tephrosceles. The sequence goes on from NC_045444.1 coordinate 88,158,674, forward strand.
ATTGGCTGCCCACTGGGAGGAATTGAAGAGAGTTCCTCCCACTTCCCTATCCTTAAAAGTCATACAAGACAAGACAAGGATCTTCCTGGTCTCAAATGGCAAAAAGACTGAAGGCAATGGCTTTTCTGCCCCAGAGTGATCCACAAGTGTGGAGTGGTATGTGATGCAGCCTTTGGGAGGTGATGATATTTGGAATAATTTTTATAATGTTACAATATGATATATTTTTAATGTACTATTTGCAAACTTCTTTGTGTGTACATTTTATCCTCAAAACAACCCCATCCTAGGAATAATTATTCCTAAAATACAGATGAAGAAACTGAGGCCCAGTGACCTGTCCAAGTTCATTTAACTATTCTAAGTGAGAGAGGGACTCAAACCCAGGTCTCCAAACTCCAAATACTCTGCTTTCTCCCTCCTTCAACCCCTAATCAATCAAGGTGTTTTTATTTCATTTTTTATTTTTTGAGACAGGGTCTCACTCTGTCACCCAGGCTGGAGTACAGTGGGGCAACCATGGCTCACTGCAGTCTCTAACTCCTAGGCTCAAACAATCCTCCTGCCTCAGCCTCCTGAGTAGCTGGGACTACAGCTGCTTGCCACCACACCCAGAAAATTGTTTATTGTTTTTTTGATATTGGGTCTCATGCTGTCACACAGGCTGGAATGCAGTGGCACCATCATGGCTCACTGCAGCCTCGACCTCGTGGGCTCAAGTGATCCTCCTGCTTCAGCCTCCTGAGTAGCTGGGACCACAGGCAGGTACCACCATATCCAGATAATTTTTTGATTTTCTGTAGAGACAGGGTCTCCCTATGTTGCCCACACCAGTCTTGAACTCCTGACCTCAAGTGATCCTCCCACCTCAGCCTACCCAAAGGGCTGGGATTACAGGTGTGAACTACCACACCCGGACAAATTAAGGTATTAAGTAGAGTTCAGGACTAATATAAAAAGTGCGGTTTAAGAAAGGGATGATAGAGGATAACAGAAATGAAATAACGGGGTCAGCGAAGGCCAGTATTAAAAACTGAGGATAAGATTCATGGAAGGGTGGTAACAGGGATATGCCTCAGAGGGGGATCAGAATGAATACTAAGTAAACATTGGTTCCAGGATCCCATCCTGTGTGTATGTATATGTGCGTTTGTGGGAGAGGTGTATTCACATTTATGTAAATACTCTTATTTAATTTGACAAGTGTTTCTTAGGACTCTAAAAGAGGTAGAAGATCTAGTTTATACCCTGATAGTATGCTTACCATCTTGTGAGGAAAACAATAAAAATAGTGATTAGAAAGAACAAATCAGGATTGGGTGCGGTGACTTGCGCCTGTAATCCCAGCACTTTGGGAGGCCAAAGTGGGGGGATCACCTGAGGTCAGAAGTTCAAGACCAGCCTGACCAACACGGTGAAATCCTGTCTTTACTAAAAATACAAAAATTAGCTGGGTGTGGTAGTGCACTCCTGTAATCCCAGATACTTGGGAGGCTGAGGCAGGATAATCACTTGAACCTGGGAGGCAGATGTTGCAGTGAGCCAAGATCGTGCCACTGCACTCCAGCCTGGGTGACAGAGCAAGACGCTGTCTCAAAAAAAAAAAAAAAAAAAAAAAGGATTGCACAAATCAGTCAGTGAGTGACCCAGAGCTCCGCCTTGGGGGAAGTCAGTATTGGGGAGGGGAGGCCAAAGAAACAAGGAAAGGTTTAGCAGAGATGGCACCTCAGTCTGGACTTGAAGGAGGGCTAGGCACAACGGAAGGGGAACATGTCAGATGAGAAACACTTTGAAGGTTCAGTCAGATGAGCAAGGGAGGTTGGTTAGAAAGAGGAGCTACTGGTGTGGCTCCTGTGAACAGAGGTAGGTAGGGCACGATAGAGTCAGGTAGTTAGAAGCCAAGCTGAGGAATTGACACTTAATTCCATAGGTAAATAGGGGACCTTTGAGGATGTTTAATCAGAAATGATCAAAGAGGCATTTAAAAAAATAAACCACCGAAAGATCTTCTGTGCTTTCTTTCTTTCTTTTTTTTTTTTTTTTTTTTTTTGAGATGGAGTCTCGCTCTGTTGCCCAGGCTGGAGTGGAGTGGCCGGATCTCAGCTCACTGCAAGCTCCGTCTCCCAGGTTCATGCCATTCTCCTGCCTCAGCCTCCCGAGTAGCTGGGACTACAGGTGCCCGCCACCTCGCCCGGCTAGTTTTTTGTATCTTTTAGTAGAGACGGGGTTTCACCGTGTTAGCAAGGATGGTCTTGATCTCCTGACCTAGTGATTCGCCCGTCTTGGCCTCCCAAAGTGCTGGGATTACAGGCTTGAGCCACCGTGCCCGGCCTTCTTCTGTGCTTTCAAAGTACAGTTGTAGTCTGGGTACCTTATTCAACTTAACTATTAAAATAGAGACTGTGCGTATGTGTGTGCGTGTGTGCATGTGTCTGCGTGTGTGTGCATGTTGCATTTTTTATTCTTACTGAATTAGATTACATTTCATCCCTCAAGTTAAACAAGGTAGTTAAGAACAACTTAGACTATTGTTTTTAAAATATATATGCTGTGATTCTAAGTGGGTGAGACCTTAGAAAAGGGGCACTCACCCCTCATTGATATCTGGGAGTATTTTACTATGTGGCTAAACTTCATGCAAGAAGATAAAGCCCAAAATGATGAGCAGAGACCTGTTGATGACATGCAGTAATTTGGAGGAATGATTTAAATAGCAATGCTTCTACTCATCTCATACCAAAACATAATTAGTGGATTGAATGACTGATCACCAGCTGCAGGTAAGCAGATACTAGCTTGCTGTTTTTAGAATGGAAGCACATGCTGTTTGAGACTTGTTGAGACACATTCATAAATCCTATATTGACATAAATAATTAGACATCGGAGCCAGAATATTTTAATAAAAAGTAAATATCTAGATTTAAATAAAATGTCCTTCTATACCGGAATAGTTTTATGCAATGTGTGCCTAATGATGTTATACTTCTCTGTCTTATTCTTTTCTTGTCTCAGTGTTGTTGGCAAAGCCTGTGCTGTTGACATGGCCTAGCATTCTGATCTCAATCTGGGCATTACAAGCACCCTGGTTTGTGTTTTTCTTTTTAAGATTTCTTTCTTTTTTTTTTTTCTAAAATTTAAGAGCGGTAGTTTAGGGCTAAAGAGCTTCTTTTTATGTATTACAATGCACAACACATACATTGTTATATATGTTTTTATTTAAAAAGCATTAGTCCCCCTAGCTACCAAAAAATCATGCCTCAGATATTTGTTTGCAAGTGAATTGTTTTCCCATAGAAACAGTGAGGTTAATAATGGTTTAGTTCCTGGGCTGACTTACGATTACTGATTTATGACGTCGTTCTTAGCTGAAAGCAATGGTTTTGCAGTATTTTGTAATTTAGAAAATGAGAAGAAAAAACCCTTGGTATGGAGTGAGTCACTTTTCATGAATATCGGTGCTTAAAGAAAAGCATGTTTCAGGACCAGGACCAAGAGATCCACGGAAACTGTGGAGTTGTGGGGCACAGTGAAGAAGGGGTTGGTGAGCAGAAACAGCACCCTGCCCAGCCATATGGGAGCCCGAGGCAGAAGGAACGATGTGTGCCTTTATACTTATGGATGTCAAAATATCCTCCCACATATTGAATCAAGTAGAAAAAGTTAATACAATGCCTATAATTTGGGAAACACCTACATATAAAGCCCCATGTTGTCAATCTGTTCTCACATAGAGATCAACCCTCATAAACCCACCCTGTGGGGGCAGAGAGGAGGATTGGGGGGGGCCCTCCTGGCAGCACAGTGACCTGGGACCTGTGGACTGATTGGAAATCACTATTCTCTTTTTAAAATTCTGCTACTGATTATTTTGCTAATCATGGATTTTTGTGCATTAATTTTTATTTTAATTAATTTTTTTTTTTAGACTGAGTCTCACTCTGTTGCTCAGGTTGGAGTGCAGTGGTGCAATCTCGGCTCACTGCAACCTTCACCTCCCAGGTTCAAACAATCCTTCTGCCTCGGCCTCCCGAGTAGCTGGGACTACAGGCACCCGCCACCGCGCCCAGCTAATTTTTATATTTTTTAGTAGAGACAGGTTTTCACCATGTTTGTCAGGCTAGTCTTGAACTCCAGACCTCAGGTGATCCACCCACCTCAGCCTCCCAAAGTGCTGGGATTACAAGAGTGAACCACCACACCCAGCCTATTTTAATTTTAAAGTTTGTTTTAGAAATATTGCATTGTGAGATTATTTATTATTTTTATGCATTTAACTACTGAGTGTTTTGGGGTCCCCTTATGCTTCCTTTCAGTTCCAGCACCCATGGGAAACAGTGAGGAAGGGAGCTGCATAAGGGGTCCTCCAGGCGAAAAGATTCCCTCTTTCTTTTTCTTTTTCTCCATTCTTTCTTTTGTTTCTTCCTCTTTCCCTCCCTCTCTCCCTTCCCTTTTTCCTTTCCATTTTTTTTTCTTACTTTGCATCTCCACCTCCATCCCTGGCTGCTACAGAAGACTCTGCTATGGGCAGGAGCCACCGGATACTAGGGGCTGGGAGCTGGGAGGAGGACAGAATTTCTTAGGGGTGAATGGTCTAAACAATTTGCACAAAGCTTTAAAATACTTAAATTTAAAAAATGTGGTTAGCCCCTCTACATTTCAGAGCCTTGGGGCCAAGTCTGGCTTGTCCAGCTCTAGCAACTGTTAGGCTTATGTATGTGATAAAGGCAATTGGAGGAGTGAGAAAATCTTATGAAGCAACTGAGTAGGGCGAAGAAAAAAGATTTTTTAACAAAGGATGAGTGTACATTTGAGAAAGAGTGCCTGAGGTGGAACCAACTTGGCTGTGAATAGCAAAGTCCAAGGAAAATTGGGGTAGGTGGAGAGGTTTGGGGTTTGGAAGGGCATCATCATCTTGAGGAAAAAAGAGTTGGCAGGGAAGAAAAGGTGATTTAGTCAGTTCTCCATCCTGGCCACCGAGTGGTGCTGTCGGTACAAGGCTGTCTTCTTTCTGGAATGAAGGCCAGAAAGGGTCCAGGCACCCTGGGATTGAGATGGGGAGAGGGAGTCTTAGAGGATCTCCCACACAATTTGTGAATATCAGAAATTCACAAATCAGGTTTTTGTAACTTGCGTTTATTTGTATTTATACATCCACAAAATATGCATATTTTAAAGTAATACTAACTTGCAGAAGACGTTTTCAAACAGTTCTAAAATTACTGTTTTTGGTACTGTGAAGTGTGCTGAACTTCATGAAAAAGGAGGGTTTCCAGGCCAGACCACTTTATTCTGACAGAGCAAGAAACTTTAGGATAATATTAAAGAAGTTAATGGGAGCGTTTTAATGTACTTCACAGGAATTAACAATGACAAGTTGTACAAAGATATCATTCTTTAGTCAACAGGCTGGGCACTTCTATAGTGGACTGATTGTTCTGTGTGCACACTGACTGTGAGGGACTGCTAGAGAAAGAGGCATGGAATTGAAGACAGCAGGTGGAGGACGCTCACCTCAGCCTCTGTTTTAGTAATGCATTGTTTCCTATCAGAGAGGAAGTTCTTTTCACATGACTACCAAAAAGCAAATCCTACATACAAGGAATGATGTGCTGAGCTGTCAGATCCACTGTGTCAGGGGAAAGGGTGCTTCCTCACTGTGTGGAGACACGGCTAAGTCCCTGGCGTCAATACCAGTGAGTTTATTTATTTTTATTTTTTCAAGACAGTTTTGCTCTTGTCACCCAGGCTGGAGTGCAATGGCACAATCTTGGGTCACTGCAACCTCTGCCTCTCAGGTTCAAGCGATTCTCCTGCCTCAGCCTCCCAAGTAGCTGGGATTACAGGTGCACACAACCACACCCAGCTAATTTTTGTATTTTTAGTAGAGACAGGGTTTCACCATGTTGGCCAGGCTGGTCTCAAACTCCTGACCTCAGGTGATCCGCCCACCTCCTCCACCCAAAGTGCTGGAATTATAGGCGTGAGCCATCGATCCCAGCACCAGTGAGTTTAAATTCTCCCTGATACCTATGCTCTAAAAAACTTTGAACAATTTGCGGGAACAATTTGGGGAACATTTATTCCCCCAACTTATCCAAAATTGGGGGAATAAATGTCTACATCACAGAATTAACTAAGATAATGTATGCAAAGTGCTTGTTTAGAACAAATACAAAATGGTAGCCATATTCGGTGATAATGCCTGCTGAAGGAAGGCAGAAGCAAGCACAGGCATAAAAACTCTGGTATGACTCCTCATCTCTACATTCTTAAATTGTATGAAGAAGGAAAATGGTCAAGTAGGCTAAAAGTATGGCCTCTGCAGCTGATCCACCTTGGTTCAAATCCTAGTTCTACCACTTCTTGCTTGTTTGGGCAAATTATTTAATAATTTTGCCACAGAATGGTTATGAGTAAATGTAAGTAAACCACGTGTTTGCCTTCTTATTATTTTCACTTCCTAGAGCCAGAAGACTTGTACTAACTTCATGACAAGTTGCCTCACCCTGGGACCTGACTGTGCTATATTTGCAACCTGTTCTTTATAAAAAGAACGTTGAGTCATTCTTTTAAAAATTCATGCTGTTATATTGAAAGTGGAAAATTAAATATAAAGTTGTTGTTCTCCATTTCAGGGGAATCACATCATCAGTTCAAGTCCTTTCTGGAATTTTCCCATAGTCCATTCAGACTCAAGAAACCAATCAACCGTACAAATGCAAAGAAAAACAGAAAGTATCTAGTCTGTAGAAGCATAATTTTCTTTTTTTGTTTAGACTGGAAGTAAGAAGTCTTCCACTTTCCCTGCTTCTACAGCTATCCCAAGTATTCCTACAGTTTGAGATGACGAGTCCTTTTTTAGGTACGGTGTTCAGTATACAGTAGTCCCCCTTTATCTGTGAGGGGCGAGGGATATGTTCCAAGACCTTCAGTGGATGCCTGAAATCAAAGCTAGTACCGAATCTCTATATACACTGTGTTTTTTCCTGTACATACCTGCCTATGATAAAGTTTAATTTATATTGGGGACTTATTTAATTTATATTGGGGACAAAAACTAATAACAAAATAGAACAATTGTAACAATATATCAGCATCGCTAGTCTTGCACTTTGAGGCCATTAGGTAAAATAAGGGTTATTGAACACAAGTGCAGAGATACGGTTGATCTGATAACCTAGAGGGCTACAAAGTAACTAATAAGAGGGAAGAATATACAGGGTGAATACACTGGACAAAGGGATGATTCACATCCTGGGCAGGTTAGTGTGAGATTTTTATCACACTACTCAGGATGGCGTGCAATTTAAAACTTACGTGGTGTTTATTTCTGGAATTTTTCATTAAATATTTTCAAACTGTGGTTGACCACGGGTAAGTGAAACCATGGAAAGTAGAACCATGGATTAGGAGAGGACTACTGGAATTGCATTGTTTCACAAGCTAAGCCATTCTGTCACAAGAACACCTTACAATGAGATTTCCTTACCTGCCTGTGCAACGTCCTTTTTTTTTTTTTTTTTTTCCCTTTGGCACGTCAAATGCTTTCCAGTAGATTTAGAATGTGGACCTACACATATGGAATCAGTCAGTATTCTTGAGCATTCCATTTGTAGTTAAAAGAATTTTGATCCACAACCAGTAATCTTGTTTCAGGAGTGAAGTCCAGGATGTGGAGAAAGCCTGAATGAAAGGCAGGAATCTAGTATCAAGGCAAGGACCGTGGAATTTAAGGCTAGAAACCTAACCATATTATTCGCAGGGCCCCAGGAATGGTCTTTTAAAGCCAGTAAAAACTCAATAACTCACCAGTTTCGAACCTTACTCTTTATTAAAAACAGTGGAAATAGAAGATAACACTGGAATTTGCAACATCAACTTCATTGTAAAAAGTAAGTTAAAGAAAACAAATAGGATACTATTATGCAATAATAGTATGATATAAAGAAGGAACAGATATATGTGTAAGGATACAAAGGAGACCGAGATACCATGTGCCTGCAGTTCTGCTGACTGTCAGCAGACAGCACTCTCAGCATGTCAGTTTCAAGTTGGGGTACTCCAGGAAGAAGGAAGAAGTGTGACTTAAGAATTGGCTGGGCCTGATGGCTCCCATCTGTAATCCCAGCACTCTGGGAGGCCAAGGCAGTTAGATCACCTGAGGTCAGGAGTTTGAGACCAGCCTGGCCAACATGGTGAAACCCCATCTCTACTAAAAATACAAAATTAGCCAGGTGTGGTGGCACATGCCTGTAATTCTAGCTACTTGAGAGGCTGAAGCAGGAGAATCACTTGATCCCAGGAGGTAGAGGCTGCAGTGAGCTGAGATCGCACCACTGCACTCCAGCCTGGGCAATAAGAGCGAAACTCTGTCTCAAAAAAAAAAAAAAAAAAGAATTGTAATCTATTGTTTTTATTTTTTACCAAAAGACATACCATCTTTTTACAAAGGATAATGTTACATACCTCCTGATTAATGAACTAGAGTCACTTATTGCTGGCTTAGTTTATCTATTACTGGTTTATTCAAAATATAACAACTCATTTAAAGTTCAGCCTTATAATTAGCAAGAAATGTGAGCACACTAAGAGACAGTTCATGCTCTTTTACAAATACAAGTTATTAATGTCTCCTCATTAAATAAAATTTGTGAAATTTGGTATATAGTCTTTGGGGAGTTTTATAAATATTTTCTACTATTTGCTATTTTATTTTATTGTTTACTTATTTTGAGATAGGGTCTCGCTGTATTGCCCAGGCAGGAGTGCAGTGGCGAGATCTTGGCTCACTGCAACCACCATCTCCCAGGTTTAAGCGATTTTTGTGCCCCAACCTCCCAAGTAGCTAGGATTTCAGCCACATGCCACCACACTAGGCTAATTTTTGTATTTTTAGCAGAGATGGGGTTTTACCATGTTGGCCAGGCTGGTCTCAAACTCCTGACCTCAGGTGATCCACTTGCCTTGGCATCCCAAAGTGCTGGGACTACAGGTGTGAACCACCATGCCCGGTCTATTTGCTAGTTTAATAACCTTGGGGGAAAGTTACTTAAACTCCCTGAACTCTGTTCCCTCCATGATTAAATGTGGTTAATAATGGTACCTACCTCACTGTCATGGCATTGTAAGGATTAATCTCTGCCTGCATGGAGCCTGGCACAGAGCAAGCACTGACATGGCAGCTGTTGCTATGATGATGATAATGATTGCTGTACTTTCATTGAAAGCCTCCACCACCCTTGATGAAAGTAGCCATGAATATAAAAAAAAAGAAATACATTATCAAAATGTATAGATTTAGTATAAAATGTGTTTTTTAAAACACTGTTATTTTTCTACATTTTTGTTCAGAAGTCAAATACACAGAAATGAATCTCCCTATAGTTATCACTCAGTTTAAACGATGATCAATATTTTTACCACTTTTGTATTTTCTATCCCCAGAATATATGTCTGCAGTATTTTAAAGGAAGCCTGAAAATTATGCCATTCTACCTATAAATACTTAAGTATGCATCTCTAATGGCAGGATTCTTTTAAAAACATAATCATCATGCAAAATTAAAAATAAATTCTTAAAACCATCTAATACCATATTTGAATTTCAATACTTCTTTCAGGAATGTCATTTCACAGTTAATTTGTTCAAATCAGGATCCAAACAATATCTATATATTGCATTTGTTTGTTATCGTTTGTCTTTTTTTTTTTTAGAGACAGCATCTTGCTCTGTCACCCAGTCTGAAGTGCTGTGGCACAACCATGGCTCACTGCAGCCTTGACCTCCTGAACTCAAGCAATCCTCCCACCTCAGCCTTCCCAGTTGCTAGGACCACAGGTGCGTGCCACTACACCTGTCTAATTTTTTCAGTTTTTGTGGAGGTGGGGTCTCACTATGTTACCCAGGCTGTTCTTGAACTCGTAGATAAAGCAATTGTCCCACTTCGATCTCTCAAAGTATTGGGATTACAGGCGTGAGCCGCTGGGCCTGGCCCCTAAGTCTTTCAAATTCTCTTCATTTTCTTCTTATTTAATGCCATAGATTTGTTAGAGAAATCTCTTCGAGATTTTTGTCCTTGCTGTTTTGCCTATTTGATTCCTGTGGTATTATTTAATTTCTGTGTCCTCCGTGTTTCTTGTAATTTGGTTTTAGAGCTAGAAACTTTATTAGATTCAGGTTTAATTATTTTCTTTAGTTGCATCACAAGTGGTGCTGTATGTCCTGGTCCATCATAACTGGAGATATATAATATCTGGATGTCCCAAATTTAGTGAAGCTAAGATTGATCTGTGGGCTCAGATGGTGTCAGCCTGACCCCTTCATTGCAAAGTTCCTCATCAATCCTCCACCTAATGATTTTAGCATCCATTAATGATTGCTCTCTTAGATCATTGCATTAGAGATTCCATGATAGTGATATTTGTATTTCTATTCCTTCTTCTGCATTTATTAGCTGGAATTCTCCCATAAGGTAGAAATTTCCCCTCATTAAGTCTTTGATAATCTTGAAAATATAATTTATATAGAAAATACAAAATACAAAAAATACTTGATTTTTCTCCTTTATTAATATTCAGAGTAATAAGTTTGTAAACTGGAAACCTTCAAGTGGGCACTTTTGTTTAGAATTACTGTAAAGTTACAGATTTTATACATTCCATGTGTCATTGCAGTCATTCTTATTCTACTCAAATTGCCCAGTCTTCAACCAACGTGAGTCCCTTTCAGGTTGGCTTTCATATCCTTTTGACAGGACTCCAGTTGGCTTAAGATGAGCCTAGGACATCTTTCTTGATAACTTCCTTGCTTTCTGGCAAGAAAGATATCCCAGGCTCATTTGTTGAGTTCATACTCCAGATCTGGAATCTGGAATCCACCATTTCTCCACGGATGTTTAGCTCTTTCTTTTTAGTGGAAAATGGTGTTAAGAGACCAACATTGGAGCAGTAGGGCTGCTCATTGCTATTGAGTTGTCATTGCTTCTAGGTCTTTTTGGTTGACAGAGCTTTTTTTAAACAAATAAAAGCCATAAGTTTTTATTTCCAAGTCAAATTTAAGATCACATAATTTTTACTTGATTTCTTTGATTTGATATTTACGTCTATTTTCTCTCATGCTGAAAAGTTTGGTTTCCAATGGCATTAGCATAATTACTCACCAGTTTTAACCTAAGATACGCCTATAATAATGATGGGGTTCAGAATATGCTACCCCCAAGTATGGCACCTTGGTATATGAGAAAACAGCAGAAGCAGGAAAGTCATTCTCATCTTCCCATCTTCCTCTCATCCCAGGTCTTGATGAGACCTTAAAGCAGGTCATAAAATCTAACTGATTTCCCTCTAAAGTAGGTCATAAGACCTCAACTCCAGAGATAAGTTTCCTATACCCTGTAAAAAGGAATATCATTATCCCTGAAGACACGGAGATGCCAAGAATAATAAACAGGTCTTGCTAAGTTCTCCCCAGTTTCTTACCATTAGATCAGACCCTTTTGTCCTCCAATCACGTTTCTTCACAATTATCTACTTTTCTTCATCAAGCTTAGCTTAAAAATACAGTTTTCCCTGTTTGTTTGGGTCTTCATTTCTGAAGGCTTCTGTGTTGTGTAAACTTGCATTAAATAAATTTGTGTGCTTTTCTCTCGTTAATCTGTCTATTGGTATATGGATGTCATCCATGAACCTAAAGATGGGTGAGAAATCTTTTTTCCTCTATAATAGATTTAAAATAATAGTAATAATATTGATACTATTGGTAAGATTACTACTACACTTTTTTTATTTGTTATTTTTATTTTTGGGGGTGGGGTCTCACTATGTTGCCCAGGCTGGTCTCCAACTCCTGGGCTTAAGCAATCCTCCCACCTTGGCCTCCCAGAATGTTGAGATTACAGTTGTGAGCCACCATGCCTGGCCCTGACTATACTTTATTTCCCTTCATTTCTTTGCCACCAAATATTGTTCTGCATTTTGCTTTTTTAACTTAACAATATATTTTGGTCATCACTCCATGTCATTATATGTAAATCTCCTTCCTTTTAACAGCTGCATATTACTCCATTGTGTGGACATACATGAATTATTTTCAATGTTTATAACAGATTTTACATTATTTCTCATATTATCTGTTGAATGCTGTGATAATCAACATATTCTAGAAATGTTATATTTGGCTAAATTTAATAGATAGAATGCAAAGATTGGAAAAAATGGCAACTCTTAACTAAACATAGTAGTTTGAATTCACACCACTTGAGAAGGGAAAAATAACTCCAAAAATGTGGTGGGTGGAGAAGCTAGCCTGAAATGATTAGTAACCTAAAATTTTTACTGCCAATTTAAAAAGTGGCTACCATTTGTCTTAACACAAACTCCCTGAAAACAGAGCCTGAGGTAAAAGGGGTGGGGTTGTAGGGGCAGTTTGTGCAATCCTAGGGAAGTAGAAGTGAGGAGAAGGAGAGAGCAAATATTAGGATTATTAGGTTGGTGCAAGAGTAATTGCGGTTTTTGCCATTGAAAGTAATGGCAAAACTGTAATTACTTTTGCATCAACCTTATAAATGGAAGTTTTTTTCCCATTCTTTCTTTTTTTCTTTCTTTCACCTTTCATCTCTCTCTCTCTCTCTCTCTCTCTCTTTTTTGAGACAGGGTCTCACTCTTTTGCCCAGGATGAAGTGCATGATGCAATCATAGCTCACTGCAACCTCAAACTCCTAGGCTCAAGCGACACTCCCAAAATGGAGCATGTTTCTGAGCTGATCTCAACTCCACAACATCTCTGGTTTCCCAATGGTGGAACTGCACTCCATGGAACTTCCTGCAGTTCTGGATTGTATCACCTGGGCCTTGCAAGCCGTTGCTAGAGAAGCCCGAGCCTCTCTGGCTCTTGGTCTGTTTAGGCTGGTGGGCAAGCACAAGGGTCTCTCCTGGTCAGTCAGCTTCACGTGTTGGGGTTCCTTGTCCTATGACGGGAGGAGGTAGCAGCAACAATGAGTGTGCTTCAAGACCCCAGAAATGGCCTCTGTTGCTATGATGGCAACGAGGCTGCTAAAGGAGGTGCAGCCAAGCCAATCTGGAGTGGTTCACAAACAGCCTAATGCACAATGCCACATGAAATCATCTAAGTCTTCTGTCCTTCAGAAATCTTTCAGAACAAAAGCTATTTCTGACACAGCAAGAAAATATCTTAAAAAGTCATCAGATATTTTTCCTTGGCTTTAAACAAGACCGTAAAGCCAGTATGGTTGTACACACCTGTAGTTTCAGCTATTTGGGAGGCAGAGGTGGGAGGATTGCTTGAGCTCAGGAGTTCTGGCAGGTATGCAGTGCCTACCTGTGAATAGCTCCTGCACTCCAGCCTGAGCAAGAAAGCAAGACCCTGTCTCTGGAAGAAAAAAAAAGTAGCTCATTCTAGTATCTAAACATAGCAATTTACACCTTTAGTTAACCAGGCTGTAGGCCAGTGCTGTGGCTCCCGTGTGTATTCCCAGCACTTGGGGAGGCAGGAGGATCACTTGAGGCCAGGAGTTGGAGACCAGCCTGGCAACATAGTGAAACCTCTGTTTGCACAAATAATAAAAAAATTATCAAGGCTTGGTGGTGTGTACCCCCAGTTCCAGCTATTTAGGAGACTGAGGTAGGAGGAATTCTTGAAAGCCAGGAGTTGAAGACAAGCCTGGGCAACATAGTGAGACCCTGTGTCTACAAAAAATAATTAGCTGGTTGTCTTGGCACAGGTCTGCAGTCCTAGCTACTCGGAAGGCTGAGGTGGGAGGATCACTGAGCCCAGGAGGCTGAGGCTACAGTGAACGATGATCGCCCAGCTGGACTCCAGCCAGGGAGACAGAGGGAGACTCTGTTTCCAAAAACAAAAATGCAAGAACAGTCGTCATAGACTTGACCTGGGACGTAACTTTTATGTGATGAAATTAACAATCTTTTAGGAATAAATTAGCATTTCTGATAAAATGTATTATAATTACATTATTATAAATTCAAATGGAATTAAATATTCTGAGAAACTAGCTTCTCACTTTCTCAGTTGTCAGTCAAAAGTTTAATGTCTTTGGCTGGGCGCGGTGGCTCAGGCCTGTAATCCCAGCACTTTGGGAGGCCAAGGTGGGTGGATCACGAGGTCAGGAGATGGAGACCATCCTGGCTAACAAGGTGAAACCTCATCTCTACTAAAAATACAAAAAATTAGCCAGGCACGGTGCCGGGCGCCTGTAGTCCCAGCTACTCAGGAGGCTGAGGCAGGAGAATGGTGTGAACCCGGGAGGTGGAGGTTGCAGTGAGCTGAGATCGCGCCACTGCACTCCAGCCTGGGCGACAGAGCGAGACTCCATCTCAAAAAAAAAAAAGGTAAAACAAGTTTAATGGTCTTTGAGCCAAGTATTCTTCCTTTTCTTCTTTTTTTTTTTTTCACAAAATATCTCTAGATTGAATCTTGGAATTGACTTAAGTCTCTTGTGGCAATTTTGAAATGAAAAAATACATGCTCATAATTAAATTACCTGAACATTTTAAAAAACCATCATGAGATTCAAATATCAAATATTCGTAAATATTGTTGTGATGATAGACATGACTCTTATTTTTTCCCTTAATAATGACTGAATGTTTATATATCCTCCATTCTGTCTCACTCTATGATTAGTACATTATAGTGGCAATAATCTTAGGAATCTAACAGAGAAAAATGTTGCATTTGAAGACTACAGACTGCAAACCAATTTGAGCCAGGTTCCTTGACATGTCGTGCTATTATTATAGTACTTTACATATAGTAAACATTAATTACATATATGTGGAAGGAAGCAAGAAAAGAAGAAAGTATTTCATTCAAACTCCTCTCTCTCCATCACCATTGGCTAATATCATCATTTGTATAGTTAAGAACAACACAGGCACTCACCACATAGTTTTTGAATAAATGAATGAATGGCAACCCTTCTAAGACTATTGGATACACTATTGTTTGAAGGCAAAGAGATAGAGTAGATATCTTCAACTTTTTTCCTGTCTTGTGATTCTGTGGTTTCTATGACTACTAAAAGTTAGCTAGGTAGCAAATTTGTTTTAAAGTCTGAAAACCAAAATGCTTTTAGATAAAAGGCAGGGAGAAAAATACTCTTCAACGTGTCCACCTTAGCACCAGGAAAACCTAATATCAATATCACTATCAATGATATCATATAAATATCATTACATCGATAAGCAATGTCAATCCCTAAAAACTATGTATACCAATAGCACTAACTTGTGGCCAGAACAAGAACCTTAACTGTGCCAAATTTTATTCTATTCAATAGCAGCTGCCTCGTTTTCAGTTGTGCACATCTGAATGCAAGCAATCCCTGTCTGATGTGGAGTTTCTTGCACTGATAAGGAAAAACTGCTGAAGTTGTGAGGCTGCTCCAGGCAGAGTCATCATGTGAGTCATATGAAAGCTCCACACTGCTGACCTCTGGCAAAAAGGGAGAGAACAAGGATAGGAGAGGCAGTGGGGGAAAGGTTCAAGTGCGGGTTTTCTCCTTGAACCTAGAAGATTATGGGTCAAGAGCTGTGTGCAAAGACTGTACAGCCTGGATGCAGCTGCTATCGGAGGAGTCAGCCTGAGACCATGGAGGCTGCATTCAAGGTATTTGTATCCCAGAAGGAGAGCATCTTTCTCTATTGATAAACCAAGGAGTTCAGACACTCCCTTTTTGTAGCAGGGTCTGATTCTTCTGCGGTAGGTCTAAACCAATAAAATGAAAATTCTATTAAAGTCACAGAAAATTTATGGCTGTAGTTATCAAATTTGGAGAATTTCTTGTAAACCAAAAGGGAAAAATAATCCTTGGCTTTGGGTTGCATGAAACTCACTTGGCTTGAAGTAGTTCTCTCGAAATCTCTAAGGTCCTAAATTACAGAGCTGAGATTTAAAAGGCAAGCTGCAGTATTAGTTGATATGCTATGGATTCGAAACTTTAGTAATTAGTTCATGATTATTAGCAATGCAGTAGTAGATTATTCCCCCACAGCAATAAATTAAGTGGACAGGAAAAAAAAAAGCCAGAGTTAAACAGAAAAAAGTTGGAAAACATCCATCAAAGAGATTTAGGTTAACCTAAATGTTAAAGACATATTTTTAGGTGAAGAAAGAATGTAATATTTCAGGAGTTGATACCATTATGGTCTTTTTCAGGGATCTTTCAAGAAAAGTGCCTTTTGGGGGTACAGGAAGCTTAGAAAACATTTGAAGAGTGAAAATGAGGCAAATAAAGAAAAAATTGTTTTACCAGGCATTGAATCTTTACTTTGCATAAATTTTATTTCTGCTCTTTCTTTTTTCTCTAGCTAACAGACCTAAAAGAAGCATCATGTTCCATGACTTCATTTCACCCCAGGGGACGTCAGGATGTCCGTGCCCAGAAGTTCAAGAGTAAAAGGCCACGGAGTAACAGTGATTCTTTTCAGGAAGAGGATCTGAGGCAGGGTTTTCAGTGGGTGAGTGAGCAGCTGATGTTGATCAAGAAGAATTTAATGTGTGCTTGTCTAGGGAGGCCGGCCCTTATGTCCAGGGCAATTACTGAGTGAGCCTTCCCAAGTCTGCTCTGGAAATGCTGTCTAATTTCCCTGGGGAAAAAAAGTCAACACTAAAAAAAAGTGCTCTTTCTCTCTTCCCTTTCACCCACTCCTTTTCCCCATTCCCCTAAAGCAGAGGAAGAGCCTCCCTTTTGGGGCAGCCTCATCTTACTTGAACTTGGAGAAGCTGGGTGAAGGCTCTTATGCTACAGTTTACAAGGGGATTAGCAGGTGAGTGACACATAGCTGGGACACACTTTAGAGATGAGGGTCCTGCCCCCTTAATTTCACTTTATAAAGCCAGGTGAGACATCATAGAGGTTCATAGCACTCAGGACCTGGGCAAGACACCATGGCCGACAGGGAGAGAGACATGATGACTTAAACAGCCTTGAAAGAAAAACAAACCTGCCCTGCCCTAATTAAAATCAGCCCACTTAAATGTTTATCAGCCTTTCCCTTCTTGCATTCAATTCAGAGAATTCAAAGAAAATAGACATTCTCTACTACTGACCCAAAGAACAATTACCACTCTTCAGGCCGGTGGGAGGCACAGTTGGTAAAGCGTCTCTAACAGGTTTTTTATATCCCTCCCTAAATCACAATGACAGAGGTTTGTAATGGCAACCTGGAGTTTGCTGCTTCATTCCTCCACCTGGCCTTTATAGAAGAAATTGGAGTTGGTTTCTGCAAATTATGGTACATGCAAAAGATGATAAATCCTAGATTTTTTATACTTGCAAAATATACAAAATGGAGAATAAAAATACTGCTTATCCAAAAGCTAAGTACTAACTTTGGTAAACAACAAACTTTGTTAAATATATATCAAATATTAATGTATTTTAAATATATATAAATATTTTATATATATTTTAGTCAAGGTGGGAAAGTTGGAAGGTTGTTTTTTTCTTTGTGTTACTCCAATAGATAAAAATAATGGCTCAATAGTGGTTAAATATTAATTTTAAAAATATAGCTGATCCAAGTGCAGTGGTATTTACAACTACTTGATCACAACCAGCTACAGATTTCTTTGTTCCTTCTCCACTCCCACTACTTCACTTAACTGGCCAAAAACAAAAAAAAGAGAGAAATTTTATATAACTACTACGAGACTAAATATTCATTATTTATCTTAGTATTTATGCTGTTATTATTATTTTTACTTGTTAAAACAAGATTGTAGGGGACATACAATTTTATTTTATTATTTATCTATTTATTTATTTTGAAATGGAATCTCACTCTGTCACTCAGTGAGTGCAGTGGCGCGATCTCAGATCACTGCAACCCCCACCTCCTGGTTTCAAGCGATTCTCCTGCCCCTGGCCCTTTATACTTTCTTAATCTGTTTTAGTCATCGTGTATATTAACTTTTTTTAATGCTGAGAACATCTGCAATAAAGGACCACATTTGATTTTATTCTAAGGTTCCTCATATCAGTTTGGCCATGGTAACTGTTTCAGGATGGCTCAGATCTGGGGCACCCTGGAACATACTTGGATACATGGGTACCATGAACACTTCTGATGTTCCCTTCTGAGTTCTGACTTTGATTGTTGCACACAAACAGACCTTTCTAGCCCAAAGTTTACACAGAATTCACTTATCTTTTCTTCTAATTACTGTATGTTTTCTTTTTCATTTAACTCTTTCATCTATTGGGAATTTATATTGTATATTCACAATCATCCCAGCTCCATTTATTAGATTTTCTTTTCTCTGATGGTTTGAAATGCTGCCATGATTACATATTAGATCTCATGACTACTTGAAATTGTTTCTGTTCTAATCTTTCAAAAAATCATGTTTCCTTAATCTATCTTTTCTTATATTTGTGCTGCTTTTTTTTTTTTTTTTTTTTTTTTTTTTTGAGATGCAGTCTCGCTTTGTCACCCAGGCTGGAGTGCAGTGGCGCCGTCTCGGCTCACTGCAAGCTCCACTGCAAGCTCTGTCTCACGGGTTCACACCATTCTCCTGACTCAGCTTCCCTAGTAGCTGGGACTAGGGACTACAGGTGCCCGCCACCACGCCCGGCTAGTTTTTTGTAGTTTTTTAGTAGAGGTGGGGTTTTACCATGTTAGCCAGGATGGTCTCGATCTCCTGACCTCGTGATCCGCCCGCCTCAGCCTCCCAAAGTGCTGGGATTACAGGCATAAGTCACCGCACTCAGCCTTGATTTTAATTATTGTTGCTTTAGACTATTTTTAGAATATATCAAAACTCTAAATTAGAGAATATTGACATCTTTGCACTATTAGATTTTCTAATATAAATATCCTGTAAATATCTAATACAAAACAGTCCCTGGAATGGTCATTTACAAGACCCTATGCAATCCCTACCCTCCATTCCTCAGCACACACTCAGCTCCTCTCTGTCCTCATCTCTCCTTCCCCTCTCCTGCTCCAATGCCAGGACTGCTTCTGCCTCAGTCAAGGACTTTTAACTTGCTGCTCCCTCTGCCTGGAGCTGCCTTCCACTGTTCATGCACACAGCTGACTCCTCCCCTCCATCAGATTCCTGGTTCAACTGTTACCTTATTTATAAAACTGTAGTCCCAGCTACTCAGGAGGCTGAGGCAGGAGAATCACTTGAACTTTGCAGGCGGAGGTTGCAGTGAGCTGAGATCGGCACCACTGCACGCGAGCCTGGGTGAGAGTGACACTCTATCTCAAAAAAAAAAAAAAGGTATAAAGCATTTTCTCTTATAAACATACTTGCCAAAAAACTTTTTGCAAGGTTTAGGGGAGAATTTCACGGAACCATGTT
This sequence comes from Piliocolobus tephrosceles, assembly GCF_002776525.5. Taxonomy (NCBI): domain Eukaryota; kingdom Metazoa; phylum Chordata; class Mammalia; order Primates; family Cercopithecidae; genus Piliocolobus; species Piliocolobus tephrosceles. The sequence goes on from NC_045444.1 coordinate 88,178,024, forward strand.
CTGAGGAAAATACATCATAAAACTTTTAAACAAAATTTAAAAGACATGATAAGGCAAACAAAAGAAACTGGGGGAAAGTATATGCAAAATAGTTCAATAAAAAGGTGGGCAAATCAGCAAATCACAAGAAAAATGGAAAAGATCCATAAAGTATGAAAAATCAGTTTCACATATGGTTAAAGAAATATAAATTAAAATGTGATAAACCTTTTTACCTTTCAAATAGGCCAAAAAAATGAAGATGAAAGCAAAAAGCAAACCCACATGATAGGGCTATCTCAGAGGGACACAGGAGCCAACTGAAAGAGCTTCCAAAGTACAAAGCTGCAAAAATTTGAGCAACCAAAAAAAGTGGTATTAAATTATAACCCAAAGTATAAAAGAAATATCTATGCGTTCATACTGATATAAATAAATTATTCAATACATTAACAAATGGGAGAGAAGAAACAAATCTTTCATGCCAAATAAATACAAATAATTTATGTAGATAATATACCTTCAAAGAGGTACAGCATAACTCTCCACTCCTTAAGCGTGGGTCATTCATAGTGGCATTTCTCTAAAAGTACAGTATGAAAAAGGGAGAGAAAGAGTAACTTTATAGTAGAGAAACCTGACCAACACTATCTCAGACAGGTGATTAAGATCAACATCAAAAGTCATAAATCATGATGATGGTATGCACTCTTTTTTTTTTCAGATGGAGTCTTGCTCTGTTGCCTAGACTGGAATGCAGTGGCGTGATCTCAGCTCACTGCAACCTCCACCTCCCGGGTTCAAGCGATTCTCCTCTCTTACCCTCCTGAGTAGCTGGGATCACAGGCGCATGCCACCACACCCGGCTAGTTTTTTGTATTTTAGTAGAGATGGGGTTTCACCATGTTGCCCAGGCTGGTCTCAAACTCCTGAGCTCAGGCAATCCACCTGCCTCAGCCCCCCAAAGTGCTAGGATTACAGGTGTGAGCCACCACGCCCAGCTGATGGTATGCACTCTTAATATGATGTGATAAAAATGGTACTTTACCTCCCCCAAACCCATAACCCAGTCTAATCATAAGAGAAATATCAGAAAAGTTCCAAGAGATGAGTATCCTACCCAATACTTGACTAGTACTCCTCAAAACTCTCAAGGTCATCAAAAACAAAGAAAGTCTGGGAAACTGTCACAGTCAAGAGGAGCCTAAGGAGACAGGACAGCTAAATGTAATCCTGAATGAGATCCTGGACCAAAAACAAAAAAGACATTAGGTAAAAACTAAAGAAATCCTAATAAACTATGGACTTTAGTCATTAATTATAACAAACGTATCATATTAATGTAAGATGTTAACAATAGAGGAAACTAGATGGGAGATATGTGGGAACTTTCTGTACTGCATTCTCAATTTTTCTATAAATCTAAGACTGTTCTAAAAAGTGAAGTCCAAAAGCCCCCAAAACAAAACCTGCCCCATGTTGGTGAGGGAGCAGGAGAATGGCCATTCTCATGACCAGTTAGTGTACCATTACTCCATGGGACAGTTTGGGAACACGAGTGCAAATCAATAAAAACACGTGCATTGCGTACCCTTTGAATCAGCAATTCTGCCACTACTTTAAGGAAATAACTGGGGTTTTGTGAAAAGATTTGTCAACAAGTATGATCATCACAGTATTTTTGTAATAGCCCAAAGCTAGAAACAACGAAAAGGCTTTTGAAATTGGCTACATACAGTATAGTATATTTGTATGATTAAATGTTAAATCATTATTAAATATTGGATCATATAAGAATGAACTATAAGAGAAAAGTTACATGGAGGAAAAAAGGTTACTAACAACATGATTTTAATCCCACTGTATTAAAAACAATGGATTTATACCTGTATTAAAATATTCTCTATTCTAGGCACTTAGCTGATAAATGAATAAAATGACGAATGAGGGGAGAGTAGGAGGAAATGAAGAGAGAGAGAGATAGTGGTGTGACCTGGGAAGATCAGGTAGCACCTAGAAGCCCACTGCAAGAATCTGGCTTTTATTCTGAGTAATGCGTGGAGATATGGTGGTTTTTGAACAGAAAAGTGACTTGTCCTGATGGTCATTTTAAAAGCATGCCTCCAACTACTCTGCTGAGAATAAATAGTAGGAGTGCAAGTGTCTCCGCAGGGAAACTGTCAGAAGACCACTACAAGGCTGGGCATGGTGGCTCGTGCCTGTAATCCCAGCTCTTTGGGAACCTGAGGTGGGCAGATTACCTGAGGTCAGGAGTTTGAGACCAGCCTGGCCAACATGGCAAAACCCCATCTCTGCTAAAAATACAAAAATTAGCCAGGCATGGTGGGGGTCCCCTGTAATCCCAGCTATTTGGGAGGCTGAGGCAGGAGAATTGCTTGAACCCAGGAGGTGGAGGTTGCAATGAGCCGAGATCGTGCCACTGCACTTCAGCCTGGGCAACAGAGCAAGACTCTGTCTCAAAAACAAACAAACAAACAAAAAACAAAACACTACAATAAGTCAGATGAAAAATAATAAGCTCCAAATTTTCTATAATGGACATATATGTATCACTTTAGTAAAGAGGGAAAATGCTTTGGAATATATATATCATTTATGTATTGATATATGTTAAACTTTTTATTTTGAGAAAATTATAGATTTATATAGTACAATATGTTTTGAAGTGAAACTGCTTTTGTTTCATCTTTGGTATAAATTGCTGCTTTAAACCACCTCGATAAGTGTGTGCCCCTCAATCCCTCTTTTCTAGAATAAATGGACAACTAGTGGCTTTAAAAGTCATCAGCATGAATGCAGAAGAAGGAGTCCCATTTACAGCTATCCGAGAAGGTAAGAACAGCAGAAATGGACCCAATAGATCTGTTTTGACTCCTTGATTTGGTAAAAAATGTATTGCATTGATCCATTCAGCATCTAGTTTTGATTCTTCTGGAATACTATAATTACATTTTTATTTTTCATGCAAGTTATTCAAGAGCATTTGCACTGCTATTTTATTACTTAATTTTGAGGAAATTGAGATTTAAAAATATTATATCACTTGACCGAAACTATGAATTCACTGAGCAATTACTAATACTTTCCATGTGTTTGGCCTCATGCTAGGTGCTAAGGCTATACCTATATAACCTCAGAAAATTCCTATAAAAGAGAAAATATATAATCACACAAATTCTTACTGGGAAATTTGCCTGAACATAACATGTTGTTAGCTAGCACTTGGAGATTTTCCAGAAGGCATGCATTTTTAGTGTTCTGCCTGTATTTTGTCTGTGCCCTGGGCAGTATAGCAAATGGGTGAAGAACCTGGTGTCAGATGGACTTGGGTTTGCAGCATAGGTCCACCAATCACTAGTGGTGTGATGTTGGGTAGATTACTTTAGCTATTTATGACTCAGTTTATTGCAGAAAGAGGATAATAATAGTACCTATTTCATGGAGTTGTTATGAGGATTCAACAAGAATATGTATGTAAAGCACTATCACAGAGTCCATTTTTCAGAGTTCAACGAATGTTGACCATTATTATTCCATTCTTCTTTTCCTGGGTAATGTCTTATTTGCCATCAGGATAACTAATACTTTATAATATAAACATCAAGAAACCAACATAGTGAAATGAATCATTAAAAATATAATTTATCAACCTTTATTTCATGAGCCATTTGAAATAAGATGATGATAGGATTGCTATGCATTTCAGCAAAATCCCAGAGAAATGGCACTTCCCTGGCCTTATTTTCTCCCACTTTTAACTACTTATTTTCTGTTCTTTACTAAGCACGTGCTATATACAGATTATGTTGCTGGATGCTGTGAAAGATGAGAAGGGAAACCCATATCTTTGTTCTGTCATTTGTAGTCTTAACAGAGCACATGATTCAAGTCACAAATGTATAAAAGACATAAACTAAGATTTTAGAGAACAAGTTAGTCTCAGTGTGACTGACGGAGTCCGTAGATTTTGAACTGAGCTTGTAAGGATGGGTTATGCAAACAGGCATGGAAAAAGCAATTTGGAAAATGAGTTTATAACTGAATTTGATACCCTTTTCAAAAGTCTTTCAGAGCCCCTGGGAAATACATCATTTTGAATTTAATTGGAGGGCCAAATGGGCCATTGGTTTAGCCAGAGATTCATCCTGGTAGGATCAGGTGCATTCTGGGAGAAGGCATGGTTTTAAATGTTTAATATAATGGAAACTGCATTAACTAATGTACTTATTAATGGTCTCCATGAAAGGATGATCAGATTTGGAAAGAGATGTATGGGTAGGTTAAAGAGTATTTGTGAATGTAATAGAAATTCCCAGGTCACCTGCATAAGAGGAAGGTCTCCTTTGTGAGCTTGAGTTTGTCAATTGCTTGAGATTGGATTTGCTTAGATATTGCCCACAGCCAAGTTTTTCAGGTTGACATTTAACTGTAACAGTGAAACCTTTTGCCAGGTTTGCTAACAGATGGTTCTCAGCATGGTTCAGAAAAGCTGGATCCGTTTTGTTCTGTATGCTAAATGTTTCTTTCATTGCGTATTTACGGAGGAATTGCCTCTCCATCACAGGTGTTTACAATTACATTTAGTAGTCAACTGTGGACTTTCTTGGTTTGTTTTATGGACTTACCTTACCGAATGCTTTGCTTGTGTAATATTAAAAACCACAGAAAGATTTCTGACACATTGGAGGTTGTTAGGAATCCAATTTCCAACAATGAATGTTTCTTTTTACACCACTATAAAAGCTTGGAGCCCTTGTTAAAAGAGCCCTCTCCCCTCAAGAAGATATGAGGCTTCATTTGGAAACTTTGGCACTGTCCCATTTTTCCTGTAAGAACTTTAAGGATGTGAGACCAGGGAGACAGGAGGTTAAATGAGAAGGGCTGGAAGGCAAAATAAGAACAGCTGGAGTTCATTAGCTAAAATCCAGGGTCACTAGCTAAAAGGGCAACCGAAAGGCACGTGCAGAAAAACTGAACAAGTAATGCAGCCTTCTTTAAAAAGCCTTGAAGCAGGAAATGCTTTTCCTGAACAATTTGGCTGCCCTGATGCTATAGCAGCCAAAGATTTATTAAGTATGATTTTACTACATATATGGTCTCTTTCTATACAGGTAGAATACATGTGGCAATTTACTAGTCTGGTCATTTGGAGTACTATTTTCATTTGACCTTAACATGTGATATTATGAAACTAGCAAAAGTATGAACAGCACTAAGGGAAATATATCTTTTTTTTTTTTTTTTTTTTTTTTTTGAGATGAAGTTTTGCTCTTGTTGCCCAGGCTGGAGTGCAGTGGCACGATCTCGGCTCACTGCAACCTCTGCCTTCGGGATTCAAGCAATTCTCCTGCCTCAACCTCCCGAATAGCTGGGATTACAGGCATGCGCCACCACTCCTGGCTAATTTTGTATTTTTAGTAGAAACGGGGTTTCACCATATTGGCCAGGCTGGTCTTGAACTCCCGACCTCAGGTGATCCACCTGTCTCAGCCTCCCAAGGGAAATATAATTTTAATACATGTGTCAGGTGCTTTTTATACTTATTTCAATCCTCTTAATAACCCTTAGAGGTAGATATTATTAATATTATTCCACTATATGGCAGTGATTCAAACCAAATCTCTCTGATTCAAAAATTTATATGCTTTCTATACACCAGCTCTAGAAATATTCATTTAGCACCTACTATGACCAGGCACTCTGCTGAACTGCTAGATACGCAGCAATACACAAAATAGATGTGTTCCCTACCACTCTCATTCCTTTGCTAATTAAGAAAAGCAGAGGCCTTCATAGTACCTTAGAAATCTCTCATAATTGACTCTAGAATTGTGTTTTAAGTGTTTGTTTTATAACTGGGAGAAAATACTTTCATTTGAATAGGTTAATGTGTTATGTTTTTACATAGTATAACATTTCTTAGTTTTATGAACTTTATAGCAATATCTTAATAATGTGCATTATTTTAAATATTTTTGTTCAAGTGGTCAACTTTTGGTTTAAACTGAGGACTTTCAGCCTGCTAATAGCATTTTTCTTAGGAAGGAGTCGTATAACTAGTCTTTTTTGAGGACCAGGCACTTGACATAATCTCCCCTTCCCCCTACATAATATATTTTTTAAAAACCTTTATACTAACCCTAGGAAGTCAAATGTGCTATTTTTGTTTTAGAGATAAAGAAATTCCAGCCTCAGAGAGGTTAGGTAACTTGTCTGAGGTCACAGAGATGGTAATCAGAGTTGTTAGAATCCGTACCTATTCTATTTAAAATCCTTTCTACTTTATTATGATGAATTTGGAAATGCTTAACTAAAGTATTTGTTTAGCAACAGTAAATATAAAAATAGAAATCTGTTTTTCATAATACATTTTGTATAAACATTAAGGAAAATGCAGAAGAAGTATTTTTTTAATCTTTAATTTTAGATTCAAGGGATACATGTCCAGGTTTATTACATGAGTATATTGCATGATGCTGAGGTATCCTGTCACCCAAATAGTGAATATAGTACCTGATAGGTAATTTTTCAATCTGTGTCCCCCTCCCTTCCTCTCCCCTTTTGGAATCCCTGGTGTAGTGTCTATTATTCCCATCTTATGTCTGTGTGTTCCCAATACCCCAACTTATTAGCTTCCACTTGTAAGTGAGAACATGTGGTATTTGGTTTTCTGTTCCTGTGTTAATTCACTTAGGATAATGGCCTCCATCTGCATCCATGTTGCTGCTAAGGACACGATTTTGTTCTTTTTTTTTTTTTTTTTTTTTTTTTTTTTTTTTTTTT